>NW_008823953.1:1629434-1662733 GCF_000699105.1 Pygoscelis adeliae | reverse complement strand
TCAGGGTTGAATGAGGGAAGTATTCAGTAGTCTGCAACCCTGTAAGAATCACATTTCTTGTTTAAACTTTCAGCTGGTTACTCGTCCTGCTGCTTGCCTTCCAGCTCACCATAAAATAGGTGTTAATCATAATACCCATTCTTGGCCCCCTCGTTGGACTGATGTGCTCAGGGTCCCCTTGAGAGGTCAGGGTTTGAAAGAGGTTGTTAGGTATCAAGAAACATTGCCTGTACTATTTTAGTGGCCTGCAAATTGAGTCCCGAATTGATTATATGAGACCCGATTCTACAAAGTGATCAGAAGACGCCCTCTTCCTCCAGAAATCAAAGGGGATGGAGGGGCCCTCTTCACTTCTCATTTTCAGGTCAAGGAGGAGACAACATCCTGTAGTATTAGATATTGGAAGTGATGACTTCAATGTGTAGTTTTTTCTGAGGGTTTTGTTTTTCAGCAAGACAAATATTGCAAGTAATTGCTATCATCTGTAACGGTGGCATACAGCAGCGTGAAAAGCAAGGCTAGCATGTGGTAGCGCAGAAAAGTAAGGGCAAAGACCTGAACTTGTAAGATTTTGTATACCCTTCTGTTCTAATTGTGGCCAGGTCCTAAGAGGATAAACTAAAAGAAGGTACTTATCCTTGGGGTGGATAAACTCTCCTGATGCTTGGAAGTATTGGAAGCAAAAGTATTGGAGGTTGTAATAAAGTGGGGACTGCATGTCTTGGTATATTGTAATCTGATGTGAGTAGCTGATTAAATACATGTTCATTCAGAGTAATGCACCCATGGTCCTTCATGCTTACTAATAAAATTTCAGTCATCAAGTTAGAGTTTATTGAAGGCTGTAGTAACTCATTCTGCCTGATAACTGTTTTCTAGTGTTGTTACTCAGTGAGCCAGTCCTAACCTTACCCTGCTCTAAAGCCAATGAGCTGCAAGTGCAATACAGTATTGCTTCATTAATTCTGCCAAGATTTCCCTCCTTTTTTCCCCCCTTCTCTCCCCTCGCTGCAGTGGTTAATAGCATAAGGGATATTAAATGTCAATCCTCCTGTATCCCTTTGCAAGTTCCAGAAAGAGATGATTGAGTGGCTTATCCCTGCAATCACTGTAATCAGTAAGTAATGACTTAACATCCTGCTGGATAACACGAGGTGGAATCGGGAGAAAACATTAGTTAGCAGCAGAAGCTTGCCACCTGGACAAGGTGGAGGTTAAATTTAGGGAGTTACACACTGGGGATTTTTTTTTCCTGAAAAAAAAAAAAACCCAAACCCAAAACACCCAAGCAACCATATTACAATTGTACCTGGGTTTTGAAATAGAGTAAGAAGTGATAATAAAAAAAAGGTTTAAAATGGGTCTCTACAGTATGGCAACGGTACCATGCTCTGTAGCTTGTGCTTTGCAGGAGTCCAGTATCAATCAGACCTCAAAAAATTCAGGCATTACAGCCCACAGTACTGGGGAGGTGCAGGGGAGCAACCAAGAGGTTTGATTTTTAGTAGGAAAAAGGCTGCTGGCAGCTGAAGCTTCAGTGATATTGTTAGCCTTCCAGAAAAGGGCTCACTGCTGTTAAGTGCTGGTCTCTGGGGAAGCTACCCTAAAAGAGAAAGGGCCTCCTGATGCCCTTGCATCGCTGTGCCAGCCCGTGCCACCGAAGTGGAGAGGCTGCATGGCAGCGTGGCAAGGCTCTGTGCTGCACAGCACTGCTGCTCCAAGGAATGGCACCTTCCTCCCAGCCGCTGGAAACGGGTGTCAACAAACACATGGGTGCCAGCTGGCTGGGGAGGATTGAAAAGGCACTGAAAAAATAAAGGTGGAAAACTTCCGCATCCTGAGAGTTTTCCTGGGTCCTGAAAAGAGACCGCATTTGGGAATCTGCAAGTGAAGGAGCTACATGGGGTAGATCTTCTTAAAGTAAATAAAAAGAATTTAAAAAAATCCTTCTAACTGACTTAAAACCACGCAACCCCTCTGGCAGGCACGGTATTTGGCTTTACGATTTGAGCTGTGTAAATTAAGGCAGTTGAAGTAATTAAATTCCTTAACAGGTTTTCAAATTACGTTCGTCTTTTCTCTTCTAGATGTTTTCTATTTCATATCTGTTTCCAGTTCAAAGGAAATAATCAGGTGTCAGTGTTGCATTTGGTTATATCCCTGCTCTGTATGTTTCTATTTACTTCACCCCCCTTTTTTTTTTCTTTTTCTTTTCCGGAAGGTATAAAACCTCAGCTTCTGCGTATGTAGAAATTGTTACTGAATAGATATGCCAATAAGTGGGAGAAGTGTGCTTAGGGTATGGTATGTGGCTATGTAAAGAAGGTACTGTATTAAAACTACATTCTCTGTATTCTTTCCAAGCCATATCTCATTATTTTAGGGTGAGGGTGGGAGGGGAGGGAGATGCATTCTTTTGCCATCCCAACTAAGAGGGAATGAGATGGATTTTATTGCTGTGTTATTATCTATCTTATATTTCCCATTAGAAGTCTTTGCCTTTGATGTATACTGCAAGTGGTCACAATTTAATTTTCAGATGCTATTTTTGTTTGTAAGGCTGGCGATTCAGAAAAATGTTGATTTATTTGTAAATGTGATCTGGACCTACTGATGAATGTATATTTCAAGTGTGCAGAGGCACTTTGGAAAAGAGAAGTACACAGGAAATACTGGGTTTTGTTCAGATGATTTTAAAATTTGGCTTGTAAGGCTTTATGGGTCAGATTATCAAAAAGCCGTTCCTAACCTTGTGCCTGCAATCTTGCTACACAGGAGCTGTGTGTGCACATTCTTTGCACATGCCAACTGCTTAAAAGACGCTGGTTTCCATTCATTTAGTATGAATTCTCGTGCATGTTCCACATGCAGCCAAGTGGAAATGCGAAAACTTTAAGTCCCACACATGCAATAGCTTGAAAATGCACCCAGATATCCCGAACGCAGGGTTTTTTTTGTTGTGCTGAATAGAACAGATTTATAGTGATGGAGTTTTTCCTAAGATGAGATGATAAATTGCTGAAACTTAAGTTAGTATTACAAACTGTGCACACTCTCTCTTGCTCTCCCTCTGTCCCCGTCGTGTGCTTGCTTTTCTCTTCTTGTCTAGTGTAGGGGTTCATACATAACAACAGAGGGTTTTGTAGAAAAGTTCCTTCTGGGCCTGACTGGTAGCATTTTCCCCTCCTCCTGGTCTCTCTCTTTTCTTCCCTTCTTTCTCTCCTTTCTCTTCTCTTTTCTTTTTCTCCCCCCCCCCTTTTTTTTTTTGTTCTTCCTTTTAGTTTTCAGAAAGTTGAGTTCCATCCCAATTATTAAATCTTCGGAGACCATTCCCACATGGTTCTGTAAATGGTAGCTTCATCCTGAGTTCTTTCATCTCTTTTCCTGCTCTCCTGGCTTGACAGTTGAAAAGGTCTGACTGTGCCACACAATGGTTTGATTGGTTTCTCTAGGGGAGGCTTTACCCTGCCTCATCATTCGCCAGGCAGGTGGACCAGAAAGTCTCTTGATTCTTTTGTTGCCTCTCAAAGTCCGAGGTCTTTGACTGAATAAATCCTCCGTCATGGGATAATTTGCTAAAAGGAGACTGAAAGATGTGAGAGAAAAGCCTCGCTACTTGGGTGCTGAATTAATGAAATAACTGGGCCTTGGAGTTTGCAATTGAAAAATCACCAGGAATGCAATGGGTGGAGACAGGCTTCAGAATGCAAGCCCGTTACTTCCCCGTAATAAACTATGAGAGCTTTAAATGATATTACTAAATACGCTGGCTCGCCTGGCCGCCTCTGGTTATTTGCATTTGCAGCCCCGTTCGGCGGGGGAAGCCCGAGCAGAATAAAAGCCATTTTGGTGCAGCGCCTAGTTAGTCATTAGGTTATTACGAGGGGCTGGAAAGAATTCCATATGACAGAACTAGGGTTGAGTTAACACAGGACGAAAAGTAATTTACAGATAGGCTGTCCTCAGCCATCTTTGTAGCCCCTGATAAGGTTTCATTTCAGAATGGATAGGCGACATTTCCACTTACGGGCCCATTCTGCGACACCTGTGATAACAGCTTCTGGATCCTAATTGAAATTGGTTTCAAAATGGATTTTCACTTTTCTCTGTCTGTGGAAAATATTGAATGAACTCAGAGCTGCCACAGAGAATCCCAGACCTTGGAAAATGGAGCAAGAAGCCAGGATCATCTTTCATAACTGTGTCGATGATATGACAGTTTTGTTATCTGTCTTATTAATGAAATCATTGATCACCTGATGAGGGAGATAATAAACTACATTTTTGCTGCTGTTCAGGAAGCTCAATTAGATTTTTTAAAAATACAGATGGGGGAAAACCAAGCCAAAACAATGAAGTGAATGTTTTCAGGTCTGTTTTCAACTTTGCTTTTCTCGAAGATTTTTAGACGGAAGAAATCTCTGAGCCTGTAAAACGCTGACTGCGTCTTGAGCTTATTGAAAGTAAAAAGGGGGGAAAAAAAAGCAAACCTGATGCTCACGTTAAGACTTAGCTATTGTTTTTTGTTTTTAACAAACCGCACTAAGTAAATAACACTTAAGTCCTAGTAAGTGCCATGGAAACTCAGATGAACTGAGAAACAATGGAGCTCAATTTTAGCTGAAGTGGGATTAGTGATCCGAAGTCTCTGAATGCCCTGACGTGGACAAAGGCCGGTGCTAAGTGTAGCGAACGCTTGTCGTGATGCTGGTTCTCCTGAAAATTATTTTTTCTTTAAAAATGGGCGCCAGCCTTTAGTTGTTAAAGCTGCTCAGGCATTTTGGAAAAATAAGTTCCTTTTTTTTTTTTTGGTACTCATGGACTTGAGAAGATTTTTACACGCAAGCAAACGTAATAAACTGCCTGCTTGGGATGAAATGTGTGTGCAGGCTTCGGAAAAAAAACCTGAAAGGATTTTGTGATGTGTTGTTTCCCTGGCTGTTTTCTAATTATTGGGGAAAGAGATAAATCTGTTGTTTGTGCTTGGTTGCTCTGGAATGCGGGCTGTATTCCTTGAGGAAGGTGGGAAGGGATAGTTTTTCTGAAGAGGGATGCCAGTGACTTCTCATATTTCACTGTGAATTGTATCCTAGGTGTTTCTTCAGTCCCTCTGCTGGTGTGGGTCAATCTATCCCCCTTTTTAAGCTTGAAAGGAGAGCTCTGATCAAAGGCATGAATGATGTCACTGATCTCTGGTGATTGATTAGGAACAGAAGTTCTGGAGCATTTTGCATGTCCGCCTTTTCCTTATCACTTCAAATCCATTAGTGCCTACCCATTAGGGTAGCTTTCAATCAGGGGGAAAATAACCCACGCACATACATACATATATATATATATATATGTATATGCCCCCCATGTATATGCATATATAGAGAAAAGGAATAGGAGACTGTACAGGCTTCATGGTCTGAGTTATAAATGTATTTTTCCTTAATGTAAAAGGAAACAATTTTTATTGGTCTGTGTTGATACAGGGGATATTTATTAATTGCTAAACTCTTGGGTGTAATTCTCCTCTGTTCTGCAGCTGGTCTCACAGATTTAAATCCACATAGGTCTCTGTTGTCAGTGGGTTTTTGGCTGCTTTACCTTAATTTGCTGTAGTTTACCCAGAGAGGAACCATATCCCTGCTTGTTATTTCTTTACTGTGCCTGTGATGCACGTTAAGACCCACTGTGTGTGTCAGTGGCTTAGAGAGATTTTTTAATTAGAGATTGAAAAATAAATATTTAACTGTATGTCTCTTGGAAGTTCAGAGTTAGCCAGAACGTACGTTAAGCTGTTAAGAGAAAAGATCTTTCGTTCATAAAGGAGGAACAATCCTCTGACTCTCGGTGGTGTGGGAGGTCGGGCAATGGGGTTTACTTGTGTACAGAAGGGTGGTGTGTGTGAGCAAGCGGTACAGGTCTTGAATCTGACTTCACTGTGGTATAGAAGAAGAAGATGGGTGGTGTGAAGCTAGAGTCCATTCCTAAATATCCCACTTCTAACAGCATATTGTAATTTAAATGAGGAACTTAAAAACTCTGCACAGGCTTTAAAAATCCTGAGTTAATTAATTATTCTGGTAAATGGAAGCTTTCAGTATATAGGAAAATTCAAAAATGTTATTTTCGTGTATCTCTTTTCCCCTTTCTTTTTGGTAGGTTGGCTCATCCCCCCCCCCCCCCCCCCCCCCCTCCTTCGCTCTCTCTTCTACTGTTGTGCATTTCACACCAGGAGATGACAAGTCTTGTGATTGCAGCAGAGGCAATTGAAAGAAAATAAAAAGAGAGTTCTTTTTCTCTGGTGCTGGCCCATGAACATACCGTAAGAATTGGATTAGACACACCTAGAGTTGGGATTGATTGCATCTTGAATGGGAAATTAGAACATCTGAAAAATTCCTTTTTGGATGGAACAGAAGCACAAGAAGGAAAAGTTGGATGGAAACCAGAGAAGAACTGTAAATCACTATTAAAGTTACTTCCTATGGTTTACCATTGGCTGTCAAAGAAAATTGCCTTGGGCTTGTTTATAGCTAATTCCCTTTATAGAAAACTTCAATTTGTGGACTGGCCTCTGAACGGGATTGATAACTCTGTTTATAGACCAGGATGGGTATCTAAAGATAACAGATAATGCAAATGAGCCTTTTTTTGATAAGCCAGGGAAGCAATTATGGATACAACTTGGTTGATGGATTTCAGAGAGCCTTTTCACAGATTATAGATTTTTTTTTTTTGCATTATAGTTTTCTTAGCGGTGTGAGAAAAACAAAATCAAAGTCACTCAAATAGAACTAAAAAGATGGAGCAGCTGATATAACCAGCTTTCCTACCACTTGTAAACATAGCGAATCAGATTAAAAAAATAAACAGGCAGTCCTCAGCCTTCTCTGGGAGAAATACGATTTGATAAAAATATGTGTTTAATATTCAATTTACAGTTTCATCTGAAGTGTGTAAACCTAGATGTCCCGTGGGAGTTTACAGCCCGCTCCAACTTTAACTCAGATAAAATGCTTCTCGTAAACTGTCTTCCTGCTTTGTATTTTCAAATTTGCATTTCTGCTGGAGAGGAGGAGGGCGGAGGCTGGACCCCGCCAGTTGTTCGAGTCTCCCCGGGGTGCTCAGCACCTGCGATGATTAAGCCCTTGACCCTGGGCTGATTTCAGTGCTGACCGCAAGGCGGGGCGGGCTCAGGAGGCGGCTGCACCACGTGGCGTGTTTCCCTCTCAACTCCACGGATTTCCCCATTGGAAATGCCTGGGAAGCCACGGCTTCTCGCAGCCAGGAGGAGACCGGTGGCTGGGGATCGTGGCTGCCGGATGTCAGAGAGGGGGCTTGGTCTGCTTTCCACACCTCAGCTGTTCCGCTTAGCTCGCCGGTAGTCCAAGCCTGCTGCTTTTGCGTGTTAGGGGTGGCGTCTCCGCCCGAGGAGCGTGCGCTTTCCGTACCCCTGGGTGTTTCTGGGGCTGCCCCGAGGAGGCAGAGCTGCCCGCTCCCTGCAGGTCAGGGGACATCCATCCCTTCCTGGGGTTAGGGCTCAAAACAGGGAGTACGGCTTGCAGGATCCACGGTGAGACATGGATGAGACAAAATTAGCCCCGTAAAAGGTTCACGGTAAGGTGCGTTCTAGTCATAATCTCGTATTGTTTTTTAGTGGTTAGACTGAGCTTTATTTCATTTAAGGCCCCAGTCCACAACTCACTGAAATACTGGGAAGATTTTTAGCAACTTCAACTAGCCCAGGCTTTAAATATTTAATCTTACGTGTTGCTTTCCAGTCTCCTTACTCAAGCCATTGTCTTTTAGTTGGTTCCCTTCAGTAGGACGTCTGGGCTCCCGACCCCCGTGATCGCTGAATTATAACCTTCATCTCTGAAACTTGAGATAACTTCTCATGAAGCTATCTCAGGACCTAATCCTGAAAATACGCTTTCTTTTGCAAATGTCCTATTTGAAGGCTCTTCTGTATGATCAGAAAAAAAGAAAAAAATATTTACTTCGTTCCCATGCAGTTGTAATAATTAGAGAGATTCCTTGTAGTTTTCACTCCAGGTTTCAGGGATTTGGTAAGATCCAAACTTTGCTTCTATCATGAAGCCAGTGGCACAACTGCCATTGACTTCCACGGGAGCAGCATGGGAATCCTTTTATTTTGCTTGATATTTAAATATTCAGTCACAAACTGCTATAAAACTCTTCAGTTTTTCACAGGCATTTTCAGTGCCTTCATAACGGATCACACGTCTCACTGGAAAGCAAAACTGAAAACAGCACAATTTTGCTTAGAGAAATGCCAGACTTCTAAGCTGTTATCTGAACATTATTTTAAACCTCCTTTCTGAACGTGTGTATGATGAATTATTTCTTACCTTCAGAGACTTCTGGCTGAAGAGTTAGAGTGAGTGGACATTGGCATCTTTCAAACACCAGGATGGGTACAGGATCACAGTGCCTCTGCCAAAAAAGCATGGATCTGGAATCCCTCAAGGGATTTCTCCCAACTTCATTCCCAACATTCATCCCAGTCTAAGTCAGTGCCATGTTTTCTAAGTATTGGTCAAGGAAAAATATTTATGGTAGGTTTTATTTAATATTTTCAATTTGATGTACATCAGCATCTTCTTCTGACAGTCTCCCTGAGCTTAAAATATCTGTTCCAAGACACCATTTTGTTTGCTGACATGATAGAGGTTAATGTTGCATATATGAGTGGAAACAATTTAAAAGTCCTGTTCTCAGCTTTGAACACTTTCTTTTGATTGTTCAGAGGATAGGGGGAGGTAGGTTGGTTTTGCTATTTAAATCCCCAAAGACGCTTTTCTTCAGCCATCTAACTTAAATCAGAATTAAAGCCTTGTGTACATTTCCTTTGGCACCACAAAATTATTTATTTTTTTCTCTGAGAAATAACCTCAGTATGAAGGATACCAAAACATCTCAAGTAATAAAAATATTTCAAGGGACTGTGATTTATTGCTACATTTATCTTCAAGGCTCAAAACAGATGCTAAAAATAAGCCTACTCTTAAAAAGAAATAAAATATATATATCTATAAGTGAATAAGAAAGAACCTTTAGCAAAGATACCAAAAATTCCACCAGGTATTTACAAGAGAGGGAGAGAGAGAGAAAGAGTGAAAGAAAGGAAGAAAGGCAGGACCTAAAGGAGAAGGAAGGAAGAAAAAGAAGAAGGGAAGGAAGGAAGGAAGGAAGGAAGGAAGGAAGGAGCGAGCGAGCTCTGTGCTCCTCTATGGTGCTCTCATTTAAACAGATTTCAGGTGGATTTTTTGGTTGTCATAGTTGGACTGAGAACCTGACAAAAATCAGTATCTTAGCATTGTTAGACATAAGTCATTATTGTTCATGGGACCAGTACTTTAACTGCAGAGGTGTAAGAGCTTGTATGTGGGTGCGGAATAGTTGATACAGAATAACAACATGAATTTTCATAATAGGTAAATCTCAGAAAAAGATTGTATTTCAGACTCCTTAATTACGGGGAAAAATGTTACCTTTAGACATAAATGTTAGACATGAAGGGAGAGCAACAGGAGTTTTTTGTCTGAGTGTCTGAACATAATTTAGGCTGCTGCTTTTGTGTTTGCATTTGGCCAGGCGTACTGTGTTGGATTTACATGGCTTGCCCTCCGAGATGTGAAGGCTCTTTGGGAAGTGAAGGCAGAACCTCAGCCCAGCGCGAGAACAGAGCAGGACGTGGGCACGGTGTTGACTGCTGGCTTTTTGCAGTCCCAGATAAGTCAGACTTACTGGCCAGGCCTCTGTGTAAGTGGGGTTGCCCTGAGCATGTGCTCGGCTGGGATGTGACGGGCATCCCTTGTATCTGCAGGTCTCAGGCGTGGTCTGGCTGTATGCAGTATTGCCTTGTACAGATGCTTCTGGATTTCCAGGAATCTTGGCTGCTGCAGAACAAAATCCTTGGCAGTCTGGTTGTGAGAGCCCCTGTCTTGCAGGATTAAACTTACTTTAATGTGTAACATACCTAAACAATGAGAAATTTAGAGGAATCTAAGGAAAACCCTCTATTTTGTTGGGCTTATGTTTTGTTTTAGCAATAAAGAGAGCAGTGAAATTGCTTTTCCTTGGTTCTGCTGGAGGAGTTGCAGAGGGCAGCAGGGTGTATATCTCAGGCTATCAAGCTGTAATTGAAAGGGAGAGCATTCAGAACTTAGCAACAGTTAATTCTTCAAAATGTAAAGAATCCTTGAAGTTAGGTGGATGTTAACTAAAGTAAACACACGCCACGAAGAGGTAAGAAATGGTCTCACTGAAAGTCTGTTTCCCGGCTTTCTGTCCCTTCAGGTTGTAGACTTTTCTTTTGCTCGTTCTGGAGGTCAGGCAGAATCAGCTTCCAACCTGAAAAGTGAGAACATAAACATAAAAATAAAAATGTGCAGATGTTGCAGACAACATGGTACCATTGCTCCTTCATCTGTTCCCTTCTCCTAGATAGGTCCATCCAGTCTAAACTTTCTCTTAAGCGGTCCAAAAAGAGCATGAAGTTGGCTCGTGTGACTACTATCACGTGATCCCAGTTTATTTCAAGGAATGGAATTGAAAGGGAGAGATGGAAGGAGCTGGAAAGGGAAAAGGAGATTCCACTTAGAGTTTACCGTGCTTTCGTTACACTTCTTTTTTTCTTTTTCCCCTTTTTTAAAAAAAGGTAAAAAAATAGTATGTGGTACAAACACTTCTGTTTTTTAAAAACATTCTCAGAAGGCTTCTATTAATAAACCTGTATTTCTTTTTGTTTCAGTGCTGGAGATGCCTGCAAGTGACTTAAAAGTAAAAGGGACCGTGTAGGCAGGAGAAAGGAGGAGGATGTTTTACATTTCAGTGTTTCAGGAAACAAAAATTAGCAAACACTAATAGGTGTCTGTTCTTTCCCATTCTTTATTAAAATGCCTGGGATGTGGATCAAATTACTTTATTCAGCACTCAGCATTTCAGCTACCTTGAAATGGGAGACTGCAGGCAGTTGGATAAATACGCTGGAAAGTTGCCCAGTTTCACTGCTGCTTATATAAGCTTCCCCGTGTCCCCTGGGGAATACTATTTTGTAACATGTTACATCAGGATGAGTATCCCTGTGTTCCCTTTAGGACTGGGATGCCAGAAGTAGAAGAGTGGTGGTGGTGGTGGTGGTGATGATGATGATGGCTGTCTCTCTCCTTTCTGGGGTTAACAAAAGACAAGCATTAGGGAACTTTGCCAAATCAGGGTGCTACCCCTCGCTGCTTTGCTATCATCTGAAAATAACATGCAATGTGCATTACTCACGATAAGCAGTTATGGTTGAGTTATAAATTATTTTGCAATTGCCATGTTTTTGGAATTGCCTAAATGGTAGTTAAACTTGTGGAGCCAGCATAATTAAGGATGTGTAAGTGACTCCCTTATTAGACCGCCTTCTTGTTGGGTTTCAAGAAACAAGCCATCACAGTTTGTTTATATGCTTGTATTTTATCTCTGCAGATGTATGTTCAGCTCTTGGCTGTGCTACAGTTAAGATGGGGTTTGAGGTCTTGTCCTTACCTCCGTTAGATAGCTGTTCATGTCAGAAGGAAATGCCTGAGAGTTTCACGCTTTTGAGACCAGCACTGCAAATTCACCGTTGGGGCAGATGAGATGGCTGTGAATCTGTAAGCACTGCAGACTGGACCTTCATGTCTTTGTCAGGGTGGTAGCACTGGGAAGCATCTGTTTGTGGAGGCAGACCCTTTCTCTTATGAACACACATGCAAATTCCTCACTGGAACCCGCAAACGAGCACATGTTGGGTGCACCTACACGTGCTCCAATTTACCTGATGATGCTAGTTATTTGCATTTTATAGTGCTTGTTGGGGGCTGGAATTCTCTGAGGACTCCTGTGAGGCTTGGAGTGACAAGGACAATACATCTTATGGCACATTTCAGAGTAAAAAATAATCTGTTAGGGTATTTATTGTCCGTAGAGACACTTAGCATGAAGGTTCTCCCATGCAGAGCAAAGAGAGATGATCTCCTGACCGAAGAAGTGAGACCTACAGTGGAGCGGATCTGTTGAGGGTGGTGTGAAGAGGAGGCTGGGAAGTGGGTGGGGTAATGACAACGGTCACTGAGCTGAGGTGACACAGATCACCTCATGGGGTTGTGTAGCAATCACTTATGTGATTGTAATTCCTTGCTGTCTCCCTAACTGGTAGGGTCCATTCCTCTTCTTGAGAAGTCCCTTTTATTCCTTGCCTGAAACTCGCTAAGCTGGGTGGAGGAAATTTCATTGTGTTGTGCTTTCCAAACTGTCATTACTCCAGCCTTTTACTGTAAAATTAACCTGGAAGAGTGATTGCTTGAAGATAAGGACCTGACCTAAAAATCCCAGATCCACATACTGTAAAATTGTCTTTGGATGCTGATGGGTGTTACTTACACAGGCTGCTACCCTGGAGTTATTTGTATGTATGTCTGTTGGTGGGACTGGGAGGTTGTGTGCAAAATGCCCATTTAAGAATAGAGTTACAGGTTGGATGAAATTAGAGGAGAATCTCTTGGCTTCTTTTCATCACAGATGTAAGAGGAGATTTCTCTCTCACGATTTACAAGGTTGGGCAGGCTAGAATGAAGTGGCAGGTGACATTCTGAACGTGTGAGTCTGCACTGGTGGAAGCGATCGTTCATACGGCTTTTGCATATGCTCTGGGAGTTGCTGTTAAGTCAATATTTACTTCTCGGGGAGTAAAAATGCCAGAGTTGTGTCTGAGAGCTGCTACTGCTGCATCAATGAAAGAGTTATTTGCTATGTCATCAAGCATCCTATGGTGCAGATTCCCGGAGCTGTAGAAGTGCCGTGATTATGAGCTTGTGGTAAGTAGCTGGAAACACAAAAGGTGTTTTTCAGCAACTCTGCACAACTTTCCAGATCACCTATTTACAAAATGTTGCACAGTGGCTCTTCAGTGTTTCACAAACAGCTTGTTAAGTGTTTCTCCTTTAGGATCTTCAACACCATCAAGGAAGGTATATGCCAGTTGGCATCACTGAACTTTTGGTTAGAAGTTTTGTTGGGGGAGGATGATGGGGGAGGGAATTTGGTTGATGACTTCTGGAGCTGTTTTAATTAGTAGCCTTTACATATAGACTACATTTGGTCTGGGTAGGTCTCCCTCCCAGCAGAAAAGCAGTGGGCTTCACTGGAGATAACATGAGGTAGGATGTGTAAGACGGTTGCAATACGGTTTTGTCTGAATGCTAAAGGATGCTTTAAAAATGCTCTTTTTTTGTATCAGATCACCATTACCTTACTGGGGGACCCACCTGTGCAGCATTTATGCAGATAGGTTCTCTGTCAAGGGTGGGAGCAGGCAATCTGCAGGTGCAAGTGTGTGCTGCAGTGGCACATCAGTGCTGGGGACACCTGCCATGTGTTTGTGTTGATGCATGAATGCATTACTCCTCCCTCCTTTGCTTTCTGCAGCATGTGACCACTG
Organism: Pygoscelis adeliae; assembly: GCF_000699105.1. Taxonomy (NCBI): domain Eukaryota; kingdom Metazoa; phylum Chordata; class Aves; order Sphenisciformes; family Spheniscidae; genus Pygoscelis; species Pygoscelis adeliae. Next base: position 1,649,253 of record NW_008823953.1, on the reverse strand, counting down.
CTTTGCAAGTCTGTGGGTGGTAAGCTGGTGGTTATGCAGTATTTAACCCCTGACTGCACTTTGTGGGAAGCTTCAAAGTCTTCTGGGAAAGAGGCTGTAGTGTGAGGCTGCCCATGTCTTCTCCCTCTGCCTAAAAAGCCAGGTTGAGCATACCCTCCTTGGAAGCTGGAGACTCCTTCAGGCCCAGGAGTTCGGGGCCTGATCCACAGTGTATTGTGGTTAGTGCCTTCCTAATGGGCTTTGGCAGAGTCCCTGTGAGAACGGGAGCAATTGGCCCACAGAAAGGATGCTAACCCATTTTTCACGCTTGCCTCCTCCACTGAAGGAATCAGTGGGGAAAAGCGTGACTTTTAATAACTGCTGATTATAAATAATTAGGAGTCATTCAGCATTTAGGCTAACATATTTAGGTTGTGATGTGTTTTGCATTTATTAAGTGTTGGCTGCTCTCCTGTGGCTTGGTGTCTTTCCTTAGTATCTCTCACCAGTTCCTTGTGTAAACACTGGGGGTTAGATGAGAAGATGGGCGCGCAGTTTGAACGCTTTGGCATCCCATGGAGGCTGGCTGCCGTGCAAGCCCCTTCTGTGTTGTGTTTTCCTATGGAACAACTGATTAGAAAGTGTTGAATTTTATCTTCAGTGCTTGTGTTTAGCTTAGTTGGCTTTTGCATGGAGTGAGAATTATTAGTCTATAGGTGACGCACAGCAGAGAGCTTAGATAATTGAAACAACATGGCTTGTGCAAACACTTAACACGCTGAACTGTAGTAGAGACAAAGATTTTTCATTTGTAGCATAGGGTCCAGTAAAAATCAACCAGTCCACATTGCAGTTATGGTGCACCAATCATGCTCTTTTGCATAACTGTGAGTATATTTTTTTCTTCTTTGCAGATCATGTAACAAAAGGGTAACAGATGAATTTAATAAATATTCTGGCAAGCACTTTCATGTGCTGTTTACTGTAAAATAAAATTAAAACCTGTAGCATATGTTAGTTTTTCAGGGAAATAGGTAAAAAAAAAAAGAGGAACACCTCAAAGGCTAGATGTTAGCATTTATGTGTACCAAAGAGAATTTTTAACAGACAAAAAAATAAAAAAAATCTGGATTTGCACTTCAGAAATGGTATTGTCTTCATCCAGTTCATAAACGTGAAGCTGAGGTGAAACTACACAGTTAAGCTGTGATGTGACAAAGGCGATGTATAACCTCTTTAAAGTCTATATAAATCAAACCTTTAACCTACTGCTTTAAAAAGGGAATGCCTAGAGGATGCTTTTGTATAACACTTTTTTTTGTATTCCATTTAAATGTAGATTTTTAAGGCCTTTAGTATAGTGGTGCATCTTTTGCAATGAAATGTTAATCGGGACTCTTTCGTAGCAACTTGGTTGGAAGATAAAATATTCAGTGCTGTTGTATATTGAGCCCACGTTCCTTACACACACACATACATGCTCTCTCCCCCTCTCCTCTTTCCCCTCCCTTTTTTTTTTCTTTTCCCCCCTTATCAGAGTTATAAAGAAATATTTTAGTTAATATTTGAAGAGCTGATCTGTGGTTTCCATTACTGGTAACCTGACTTCGTTATGTTTCTAGTAGACTGCTAGTAGAAAAGTGAAGTACTTGGGTGACTGAATGTAGTTAATGTCTAGGATCGGTCCCTTTTCTCATTTGTCCTGTGTTTCTGAGTAGAAAACAACAGTTTTAGCTATCTAGGTAAGTTTCTTTGCTGAGCAAATTTGTGATATTATTGGAGACAGGGGCTTCTATTTCCATTGATTACAATAATCCTGAACCAGTAGATACAGCTGCATTGTACAGTCACATAGATTACTTGGGTTTTGGTTTGTAATGTTATAACCAAAATACCGTAACATTCAAGGTATGTCCTGAAGCACACACACCTGCTACTAGGAATTGAGTTATTTAAGTGTGTAAATCTAAGTGTATGCATAGACTGTTCACAGATTGAGGGCTTAAATAATTAGTTACTGTCTAATAATCAGTTTATTTACTTTCTAAATCTCTTTTATTCAAAGTTTGTATCTTTTGAATAAAGAAGCATAGAAAGTAAAATTTGTTCTTACTAACGTCCCGTCGTAATGAGCCTAAGTTGATTTCTTCTGGTGTAATGGGTCAGAGTTTGGTCCAAGATTAATACTTGTTTCACAGAAGTCATATTTAATTTAAAGTATGATTGTTAATTTTTATTGGTTTTTTCTTGTTGATTTCTTGATCTTTCTGCATTTTTTTTTTTCTATTTTGATTTTGTGTGGCTTGATAAAAACCATAATGATAGGGATATTGTAACATTAGACTGAATTAAACTGAGATTTCCACAAAACCTTAGACTTCACAATAGAGGAATGATCTTCCTCGACATAAGGCTTTACTTCAGCTGTGTCTCTTGTGTATCCTTTTCATTTTTTAAAGGAACATGGAAATAAAACGGGTCAGGAGTCAGTCTGTCACAGAACAGCAATGTGGGATTAAGGGCGTAGGGTCCGCTTTCAGTGAAGTCCAGAGCACAGATTTGGACTGTGAGCATGAGAAAAGCAGGGGAGATTGTCCATTATTCATGCATTGGCAGGCAGTTAGTGTGGGATTATACTTCGTGCTGTCTAAACTCTGCTTCCACAGAAATCGGTGAGAGTTTTCTGCAGCACAGAGCTGCGTCAGTGCACACAGCCTGATGATCCTTCTCTTCAAACTTGGCAATGGCCACTGCACTGGAAATACTCGTCATGTGTTTATTTCTATTTCCTTTCTAACACAGGGAAAACACCCACCAAAACCCAAGGGGACTTGATAATGAGCACTTTGACACCTTCTCAAATTTTATCTGTTAGGTTCTTGTTGTGAACATAATGTACTCTTCCCAACTGCCCCAAACTATTTGCCGCAGGTGGATGGTACTATGCAAATGCAAACCAAGCTGAATGTTTGAAATCAAAAGGCAGATGGCATCATTATACTTTGTGTGTGACATAACCTAAAACGTACAAGGATACCTCCTGTGGGGATGGTGGAGTTGAAGAATTCCATTTTGGAAAACCGTGCCAGCCATGTTCAGTTGATCTCAAGGTATCACTATATTACACTGGCAAGTTAAAACCAAAATAATGCCAGGTGTTTCAGTTTTGTGTTTAGCAGGAACCTAGTATGAATATTTTCTGCCAGACTCTTCCAGTTCTGCAGGAATCACCAGAGCACCAGGAAAAACAAGTCCGTGGCTGTTATATACGTGGACTATTTGTCCCCCAAAAGAATCACTTTTGTACAGAATGAACAGGCTGAACAACCCATTGCTGTGTAGGCTTCAGATTTTATTTTTTCCTGATGAGTCCTGAGATTTTGGAAGAATACGTGCTCTGCAGCTCTGTGAGGAGGAGGTGGTGTTTCTTGCTCCATTTCACTGGGAATTTTACTGGGAAGCATGGACTGAACTTCTTCTGTCTGGCTTATTACAGTGTGGCTACAGCTCCATTTGTCAGTGACATAGCATTTTTAATGGTATTTTCTTAGTTTTATAACATGGAGTTGGTCTCCAGACCTGAAAACAAAACAGCAAGCAGTAACCTGTGAGAGCTGAAATTAAGCAGGCAGTGCTGTTATATCAAGGTATGGTAAGAGCCATTGTGCTGGAACACAGGAAAGATTGGCATCCGAGCTAACAGGGAACTACTGGCCTTAGCAGACTAGCTAAGATTGGCTTAGCATCTAAATAAGTGAGAGCATGCCCTAGGAAGGCTTTATTAAACACAGGGTAATTTTTGTTCGTGAAGCTTTGAGATAAGAGTCACTGAAGTCACAAGTCAGCAGTAAGAACATGATGACACTCATTGATCGTTAGCCAGCCCAGGCGAGGGGGAAACTCCTTTCCCAGGACTGTGCTCCTTCAGACGCTTGGATCAGTTTTTATCTTGGTGTTGCTTCACCGAATGGCTCCTCTTGGTTTATACTGGTTTTGAGTGAGAGTGGAAACAGGTTTTCAGTGCTCATAGCACTTTGTGTGGTGTGCCCTTTGGAAGTGCTTTCTGAGACCTTCCCCAGGACTATTTGAGCATGAGGTGGGATTCTTAAATTTTTTAAAAGCAGTTGTGATTTGCTCTGGCAGTAATCAGCTCCACCCGGCCTTTCAGTCATTGAGCACAGCTTTACAGAGCCTGTAAATGCTGTTCCTTAATTGCTTCTGAGCAATAAAAGGAACTCTAACACTAGCCAGATCTTCTTAAAAAAATCACTGTTAAATATTAAGCTGTCTCTTATGGTTTAAATGAGGCGGCCTTGTTTTGTAGGGAGCAATGCTGGGGACGAAACCAGTTGCAATCTGAGGTTGATCAACTTGCTATGTGTCTCGGGTCTTTATTCTTTCAGGGCACATTACTTTCATCTGTAAAGGGAGGATTATATATCCAGCAGCCTCCACACTTAATCTTCTTTTGTTTAGGAAGAGTTGACATACAGAGGGTTGTTTGACGTACATGTTTAAGATGGTACCTTGATGTGCGTGTGGCCCATTTTCCTGCTTCCCGGAAGACTTCGCTTTTACTCTGAAGCCACGTATCGCACTGCTTCACTTATCCAGAAAAATGAGATCTTTTTCCTTACCCACCCTTGCAAAAGGAGGAGAGAAGTCGGGACAATAAAACAATTTGCAGCAGTTCCCACTAGCTGCCTACAGGAGGGAGGGTCTCTTTAGGCTCTCGCTCCCCCCTGCCTGGAGGCAGAGGAGTGGGAAGCACGGGGTGGTGCACAGGCTGCATCCCCATGAAAGACCGCTTTGAGCTCCTGCTGCTGTCCCCTCCCAGGCCTTTTGCCTCCATGGTGTGTTGTCCCTCTGGTAACAGGCAGCAGGTATTACAGCTGGAGGTTATGGCAGAGGTGGCGGCATAGATCAAACTGGCCTTGCTCAGAGCAGGGCTAACATTGTAGATGTTCCTTCTGCTAGGGCAAGGGAGGAGAGACGAGGAGGGACCTACCGTGTGGTTAGAGTGGTGCAGGAGGTAGATCCTGTGCTCTCCTAAGACAGCAAAGGTAGCAAGGGCTCCCAAGCATGGGTACCTTTGCAGCCAGGTAGCTGCTCCCATGTTTCAGAAGAGGGAGTGGACTCCTACCACCTGGTGGTGGCACCAGCCCAGTTCTGACCAGGGGGAATTGGGTCAGGGCTGTATTCGCTAACCTGTTTTGGTTCATCTTCCCCTGCCTGTGCTTTGCAGTCCCTGCTAGAGGCATGGATCAGTTCTGGACTGGGAGGACTGGACTGCAGGATGTTGGAAAATGAAATGGAAAGTGGTGGAAGGTGGCAGATGAAGAAACAAGACTTCCCTATAGGATGAGGGAAATGACAGCTGGATGGAAAAAAGTGAAGGGGATATGTTTTGAAAATGGTGATGAGTAGAAGGTAAAACAGCTGAAAGAAAGCTAAAAATAAGTGATAGATGAGATACCTAGGAGAAAGAGCAAATTGGTGGGGGAAGACAGACATAAGCTTACAAGAAAAAGATGAGCATGTGAGCATTTTTTTGGGAAAGAGAACATCTGTGGTGAATCACAAGCAAATTAGAGTAACAGAACTGAGGTTAGAGAAATAAACGGAAAAATCCCCAACCAGGGAAAGACATTCAAGAGAGACCCGTGAGGAGACAATTTAATGACAAACCAACATACTGTTGGTTTAACATACTGAACCCCAGCTTCTAGCCCTACTCTTCCTGCTTCTCAGACTCAGTTTCTGTCTGACTAATGAAGTAATTCAATACTGTGTGTGGAAAAGAGACACCATTTTTACACCTATAGAAAGAATGATGTCACGTGTTTTGGTTAGGATGGTGAGAGTTACAAAAATAGTCTGTATGAGTGTTTTAGGTTGGAGGAGATGGCAAGATCACAGCTTGAGCTGAAACGCAGACATTCTGCTGAAGCAACCTCGTGCATAAGAAGTGGCCTGTAGAATTTTTTTTTTCTTAAGCCAAACAAACCTGAAACAAAAATAACCTCTTCCCTGGATTTTTTTATAGCAATCTTCAGGCAGGCCCCAACCGATGACTCTCATGACAGGAAAACTCAGTTTGCAAGTATTTTGAGAGTCACTAGAGTTCTCATTATCCTAAGTCTACAAGTGATGAGTGGTGTAGTGTGTAGTGGTAAACATGGAAGTACAGCAGGATTTACAAAAACAGCATAAATCAACTGACGTTGGCTTTTTGGTGGCAGAGTTCCCAGTGGAGTTGCCCAGCAGAGGATGACAGGAGCTGTGACTAGTGTGGGATGATGCCCTGCTGCAGGGAGGGGAGATGAGGCTGCGTAGGTGGGAAAAACGACAGGGAAAAACAAGACAAGGCGTTGCTGAATTTGCCAGAATTTGGAACCCTGACTTACCGAGGGGCGTAACATGGACCCGGTGCTGAAGATAATGTGCTGCTCTTCCTGCTTTTTTTTCTAGTGTAGTTCTTTAGATTTCTTTTTTACATTACACTTCAGGTCTGGTACTTCTGGTTCTTCCCACTCGCCATTTCTGTTTGTGTATGCTGTGGCAAGACTGGCCTTTTTTATTTCTTCTCCTGCCTTTACCTCCTCTTCAGTTTTCTTCCCTTCCTTCCACAGTTTTCTCAAGTTACCTTGTTGTTCCTCACCTTCTGATCTCCTAGATAAGTATTTCTCTTTGCCAGGTTCCTGTTTCCACCCCTTGTTTGCTCTCTTAATTTTTTTTTTTTTTTTGTGTTCTCATATGCTCATTGTGATTTTTCCATTCCCTCTCATTTCCCTTTCCATTTCTTCAGTTTACCCCATTTAAGACTGCCCCGCACTTCTGAGGCCAGTGTCTGCTTTTCCTCCTTCCCTGTCTTCACTACAGACCTCCTCACTGTTCTTTGTCGTGGCGTTGTCCTGCATGATTTTCCTTACATCTCTCAGACTGGTTGCTTATCTTGGGTTGCTGCTTTGGCAGCATAACCTTACTTGGTTTCAGCAGTACCTGTCTCTAACTGATGCTTTATTCACTGCTTGATATAACTGGAGCAGAATTTACTGCTTTCTATGTTCCTAGAGCTTTCTGGAGCTGTTCTTCTGCTCCATCTTACTTATGGAAATGGAAATTCTGATTTTCTTCAGGTGGGTTAGAGATCTACCAAAGATTCCCTTTTTCTGCTACCTATGTAATGATCATTTAGCTTCCAGTGAGAATCTTGAGCACTGAATTAATGAAGTGACTCCGGTCACTGTGCAGGATGGAGAGAATGAAATGGGCAACATTGGTAGTACATTAAAAAAAAGGTGGAAGTATGTATATCAGATTTTCCTTCTGTTCATTCAGCATCCCTAAATCCTTTATGCAATTGGCAAAATGAGAACTCCTTCATTATATGTCTCTGTTCAAAAATTGGTTGGGACAAGATAAGGTGATGAATGATGCCTTGGGGCTCTGATGAAAAGCTATATTTATTTTTTTTAAAAGTCTTCCCATTTAATGAAAAACAGGCACCACACTAGACTGAGCATGCCCTCAAGATATGCCAACGTACACAAAACAGAAAAATCTGTGAATCACATCGCATAAATGCTTGCAGATACTGGCACTGTAGTTCTTCACAGGTACATGATGGTGATGTTTACAAGCTGTAGGCATTGTGTGGCTTCAAACTTGGTTTAGAAATGAATGTGATATAGATTTTATTGTTGCAAGGTTTGCAGTAAGCAAACAGTGTGTGTTGGTGTCTTGTGTTCATTTATTGATAGTGTGTGTGCCCAAATAAAACTGTTTCTCTTTTTATAAATATTTACTTCAATGCCAAATGTTGATATTAAGGTACGTGGATTTCTTAAATGAAGTTCTGCCAAGGCTTGTTAGACTTCGATTAGTCCTGTATATACTGGTCAGCAATTCTGAGGTATCGCTCTCATGACTGTGGAGGGGCTGCACTCTGACATGTGGTAAAGATGCTACGAAGTTCGGCACATGCACAGAATGTGTTTAAAGGTACAATGAAAGATGATTTTGTAATTGTCATTTCCCTCACCTATACTCTGCCTGCTGCTCTGTTCTTGTTGTCATTTATTCTGATGTGCTGACTGGTTGCTATTTTCCAGATGATGCTGAGGGGGAAATTGTTAATTCCTTTCCCAAAGGTGTCCTGCCCATAAGAGTTGGGAAAAGCTAACAGAAATATCCCCAGAATAACATAAGTGTTTCCTTTAAGACCACATCCAGGTGTGGAGCAGCTTTTCTCTTTCATTCCATCGCCATCCTGGAGACTGGTTCGGGCTAAGTCAGCAGGGAAGCTGTTGGAAATGGTCTCAGTAGGAATATGACCTATCGAACAGTTCATCTTATTGATGTGTCACTTCAGCAGGCGTTTTCTGCGGGTACAGCAATGGTGAGGGGCACAGCAAAGAGCTATGTGGAAGCCAAAATGACTCGTGTGTGGAATTGTACACTGCTGGACAGGGCTGGTGGTGCTGGGTGCCTTCTATGTAGGACTGGTAGCAATGACTGGGTCCGTGTGGTTTATAAACAGAAATGATGTAGAACAAATGTGGCATGGTTCATAAACTGTTACTACCAGATTCCTTGAACATGATGATGAACACAATATACTTAACTAAAATGTACATGAGTAAATGTGTTTTTTTTCTGTGGCATAAAGCTGCAAGAGAAAGTCCTCTATGATTTCTGTGTTCTCACATTTCTAGGAATGATACAACTCTGCCATAGAAGGCCAGCCCTTACTCTGACATACAAAACAAAACATGGAGACAGTTTCTCCACACTGAAATGGGAGTATTTTTGGAGAGGTCACGCTGTAGTGTTTGGAGTATTTTCAGAGACAGAACAGTTCTTCCTCTTTCAGCTTGCTTAGACTGATCATAAATTCAAGAAATAAAGGAGAAACCAGTTCCCTTTATTTTTAAATTTCAAGTTCTTCCCACAGCTACCCTCTGCAGCCTGGATGAGGTGAGTGTGGGGAAGAACAGCCTTTGTTTTTTGGTGCAAAAAGGGGAGTAATGACGTGTGTAACACTATGAGTTACTAGTGTGGATTTGATATTTGGCTACTTGTGCCTGTTAGCATGCCTTTGGGAGGCAGGGAAGCTAAAGACATGACTTCTGTGGAATCCATTGAAATCCCTTAACTTAATATTTCATAACATTTCATTAACTTGCGTAGACAGAATCATATTTATAGTTTGCATTGCGTGTGCTGCATATCTGTACTCAGAACATTATAATACAGACGCTAGCGATTTCTCCATGCTGAAGTCTGTAAAAGATGTGGGATTATTTACTATCCTCTACGAACCTCTAATGGTGTGGAGAAAGTGGTACCTATGTGTATGTGGCAACTTGAGTGTGACTAGTCATCTGTATTTAAACGGACAGGTCCGTAAATATTTTGTTAGTCCATACCAGACTACTTCCAGGAAAAACTGGTGCACCACTGCTGACCAGCTGTGTCCTGACTGCTGCTCTGCTGACTGGTCACATAATGATGGCTCCTTGCTTGCTTGAAGCTGCTAAAATGCATTAGGCACAGCTAGAAGATGTATGTAGTTATTCTTTCTGGACAGGTAATTTTTGTAGTTGCTGTCATGCTATTTTATGTAAATACTAAGAATGTTAGATTCTAAGCCAATCTAATGACTAAGTTCTGAACAACCTCATACGAAGTTTGAGGCACCCTGCTGTATTTTCCTTTGACATGAATGATTTCTGGGGATGTGAGTACTTTTGAGGTTTTTTTAATATTCTGAGGCAGCTCTTTGGCCTGTATAAATCAAATGCACATTCTTTGGCTGTCACCTAGATGGTGCTTACTGTGTCAAGCACAAGACTTGCTGAAAACTTCCTCTTTTAAAGGATCAGGCTGCACATTTTGTCTTCACCCAAGAAGGTGGGAAACTTCTGTAAGTGGAAGAATAACAGCACAGATGTTAAATGAAGAGGTATAATATTGAACAGATAAAGATGTGTTTTCTTTTTGTTTTTCAATGTTTAAGATGTTCTTTCAAATGGAGATCTCACTGGATGATGCTGTTTTACCTTGGCATATGTTAATAGCTGCCCTGAACCCACTTATGCTCCTGTGCAAGAAAAGATTTAATGGTGCATAATCAACTTTTGCCAGATGCTTAACAGTGCAAAGCCTTTAACAATTTGTACAGGAAAGGTATAAAACAAAACATTTGGATTTTGGATACAACTCCTCCATCTGACTTGATAAAAATTGATGCAAGAGCAGTTGGCATAAAATGTAGACTGTTCTGAACTAATATTGACCCAGTATATCAAGCTAGCGTGTGTCAGAGAGACACACAAGGTCACACAGAGTAAACACTGATCTTAAAAGCATTGCATTTGGACCAGGGTTTCTTTTGCTTTTTAGCTTGCCAAAAGGTGTGGGGCTTGGTTTGATAACAACTTTTACTGCTACAACAGAGAGGAAGATTTTTTGACCACATGCGCTCTAATAGTTTGAAGATGATGTTGAGTATTTTGAGTGGGGTTCTGACAAACTGCAACTGCCAGGGTGTGATTCCAGCTCTGCCACTGATAGCATAACCTCTCTGCCTTGGTGTGCACTACTCCAAACCCTGGGCTCTGGGGACTGGCTGATGCTGCTAATGTCCTTCAAAGGCATCCCTGGAGCTGACTGCCACTGTCTTACTGGGAAAACCTAGAGATCTTACAGAATGTGGTGCTGTTGGTGAGGGATCCTCAGTGCTGAGATTCTGCTGTAGAAAGGATGGATCTTTATCCCTCACTATTAAAGTGAGCTTTAATAATATGAACTTTCTGTATCCATAACCAGGTGATTTACTGTCCTGGAAAGCTGGTCCTGGCAGCTGACATCACAGACTAAAATTATATTCTCTAGTTTGCTGTTTTACTTTCCTTCTTTTCATGCTGGGAAGTGAAAGGACATAAAGGAGAAAGAAGGGGAAGTGAAAAGGAGGAGTTTATGGGGTAGTACCAGTTAAAACTCTTCCTCTCTAAGTCTTGTTCTCATGTTCGTCCGGGTTCTGCAGTATCATGAGTGGGAGTACACTTAGCCTAGCCTAGCTGCAGTTTCTTGCTTATTGGCATGCTTCAGGAATGCTAGGAGTATTTTGACTTTTTTCTTGTTGCTCAATTTCATTCACAAGAATTTCACATTTTTGCAGTTATTACTCATACTTCAAAGAAGCAACACTTCAAAGTGATGTCCTTATGGATACTGTGGCACCAAACTTGCTCTTCCTTTAGCCTCAAATTTTGTCTTTTTGATTCTGAGAAATGCTCATCTCTGCTAATGAGGGATAGCTGTCAGGGGCTTTAAAGAAGTCCTCTGTTGAACCCTGCCTCTCTCCTCTCTTGCCATCTAAGTTACAACTTCTGAGAAGAGTTTATAAGCAATGATGTGGTTTGGATCCTGAGAGCTAATGAAGGCCAGCAGCCTAGGAACTGCACAGATCTGTTTTCTGTTACTGGATGGTCATGCCTTTATTTCATAGAACCGTAGAATCGTTTAGGTTGGAAAAGACCTTTAAGATTGAGTCCGGCCATTAACCTAGGACTGCCAAGTCCACCACTATACCATGTCCCTAAGCACCACATCTACACATCTTTTAAATACCTCCAGGGATTTCGATGGTCTGCTGTAACCGTCCTTCTATGTCTGGTTTGGGCAGTTCTTCTCTCACCCAGTTTCTTGCAGTGAGACATTCCAGTGCATGTTGTCACTGGTCTGCTTGCACTCTGTCTTCTGCTAAAGACCTCAGGGATAGCTGGTCAGATATTTCCAGAAATGAGTTCAAGAAAAGCACAAGCAGTTTAGCCAGGGCCCTTCCAAATGGTGTGTGGACACAGCTCAGTTGCTTTTGTTACCATCACAGATACGCTGGTGGTCATGTATTTTGAAGGAAATACACTTATTATATGGACAAGACCTCTGACTTAAAGGCTGGAAGTAAAATATCAGTGATGATAATGTCTGTGGTATACAGTTGTGTGCAAGCCTGGTAAGACAGTGACCTTGTTTATTTGTATCTATTCTGAGAGGGAAGAAACATCGTTTGGTTTGTAGTTCTGCCAAGAGATGTATGGTACCCATGAAAACAAGGATGCTGTTGTGATGCTTTTGTGTGGCAGTGATGTCTGGGCAGCTTGGCCATGGGAAGAGGAGGTATGGGCAAAGGTTGGAACAATGTGCTGCATAATCTTACTTTGGATGGATGGACGGACAGATGAAAAAGGTTGTTAATGAGAGCGCTTCAGGCTTGTCATTATTTAGTACGTGCCTTTTGCTGGGAAAATTGGGTGCTTCAGAGAAAGTCATTGTGATTGGTATAGTAGCAACTGTGAAAAATACCAGAGTGGGAGGCTTTCAGAGGACAGTACAATACTGATGCCAAGCTGCGATAACGAAGGTCTATGTTAAGGTTAGATAAATGACTGCTGTCCGTACCCCCACAGTACAGCCTCTTCTTGCCATGCTGTTAGCAGAGCCCAATTAGTATCAAATAACTAGTCTGTCAGAGTTGGGTGGATACATCAGACCTTTTTGTTCAAAATTACTGGCTCGTAGTTGTTGTTTTGGCTCTTTCCAAGCTTGTTGCGCTGTATGCAGTTGTCACCAAGATAATGCTGGATGCCATCACCGTGGCATATTTTTCTCTTGTGTGCATAGTTTTTGGAGTTTATTTGTAGAGCACTTCAACATCAGCCCCTTTATAGACTTGTCTTCCCTAGCACCCTTCTTGTCTTCCACCACAGGCTTGCACTGCTGGTGAAGGCCAGCGCCACATAGAGAGCTGGGTAGCCTATGTGATTAGCTAGCATTTCCTCTTTGCTGTGTGTCACCCCACCCCCAGCGCACTTTTTTCATACAGCAGAGAACATTTTTTTGCCTATATTTGCCTAAGCTGCCCCCAGATCCCGTTCTCTCCCTACGTGTTTGTTACGCTCTCATTCACTATTGGGTTTCTGCCAGCCAGGTTTATCCTTAATATTAGCAAGATGTAAGTGCTGAATCAGTTTTTACACATTTTTCTATGCAGATTTCTTGCTTTTTTTTTTTCATCCTCTGTGTGCAAAATGGACAAATAGCATTACTAGTAGTCTGGACTTCTGCATAGTGGCTTACATGTGGGGTCAAATTCACTATTGTATTTGAAACCAAGCTGAGGAGGTTGGGAAGGAAATTAAATCCTTCCGAGCCAGTTGTCGGAGTGGGTGGACAGTGCTGTGTTATTTTGGAAGTGCGAAGCTTGAAAACCTGCAATATTTCATTTGTTAGCTTTGCTTAAAATCACTACCAACTTTTCTTTCGGAGCGACTGCATTGCCTTCAGGATGGCAGAGGAAGGGGTGATAGGGCAGTGGGAAGGAAACGCTCACGTGCTAGCGTTTTATATTTTACTCAGCAGTGACTTTTTGATAAGGAAAAAAAGGCAAGTAAGAAAGGGGTGGTGAATAAAAGAAAAAAGTGGAATAAGGAGAAAGGTGGGAAAGTAAGCTTGGAGGGGAAAAGGTAACACAGGTATTCTTCTCAAGTTAAATTCAGTCTTTGTCAAAGTACTTTTGTGCTAGACACAGAGTTCCTCAAATGCTGGTTGTGTAAAAATGAATTAATTTTCACAGGTTTGTGTAAGGTTGTATTTTGACCTGTTAGCTCTTACGAAGCCATTCTGTTTATGCATATGGTCAGAGAAATGATCTCCTATTTAAAATACCCACGTTCAATCTACATTAAAAGCAGGAAAAGTTCTGTTGTTGTTAGTTCTCGTAGAAGCCTTGATATGTTTACTAACAGGAAGAAATGTAACTCTGTTTTAAAGAAAAAATAGATGCAAGCCATATGTACTGTGCACGGAAGGAAGCATCTAAAATCTGGTTTGAGTAAAGAACTGTTCTATGATCTCTTTGTAGAGCTGAAGGGAGAAGTATTGTTTTTGTCAACAATTCCCTTGTCCCAATTTTGTTCTGTGGTTGATTTTCTCTCCAGATTTGTTAGCTGTTAAGAGATGGCAACAGTGTTTTAAAACTTATTATCCCTCAATGGTAAATACAGCCTCCCTCAAGTTTGAAATGAAACATCAACGCAAGTTAAAATTCAGAAGATTAAATCTAAACGTATACCAGCTATGCACAAATACTTAAGAATTTTTCATGAATTGCTAAGGTTACCCTTTGCCTTATTTACAAAAACACCCACACTTACTCACTCACAACAGTTCTTCCACGACTTTGTCTCCCAGCAGTGGGCTGTTTCAAAGCTGTCTTAAGTCAAGCTCCACAAGTAAAGAAATCTAGAGTTTTTTTCCCTGTTTCTTATTTCTACCCATGTTTCTCTAACATGGAGATTGTCCTGACTGTGTAAGAAGAAAGACGGGGTGTGATTTAATTACTCCACAGCTTTAATAACTCATGTGGGAACAATGACAATTAATTGTACTGTACAGTTCATCAGTCTTCACTGGATCCTGAATTTAAAAAAAAAAAGGTGTTCTCAGCAAGATAGGGTACACGTGCTTTTCCTTCTCCATGTGATCAGGAGACCAGTGGTACCAGACAGCCCTCAACTCAAGTGATGGTCCCCAATCATCACTGGAGGTAACAGTGATAGAGGTAGAGGGAAACACTTAAAAGTTTACAGTCTTTTGCTGTCCAGGCAAACTACCTCTGCAGCAGTGAGGGAAGGCACATTCAAATGAAAATCAGAAGGGGAGGGTGAATATTCTGAGTGTTGCATTCAAGAGATTATTTTGTTAGCACATTAGCGATGCCAGTTAAACATGACAACAAAGGGAGAATTTCTTGCACTTCCTTTGTGAGACTCAGCCATGACTGAGACCTCACCATGTTAACACTTAACGGGCAGCACACCATTTTTTTGCAAAGGTAACTGTATGCACATTAGATAACTGATGCTTAAATATAGGCTCTCCAGTAGATCTCTGAGAGACTCGAATTGTGCAGCCTGAAAAACATTTTTGTGGTGCCCTTGAAGGACCCATTCTGAGAGGCATCACTTTGCTCGGTTGTGGATATATATCTGATAACAGACAGTTCCTGCTGTGGAGAGTTTATAGTCCGAACAACCAAAACGGATACAGGCAGACAGAGGGGGAAGAGAAGTAACTGGCTGCACAACACTGATGGAGATCTTGGCCTCTTGCATCTTCAGTCTTCTGTGCAGGCACAGACTGATACCAGTTGTTCACTAGGACACACAGGGTTTTGAAATTCAGTTGCTGAAGATGGTGTAGATCAGTAAATCATGACTGCAATTACTTAGTGATGCTACAGTCCATATTGTTTCAGGTCTTGACTTTCAGATGCCCAATTTGAGAAGACTCTGGAAGTTTCTGAATGATTCACTGATTTAAATGGTCTTGTGAGCATTCAGTGCCTTTGCATCTCAGGCACCCAGGTGTCTATAGTGAGGCATCTCTAAAGTGAGACATCCAACCCAGAGAATGTTTTTAAGATTGGTAGATGGCCCCATTCCCACAGAACGCCTATCATAGTCTTACTGGCTATAAGGCTGAAAGTGTCAGGTGTTCTCCTTAGACTTTAGAAAAATACGGCTGTATTGATTTGGCTGTGTTATCTTACCTTTGCGATCGTAGCTGATAGCCCCTTATTACAAAATGGCAGACTATATATTTGATTAAAATAAGCAATCAAGACAAGAAGGCATATTATGCATTCATAGAAGCGATATTGTTTGGTTGCTGTTTCAGTGTTGCTGTTCCAGTTTTGGTACTGTTTGGCCTGGCTTCCTTATCTAGCCGGTGAGAAGGTGATCTGGTCTGTCCGAAGCAACTGCCGTGTATCACTGGGACTTAAGCTTTCCCAGTAAAGATGAGATGAATCATTTGAAAGTGATAATGATTCGTTGCTCTTCAAATTCCCCTGCAATATTCGGTTGCTGTAACAAAAACAGAGAATGAAATTTGTTAGTTTCAGTTTGGCTGCTTACGTTATTGAAAGATGAAATCAGACCAAACAGCTGCAGAAGTAAATTGGAGATTGGATGCACGTATTATTATTACTGGATAGCAAAACAGTATCTTCTACAGAAAACTGTGAAAAAACACTTTGCATTCCCCATATTTCTAAAAGTTGGGAAGTGGATTCACCTTACCTACCTTTATCTTTCTGAAAGGTAAATGTCTAAACCACTAAACCACCATGGTTTAACCCCAGCCGGCAACTAAGCACCACACAGCTGCTCACTCACTCCCCCCGGTGGGATGGGGGAGAGAATCAGAAGGGTACAAGTGAGAAAACTCATGGGTTGAGATAAAGGCAGTTTAATAGGTAAAGCTTCCCATGGGCAGGCAGGTGTTCAGCCGTCTCCAGGAAAGCAGGGCTCCATCACATGTAACGGTTACGTGGAAAGACAAATGCCATCGCTCCGAACATCTCCCCCTTCCTTCTTCTTTCCCCCAGCTTTATATGCTGAGCATGACGTCATATGGTGTGGAATATCCCTTTGGTCAGTTGGGGTCAGCTGTCCCGGCTGTGTCCCCTCCCAACTTCTTGTGCACCCCCAGCCTACTCGCTGGTGGGGTGGTGTGAGAAGCAGAAAAGGCCTTGACTCTGTGTAAGCACTGCTCAGCAGTAACGAAAACATCCCTGTGTTATCAACACTGTTTCCAGCACAAATCCAAAACGTAGCCCCATACCAGCTACTATGAAGAAAATCAACTCTATCCCAGCCAAAACCAGCACAAAGTGCAAATATGTAGGAACTTTTGCAGTGTCATTCATTACAGCACACCTAGAACTCTGATTACTTGGGGCAAGTCAACACCATCAAGATATGCCGAGTTTCTTGTTTTCTTGGTATGCGACTTGCAGCTGATTTTCAAAAAGGCAAGCACTTGTGCATGCTAACAAATGCAGTCATAGATAACTCTTGAAAACACAAACTGTATAAAGTACATCTGATGCTAAATACTCCTAAAACTTGGCTTCTCAGGCTTTTTAAACTGGGCACCTTCGACTAGGGACACTAAATGTGTAGTCTCTGTAGGTAGTGGATAATACCATCTCTTCACCTCGCAGAACTGTTGTAAAATGCATTTTGTTAATATTCATGAAGCACTCAGTTATTATTGTGATGAGTGCCAGAGAAAGCCCAGGAGGAAATTAATGATTCTACCTGGAGAGCTGGGCTTCAATGAAGCGCAGCACATAGAGCGGAGAAGCCACACGTTGGGCTCAGAGAGGAGAACCAGGTAGTGACAAGCAGCTCATTAGGCACACGCACTGTCCGCCCCGTGCACTGGGTGAAGCTGGGGTCCCGCAGAAAAAAAAATGGCATGTTTACGCATCTTGAAGCAGATGGTAGTTGCACATGTGAGGTCATAACCGATGGTGCACAGGCAACCTTAATTTTGCCATGTCTTTCTTTTGCGGGCTTGATGTTACATTCAAATTATCCTTGTTCTTGTTGTATTATTTATGTTCTAATAGCTTTGTGTGTGCATAAATGTGTAATGCTTCATAAACAGTATATGATAGTTTTGTTTTACACTTGTGGCAAAAGTGCATACCTACTCTCAAGTCCTTACAAGGAAAAAGTTACAATTTGGGAAGAGGGAGGATAAATTAATGACCTACTGCTACAGAGTAGGTAGTTGCAATCATGTTACGGACTTTCCTGACTGGTGCTCCTCAGATGAGTAGCTGCAGGACAGAGCCCTAGGTGATCAAGCAGTGCTGGTTGATTTTTCTCTATCCCCCCGTTCAGCCATATTGTTGACACTCTGTGTTCTGTTGTCTAATGATTTAGAAACCTGCTCGCATTCCATTAAAATTTTAATTATTGACTCCATCTCAGTAATGAGACAACTTGCTGGGCCATAGGTATTTTACTGGTTTAAGGTGCAGTTTGTTCCCAGCTTCCTTTGGGCCTGCTCCTGCCATTGTTTCCTGCTTGTAACTTCCACTGAAGCAAATAGCGGTCTTGTCTTGTGGAGGAGTTGAGGAGAATGCCCTTTTGCCAGTAAATCCAGCTTCTGATAGACAAGTCTGACATTTCTACAACCGTGCTCCTGTTCTATGAAGATGATTATGATCACTCCTGGGCCACACTTTTAATTGCTAGCCTTCATTAAGACTGTGCATGTATAGATTTCCTAATTTCCAGTTTGTGACAGATTTTATGGTCAGCCTGGCAAAAGAGACTCATAGTCAGTCTCCATCTTCACGTCTGCATATAGTTTTGTGAGTGGTTGACAAGTCTGTTGGGTATATGAAAGCGTTCCTGTGTATGCTCTTCCTCAGTGGTTGAGGGGCACTGTGGAAGACAACTACCTGGTCCTCAGAGGAGTACTCAACTACTTGCTAACGCTATGGACATCTTAATCATCCAGATACTGCTGTAGTGCACAGCACGGCATGTGAATCTGTTGCATTCTGGTGCTGTAAGTTGTAAGATTTATCCTGGAAACTTCCTCTGAGTCACCTCCCTAATCAGCATCTCTGTTTGAAACACAAAGCTGCTTGGAGTAGGAATGGACCTTCCTGGGAATTTCCTCCAGGGCATGGCTTGCTTGCTTGATTCTCTGGTGTCTAATAAGGTGTTGGTTCTGATCAAAGATTGTTTTCTTCTGGTGGGATGCTTACTGCACCATGCTTCTTAAATACTTTCTTGGATGATAAAGAGAAATCACTCTGCAACCTTGGTGTTAGAGGGGCTGATAATAGAGCATCTCTTTCACCTGGCTGCTTTTTTTTTTTGGTAGAGAAAAAAAGGGTTTGTCTTACTAACATAAAACATTAAAGGGGGCCCAAAAATGCCGGGAATCCAGACCTGAGTATGTCTTTTTTTTTTTTTTCCCCTTTCTTCTTCCCATTTACCCTGAATTTTATACTTGTAACTTGAGGTGCATAAGCTACACTAGTTGAAGCCCTAATGTGTTGCCCTGACTAAAGTTGTATGACATTTTATGAGGTAACGTGTTCTGAGAGTCTTTCATAGACTTCAGTATGAACTAAGCTGGTGTGTTAAAGCATAAGGGAAAGGAAAAATCAAAGTGTTGTCCAGCCATCTATCTGCATGTTTTACATTGCCTTTTCTGCAGGAGTCACGTTACCTTGAGTGTGTTAGCTAGCCTTTTGTAAGCTTTTAAATTCAGGCCCAGACAAACGTGAATCCAAGTTATGAAGATGCCATTGGAACTGTCTTGAAGAGCAAGGGGGATTGTGTGTGAATGCTGATGAATTACTGCACTTTTGTGGGAAATGGTGAAGGTTTGAGAGAATAAATATTCTTTTCGATGAGAGAATTTGAAGCTCTGTTGGGATATGCAGATTCAGACATGAGTGGATACATGTGGTGATACATACATGTACATTATTGGCATCTGTTTACATAACTTCTTTATGCACTTGTATATTCTTTTTTCCTCTTAATTTGAGGCTTAGACAAGCTCCCTCTCAGAGAATGTCTTTCAGAACTTGATGTCCCTTAACTTCCTAGGAAAATGTCAAGTTTCACCTTATTTTGATATGGCATCATAAATTACCTCAGGCTCACTTGAAAGCGTTTTGTAGTTACGCTGGTGCGTTGTGGGGGTTTGTGGTGGGACAAGGCTGAAAAAAGACCGAACATCTAAATAAAGTCTCTGAGATAGTATACAGTAATTTTTATGTAAACCAAAGGGCAGTGATATGATACAGGCCATGGTTTACCCCTGTGCGAGGGAATTGCTCTGGATGGAGACATTAAAATTTTAAAAATGTATTAAAGGAAAAGAAACAAATAGGAAGGCTTCATGTCTTCAGAAATGTGGACAGATGAATTGTGAAGATGCCAAGAAG
>NW_008823953.1:1624567-1629418 GCF_000699105.1 Pygoscelis adeliae | reverse complement strand
CTGCTTGCTTGATTGGCAGCTAGTTGTAAAAACATACAGTGATAGTGTGCTTTCAAAAGTTGGTGAGCAAATGCAGGCCACAGCGGAGAGCTCAGTTCAGCTGTTTCTGAAATTACATAGGCACCCCTGATTTGTGCCAGTTAGATTGCTGGTTCAAGGCTTTGGTTAATATCAAAAGTAGCGCATGTACTTTGATGTTAACACTCTTTAATGTCCAAGTTTACATCTTTGTTTCCGTGATTTTTGAAGATAAGACCCAAAAGAGAGGGAAGTACGTAGTTCAGTGCAGCTGACAGTGGTAACCGTACTGCTCTGGAAAAGATTTTTTCCTAGTCTTTAGAAAGGAGTTGCAACAAGCAAGCCCAATATGTATTCTGCTGTGAGAAGGCTGTGGACTGTCAGTCCTTTTGCCGCAAAACCCCAGCATTTTCTAATGGGAATTTCTTCTTCACAGCTAGCCGGTTTTGATGTTACAATTCTGGTACATCTAAAAAGGCTAATTGAATTTTATAGGACAAATGTGTCAAATCTCATATCCTCTGCAAGGAGGATATGTTAATACAACAAATGGTTGTGGCACAGTTGACAACATTGTCATGGATAACGTAGAAGTACCTTAAGGTGTTTATGCTACAGGTTATCTTCTGCTATTTTTCACATTTACAAGACTTGTGGTAAAACTGGTCCAAACAACGAGATTAGCATAAAAGTATTATTCTTAAGCTGAAAGAATTGGCAGTATGATGTGATAGAGATCTGTATTATAGTTCCAAAAGACTATGGTTTCTCTATAAAGGAAAAAAATGAATTCTTGTTGGTGCTGGCAAGATGGATCTTCTGTCCTGCACTGGGGAAGAAAGAACATGGCCACTATTTGGAAAAAAGCTTCTTCAAATATTTAGCGGTCTGTAGAGGACATTGGTAAATCAAGTCCACTGCTGCTATTCAGTTTTTTCAGGAAGCTTACTAAAAGCCATTATTCAGAACTTAAGGTAGTTTA
The DNA here is from genome assembly GCF_000699105.1 of Pygoscelis adeliae. Lineage (NCBI taxonomy): Eukaryota > Metazoa > Chordata > Aves > Sphenisciformes > Spheniscidae > Pygoscelis > Pygoscelis adeliae. The sequence goes on along the minus strand of NW_008823953.1, from coordinate 1,628,418 downwards.
GATATGAAGAGGGGGAAGCAGTGTGTTTTGGGTGAGATTTCTTTGCTAATGATACAATAGCCAGGAGAGGTGGATGGGGTAGGCATCGTGAATTCAGGGCAATAACACTTTAAAGGTTGATTTGTTTATTTTCTTCTGATTTCACATTTTTTTTTCTTTTTCCTTCCCTGTGGAAGGCATGGTAAATAGTTATTAGTCAATAGTTACGTACTTGTGGAGAAGTTGTGGACAACCATTTTACATAACAGAAATGGGAGGCATGCTGTGTTTTGCAGAAGTGGAACATATAATATACAGGGTGATTTGTAGGGCAGCTTTGGGCTGACTGTTCAACATATTCTGCCTTCAGATCTAACTGGATGTTTCTGTATATAAATTAAATAGACCTTGAATCCTTCTATCATTACTGTGTTTATTTGCTATATAAAAATACTTTTTCCTCTTATTAAATCAGTTATCAGTATTTTACACATTTGGTGAGTGAAGAAGACAAAGTTGTGAGAAGTGGAGTGGCTTATGGAAGACCAGTATGAGATTTGAGGAGCAGAAAGATCTTGAAGTCCAGAGTCCACTGTGAATTCTCCCATAACAATTCAACTTTTGCAAGAACTGGGAGGTTCAGTCCCTCATGTCAGTGAAATGAAGCGTGTGAAATGCTTGCGGATGTTGCGTTTTCCTTTAAAAAAAAGTTCTGGTTCTTTTTCTTTGTTTTTCAAGAGGAGGTACCCTTTTTGACATTAGTTTTGGTTTTTTGCCTCACTTTTGTTCAGTGCAACAGTGCTGCACCTTTTTATCACAGAAAACTTAACAGAAATGGAGGAAAATTATTTTTAGTTTTGATTCTGCCATGATGGGAAAAAGTCTGTGGCATACTTAGAAATAGTTAGAATTCTTAGTGGTACATTTAAGAGGCAGTCCAACTTCATTTTTTAAAAATAGGCTCCTTTCAGTAAAGTTTGGTAATTCTGCTTTGTTGTTGGAATACTTTCTGGATTGGAATGGATCCTTCTTTACTGGCTACAGTTTTGCATTCTTTCTCAGCACGCAGAAGTGATTATACTCCTGGGCAGTGTGCAGTGATGTTTTTATTTTTTTATTTTGCTTGTTTCTATATAGCCAAGTGAACTTTTCAGGTGGTTCCCTTTTCCTTCCCCAACCTCCTTCCCATACAAATCACGCTTATTTAACTTTTTTGGGGGATGAAACTTAGTTTATTTTTCTGTGAAATGAATGTTGCCTGAAAATCCAGGTAGCCAAAAATAATAAGGAAAAAAAAATAAGGAAACACTGAAATCTCCTTTTTGCCAGGTTGTGCATGGATGAAGCCACCAAAACATGATTAACAAGTTAAGAATGCTCTTTTTGAGCTGCCATGGCTAGTGTAGTAGGAAGAGAGGGTGCTGTTTTAATAAAATTGTTCTGACATTTTCCTTCTGAACATACGAGTGTTTTTCTAACTTGGCTATCTTTCTGATCTCAGGTGTCCATTGCATAATGATAAATGGAAATATATAGTATTGCTTAAGACAGTTATAAGCACTTAAGTACCTGCATGTGGTTGGATTCTTAAAAGTTTTCGGCAATATTCCAGTGTCTTTTAAAATCTGTTATACAGCATTAAGGTTAGAAAGACAAATGTAGTAGTAGTCAAAAAAGTGACATCTCGAAACCAATTTTGCTCATCCCTAGAACTCAACAGAAAACATTAATCATTAACTTGTTTGTCTTAATTCATAAAATGGTCTGGTTGGCGTGCAGTTCCTCCTGCTGTGGGGTTGTGTTGAGAAGCTGGAAAAAGCTGGTGTGTCTAAGGCTTTCTTGCCTCTTCTCAAACATAGCAAGCAAGGCTGGCAGACCAAGCCAGAGACTGGGAAGCCTGGCCAGAAGCGTGCAGTGGAAGTGAGGAAGGGAGGAGAGAGGCATTGGCAAGGAGGAGCCCACCGTCCTGGGAAGGGGACCCCGGAGGCTAGTGAGCTCTAGTCAATTACCTTAATTCTCCAACTCCATGTGTCACAAGCCTTCTCTCCAAAGCTTTTAAGAGTATTCCTTCCCTAGGTGAGGGGAGTGGAGATCATGGTATGAAGAATTTGTTCCTTCCTTCCTTTCCTTCCAGGCTTTCCAGTCTCCATCCCTCTTTGCCCACTCACATGCACCTGTCCTTGGACCCAGTCTGATGCTTGCTTGTGGCTGGCAGTAGTATTTTTGATGACTGGAATGTGAAGACAGTAACTATATCATAGAATCATAGAATCATTAAGGTTGGAAAAGACCTCTAAGATCATCGAGTCCAACCGTCAACCCAACACCACCATGCCCACTAAACCATGTCTCTAAGCGCCTCCTCTACCTGTCTTTTAAATACATCCAGGGGTGGTGACTCAACCACTTCCCTGGGCAGCCTGTTCCAATGTTTAACCACTCTTTCGGTAAAGAAATATGAGATAGTATGGCAGTGAGCATCTCTGCCGGAGCTCCTGCATCCTCCTGAGTGGAGAAAACTGAGAAGAAAATGAGCAGAGGGAGGAAAAAACCAGATTGGTCTTTGGGAAGGTCAAGCACTTTTTAAGGCCTAAGGAGAGGTTTTTTTTCTTTTGTAAGGAGGTGTCTCCAGGCAGGGAAGACAGCCTCTGAACTTTACCACTTACTGCATCTACTTGATAGCTAAACATATGGTGTCAGGTTTGGGGTTCTCAGAATACCAAATTCTTGGGGGAGAAGCAATGTTGATAAAAGGAATATTTGACGATACCTGTGGATTAGTAGCTCTGCAGTTTTTAACTAATGCACTAAGGTCTGGAAGATCACTCAAAGCATCAAATCATCTGGTGTACAGGACTCAAGAGTTTTCTGGGGAGGCTTTTTCTTTGCTTGAAAACATCCTTCGCTGTAAGTCTTGCATTTGTTTTGCAGCATTCTTCTCCTGAATTATTTAGACTTCCGATGAGGAATGTGAAAAGTCTCATTTCTGTGTTCAGGTATCCAGCATGCCTGTGTGGACACTTAAGTGCAGACGTCCATGTATCACACAGAGCCTCATCTGCAATCAGTTGGGTTTTATGGAATGTAAGGTGTAGCTGAATTTGTGAGTGCATGTGACCACACATGTCTGTATACATGTATATGTGTATATTCTATATGTGTATGTAGAAATACATATACATCTGCACACAAAAAAAATACATGGCATTCAGATTTTGCCCTGAGACCTTGATGAAATCATTGTTCGCAACTGAGATTGCAGCCACTGTAAATCAGGGCAGAATAACCCATAACATATTTTTGAACAGCTGGTACTCTTCAGAGGCCAGAAGTACAGGGATATAATGGAAACACTGACTCTTACTGCAACTGTGCAAAAGGATGCAGCAATAAATAAATTTTGCAATGAAATAGGTGATATCTGCCATCTAAACTGAAGGGTTGCCATGGCTCTGGGTTGTTGCAAACCACTTGGCGATTGGCTAATGATTGCATTTAGCAGTTCGAATCCACTGAAGGAAAAAGGGAAGAAATGTCAACTCTCTTTGTATGCAACACTAATTAAAGTAACTTTTTTTTATTCTGCCAAGGCCAAGGTGTCTGGGCTGTAGATGTTACAAAGGGAGATGGTGCACCAAAGGGTTTAAAACTTCTCTTTCACTCTTTTGCAGCTTCTAAGCATGGCTAATCAAATTTATATCAGGCTGCAAACAGCTTTGTAAAACAGCTTTAAGGCCCGGTGTTGCTGCTGGCTTGGTAGAAAGTGACAGCACCACAGAATGTCCCCCAGTGTCTGAGTGAAATGAGGCAGTTACCCTCAGATAGGCATAAATGCACTATTAAATGGTTGAGAAATACATTTCTCCCCCCTG
>NW_008823953.1:1621358-1624553 GCF_000699105.1 Pygoscelis adeliae | reverse complement strand
CCCCCCCAACTCTCCTGGGAATTTATTGTAGTGCCTTTGATGTAACTAATTAGCCTGCTCACAGTAAGCAGTGACTAACAGTCTAATAACTGGCTAATGGAAGGAACTTCATAATGTTTTCAAATCAGGATCCTTTTGAGTGTTTTGCAGGAGGCTGAGGAGCTTTTCCCTTCTGAGAAATGGTTGCCAGTAGTCAGATCCTGATGTCCGTAGTCATCTTTCTCCAAGTTATATTTGAGACTCCTGGCTCTTTGAAGAGGCTAGATGTTGGAGAAGAGCAATAATCCTGGAGCCAATCTGAAAGTGCAAAGCTTGAGTTTTAGCCCTGATCAGCAGACTTGGAGCAAGTATTATAGTTTGCTGGGGCTGTCGCACAGTAACTTGCAGTCTTTGCTGAATTTTGTAAGGTGGAACACTTTTTAAAAGGGGAAATGAAAAAGTAAGATTGTTTTTGCAAGAGATTTTTTTCTTGTGCGAGTTTCCCAATCCTTAAGTAGCAAAATCAAAACATAAAATTTACTATACCAAGAAAGGGAGATGTTTTTGCCTGCCTTCTAGTTCTGCAAATTTAAAAGGAGAAATCACATACTACGCGTTAATTTTGCCAATTAATTCTACCTTCAAATGTCGTCATCTTCTGCATTAAGGCTTTCTTTTTTTCTTGTCCAGTGGAACTACAAAGCACTTTTACTACTAAGAGTCCCTTCCTCATCAAGCTAATGATACAGCATTTCCACACGCTAACAAACATCTCCAATACATTTTCCAGGCACAGACCATTTGTGCCCAATGGCCAGACCATTTCTGATGCTGGACATGAATCCCTCTTGCTCTACTTGCATGAGTAGTTTCACTGAATCCCTGGGATTATGGTGCAAGTAAAGCAAGCAGGATTTGGGCCTTGTAGGCCCCATGAAGGTAAACTTAAAAGCTCACCACCTGCTCGGTACCTGGGTGCAGGGTTTAGTGTTTCTCCCACAGCAGCCGATGTCGTCACTAACACCTAAACCAGAGTGCTGGGGGCTGCGCTCGTGAGCGGTGTTAAGTATCACTGCAATAATCCACTGTCTGCCATGGGAGAAACGTGTAGCCCTGAACTTGGGACGGGAGAAAATGGTTTTCAGCTGTTTTGATTTAAATTGTTTGTTTTTGTTATTTTAAAGCCTGTGTGGAAATGGGCTGGGAGGGGGCTTGTTCAGAAGTGAGGCTCCCACTTTGGAGTCTGACCCTGCGAGTTGCTGAGAATTAGTGCCTCCGTTAGCTTCCCTGAGACTCGCAGCCCCGCGGGCTGGGGCTGGGCGTTGCAGGGGCTCGGGCTCCACGTATCGGCTGGTTGGCCGTTCAGCTGGGCAGCTCTAGGCAAACTTGACCAACAGGATACCGTGGGAATCCGGTTCGCAGCAAGCAACTTCTGCGGCTTGATCCAAAGTCATTGAAGTCAGTGGGATGGCTCAAGTGTCAGGTCAGTAACTTCAGGCATATACCCAAATGTTACTCCTTTTTTTCCCCCCATGTCCCGCATGATCAGCGAGATGCAGGATCAGGTGCAAGGCAGCCCAGCCCTGCCTCCTGCCCTCCTTGTCTGCCTTCTGAGGGTGAGAGTCCTGGGACTGACAAGGAGGTTTCCACAGCACCGTGTGCCTTTGTGTAGGTAGCTGTGTCTGCAGCTACCTCTTGTGTTCCCTAAGTAGGATTTTTTTTTTTAGCTTAAATGAGATTTTTAGCATCTCCCTATAGGTCTGATGCTGGGGGTTGTAGATGCAGACTCCCAATTAAATCTGGTAGGCGTTTGCTTGTATGAAACTTTAAAGGTGGTTTTATTTTACATAATTTCACGTATGTCTGTTTGACTTCAGCGACATGGTTTTAGTTGGGAGCAGTTGAGGAGGCACCAAGCAGTGTAAATTCATCTGGATAATCAAGAAATTGAGATAAGGACATCACTATTAACAAGGCGCTCTCTGATCTAGATGTCTGAAAAAGTATACTTGAACTTAAGCTGCTTTGTTCCATTAGCAGGTTCCCCAGCAGTCTTGGGGAAGAGTTACGTGCACAGCTGGAAAAGGCTGCGAGCCATGTTCTGCTGATAGCAATGCATGGCTGACTTAGTGTTGGAGCAATGTGAGCTCTGTACAGGCCCAGTCTTGTCTCCTCCAGGTTGGTGGGAGCTCTGCCATTGACCCAGAGGAGCGCAGGGTCAGACTTTGTTTTGAAAGTTGTAGAAACTGTGTTGATGCACTGTGTTCTGGCTTCCTCTGTACTTTCAAAAAAAAAGGGCTGAATTGAGTTGTGCTGTAGGTGCAGCAAAAATGAACGTACGTATCATTTGTGGAAAATAGTGGCGGGGTGGAGTATTATGTAGGTATTGTCTCAGCTGGGTCCGCTTTCTGCCTTGTTGTTAAATCCTTTTCCTTCCATTGAAAGTTAAAGATGACAAATAAAAGAATATAACAGGTTTTTCAAAACAAACAAAAAAAAACAGAGAAAAGAGCTGTGTATTCATATTCCAAAGGTCACAAATCAGTTCCTGGAAAATACTATATGTATGGTAATGGGAAAATAACTAAGCTGAAAATCCATTACAAATGGGAGTATAAATCTATACATTTTCAGTGGTGAGCTCAGATAATGTATGCTATTTATAATCACAAAAGTCTTGTATAAGGTATGCTTAAGCATTGCAAATAAAGTGAGTACCATACTTGTTATCTAACAGATTTTGTAGCCTCTCGTATGGTTGGAGTCTATTTTTAAAACCAATTATGAGCATTGTCCTTCATATCTGTGTTAGTATTTCCAGAGCGCGTACTTCATGTGCAGTTGCTCCAAATGCAGGAAAATAACAAACTTGGGACCAAGCGTGCCCAATTTAAACTACTGTACCCACCCAAACCAAAACTTTGGGTACAACATGCACTGTTTTTAAAGGCAGGCACGATCCTACAGATGTATTTCCTCCTGCTTTGCTCTTAAGGTGGCCAGAGAGTAGTGATCAGTGTGTGTATGCAGGAAGGCGCAGATACACGTCCTAATATGCCTGGCAATTGCTCTATTGCATCATTTCAAGGAAGAAAATACCAAGTCTCGAAAACTTAGACCTTCTTAAACGTGAGGGAAATTGCTTTCTTACTTAGGTATCTATTCTATTAAGAATCTAAGTAGTCAATCTTTTTTACATTCCTTCCACTCCCCTTT
>NW_008823953.1:1605504-1621329 GCF_000699105.1 Pygoscelis adeliae | reverse complement strand
CTCACAGCAACCTAAAATGCTACTTTTCTGGGAAAGACTGATATTCTGACTTCAGTTTTGTAATTTAATGATGGAGAGTTTCCTTAGTAAACCAAATTTAGAGTACTAGAATGCTTATCTTATATCCAGACCTTGAACATAAAAGGCATTTTATACCAGCAATTGTTCATTTAATGAGCAATTGCAGAGTGCAGGACGGTTAAGGGATTGAGCTATATGCACCATTATTGCAAGAAGTATTCCGAAATACCAGAAATAGGATGTAAGCTCTGATCAGGGGGACTGTGAGCACAATTACCTTCTTTTCAAATCCTTCTGTGACACTGTGGGAGGAAAAAGGACTTTGAAACTTGAAAGGAAAGAGCTTGCTTTCAACCTCAAAAGCTAGGAGGAAAGGGCTCTGAAATTTGCTCAGTATTCCCAATTCACCATTAGCCTGTTTCTTCCTTTAGCCTCAAGGCATTCTCCGCTTTTTGAAAAGATGTTAAGAAATTCAGTCACAATAGAGAGCCTAGTTTTGAACATGTTTCACTCGGTCCATTGAGGTCTGGTCTTCAGCCTTTGTGTGGGGTGAATTGAGCTGAGCAGCAAGCTGGTTGGGGAGAGGTGAATGAGCAGTCTCTGTGCAGTCACAAATTCTGGCAAAGAAAAGATTACCCTTTCCTTTATTTTACAATATGCATTCCTGTACAATCCTGCTAGTGGCAATATGTGGAGCCGAGCTTGTGCTTAGGTCAATATGGAGCACTTGGTTTATAGCGACTCTTGTTAAGTTTGTCTTGTAATTGAAGCTGCTGTTGACCTTGCTTGGAGACCATTTGTAAAACCGTTTATTTAGCATAAACTGAAATAATAAACCCTCCTTCTCTTAGGCCGATTGTGATAGGGTGACATTAGTTTGATTTAATGATTAGCCGCCTGACCCCTCAGCTAGAGAGAGCCGCTTCAATAGGGAGAGTTCACTAGGAAGCACACAGGAAGAATACTAATGAGCTTGTTAAATTTAGCATGGCACCAACCACTTTTAATTCCTCTAATGGGAGAAGCACTGCCTCTGAGAGAGAGGGAGGGAGACTGGGGGAGAGAGAGGAAAAGAGAGGGAGGAATGCCCATGTCCCGGTAGCCAGAGAATTTTGGTCAAGAGAAGAGCTTGGAGGGAGCATCAGCCAGGGTCTTTTGGACTGAGTTGTAAGTACCTTGTCTCTTCTCTTACCCAGCCGAAGTGTGTCGGCAGATTGCTCAGGAGACAGTAATGCTCTCCGCAAGTTGCATGCAGAAATGCAGTGATGAAACTTAATATATCAACAGATTTAATTGGGCTGGTGTTGTCTTGTTTATGCGAGGGTGTCTCTGAAGTGTGTTGAGACTGATTTTTAGCGTGGTGTATCAATAGATTTCACCTTCTTTTAATTGCTGACTTTAAGAGGTTTGAAGTAAAAAAGCTTCTACTTTGTCTTGGTCTACAATAAAAAAAAGAGCAAAAAAAGTTTAAAGAAAGTTTAATGGATTTTTGCAAAAGGTTTTGGTTTGTCATGATTTTTAATTTTCTGGGTAAATTAGTTGAGCAATTAAAAGTGCGTTTATTCAGGCATGCTGTCCAGTGTGAGTTTTTTTGAAAAAGCTTGTTGATTAAATGAGGTGCTCCTTGGTGCTCAGCACTTCTAATAAAAACTGCTTCTGATCAGAATAGCAGGACTAAATCGGGTATTTCTCAGTGGATGGGAGAACCTTGGATTAATGTGATCGTTCCAGGCTGGGCACTTGTAACACGTGTCTCTGGCTACTGGCTTGTTAAGACAGAGTAGGCTGTACACGAGGAAAGAGAAGCTTATGCAGATTGCTCTTGAGGCCTGATTTTTTTTTTTTCTTTTTTCTTTTCTTATTTAACCCCTCTCTCTTATACCCGCAAAAGGTGGGATGAACTATGCTGGAGTCAGTGGGGTCCCACCAGCGGAAGCAGGTGGAGATGAGGGAGGGTCAGTCCCTTTAACTTTGGCATTCGTCTCTCTTCAAGATTTTAGTAAATCAGATGTTTCTTTTGACCCTAAAGCTGGCCACTTCTAAAACGTGAGCAGAACAGTAACAGTTGTTGTGTATTTGGCTGTAAACCCCTTTGGCAGATGCTGCTGGAGAAGTGGGCTGTTTGCTTACATTTTTGCTATAGCGTCCCACTTGTTGCCATGGTGGACCGTAAGTTTCTGTCAATAATTTGGCCTGGTGCAGCTTGCCTGCCCTTACTCTTAAAACTTTATTGAACGATTCAGCTGAAACAGAACAAGATTAGACAGCTTTTGCCGTTTGGCGCGCGGGGGTGGCTCGCCTGCCGTTGTGAGAGTCAGCAGCATTACTGCAAGAGGAGTTTCCCGCTCGGCGCCCAGGGAGCTCCTGCAAACCGCTCGCCTGTTCGTGTCCTGGAGCGCGGGTGCTGTCAAGTGTCTCATCTGCCCCCTATCAAAAGCAGCTTAGTGGTGCGGAGCGTGAAGTAAACGCTTAGCAAGATGTTTGGCCGTTGAATACGCCTTATTCTTGCAAAAATGCCGTCATGTTTACTTTTTAAAAAAATACTTTTGGGGAAATTTTTACATGGCAGACAGAGTACAGAAATGTTTGACTTCTAACAGCATGCGGCAGCAATTTCATAATGGGGAGAGACGGTTTCATGCAGAAGGAAAAATACTGCTTTTTTTGTTTTCTTTCCTTTTTTCCTTGAGGAACCCAAAAAAAGGAAAGCTTTTTAAAACAAAACACATTTTTCCTGTCGTTTCAAAGTTACTGGAAGTAGGTTTTGAATTTCGTTCAGCAATTTGGAAAATCAGCTTGTTCCATAGCAGTCACTAGTACCTTGATTCATGACACATGCATGTTTTGAGAAGGAAAGAATAAAAGTGGAGCCTGCAGACAGATGTCAGCTTCTTGTTGTATCCCAGGATGGCAGTTTTAACAAATTATCTTTATATGAAAGAGCAAAAGAACTGAAATCCTATCTGATCCTCGGATTGATTATACAGCCCCACAAATCACTCCAGCTTGCTTCATTCCGTACTGTGGTAGCACAGGTTAGCTTGCTCTGCTTAAGGGTCTGTCAGGATTTCAAATAGAGTGTAATCCCCTATTTTTACAAGAGTTTACATCTCATCAGTGAAAGTTCACTCTAGGTTGAAATTTAACATAAAAGACTCCGGCTAGAGAGAAACATGATGGAAAATATGACTTTGGGGTGACTTATTTTTTATTTTTTTAGTTACACGAGCAGCTTTCTAAAAACCTCATATAAGTAAATTTTAAAGTTTTAGACTCCCTTTTGCAGTTCTCTAAAACCAGCTTCAGTGTAAAAAGTTGAAACCTTAAACCCTGCTAATCCAGAGCAGGGAGGGGTGCCTGTGCATATTAATAAAAAGTATAAAAGGGCAAAGGGTTTAAACTCTTCAGTGTTGTTGTCGGTTTCCATTAACTCTTTCTCCTCAGACCCAATCCTGGAAATGCTCTGTATGGAGAATTACTGCTGGCTGTAAAAAGAATTCAGTCCCTGGAAGATGCTGATAAGTCAGCAGACCCCGGTTGCTGTAATACTTGGAGATAGAAAAATAATTAAGTGCTCAATAGGCTACGCTGCTGGGTTTTCTTGTTGTTGCTACTTGGGAGGAGAGGGGGCAGGGAGAAGCCTAGCAAGCATCGCATTCAAAGCAATAGCATAGCTAGTTTATGCATTTATTGGCCAAAATTCAGGTCCAGGTATCTATACATACAGAGCCTGTTTCTAATCTAATTCATATGAAGGCGAATAGGTTGGGTTATGCTGGTGTCAGGCTTGGTGAAAGTAGTCTCCTGGTGAATTGCTCACTGGTGCTTTTGCTGTGTGAATGAGTACACCAGGGCAAGGTACAAATAAAAATTTAGCCCTGACCTCGAATCTCTGACAACTGAAGTGCAATCTTGGCACTGTTGTCAATGATCCTTCCTTACATGTGGGTTGTAGAGTAAGTGTACCTTAGTTTTATTTCCTAGGCTTGTTTTGATTTCCTTTCTAGTTACCTTTTTTGTGCCCGGTGTTTAATGATATGAGGTTCCTCATGTACTTACAGAACCACTGAGCAACTTTTGAAGCTAAGCATATTTATCAGTACTACTTCAAGATGTATTGGTGTATGCCTGTATGTGCAGGGTGGTTGATTGAACAAGGCCGTACCTGGAGCGTGGGTATGGGCCAGGATTACAGCCAGCAATTCCGCTTGTTTAGAGAAAAGTCTCTGTATTTTACAACAATAATGCAACTTTAGGAGAGCATTTACAGTAGGGACTTGTGTAGCTAACAAAACCCTTCTGCCACATGGCACACGTGAAATGTACCTGGGAATGTGCATCTGGCTTTTGAAGAACAGAAGTGCTTGGTCTGGTTTTCAGAGGGTGCATGTGGTCTGTGGGGGTTAAAATTCATGTGGGAGCGGAGTGTTGGTTCAACACCCGGTCCTGGGGCTGCCTGCAAGGGAGGCTGCTGGAGCCATCATCAGGAGGCCCTTTTCCCCTCACAAGCGGTACCACAGGCCTAGAGGTTTTCTCCGGACTAGGGCTTGGATTTGATCCTCCTATTTCTTTTTTCCTTTTCCCCTTGGTCATTAAGAATTTGTGGGTTTGTGTGTGTGGATATGGGGAAAAAGGAGGGGGGAGCACGCTCCACTGCCCTCCACAAGCGTCCTTGTGGTGACACTGTTAGAGCGGGTGGCCTCACTTGCGCCTGCCTGATGCTGCTGGTGCTGTATCTTGAGCAATTTTACCCATTTTATTGTTGCCCACCTTATTTCTGATTGCTAACAACCTTCCTGCAAGGCTCCAGCCTCTCACACAAGCAAACCTCCAGGGACTGGAGCCGGGCTGCGGAGCAGCAGTGGGTGGCTAGGTTTGATTTAGGCCCAGCCAGCGGGGTTCATCATCTCCTCTTTGTGACAAATTGTTTTCTGCCTCCCTGTCAGGCAGCCCAAACTCCCAGTCTCCTTGTCCCAGAGGCAAGAGAACAGCAAGCCTGTGTCTGTTCTCACAGGATTGATAGCCCCGCCGGTAGGAGCATCGGTGCATGGGTGACGATGATCTACCGCTCGGCAGCTGCCCGCTCTGAACGGGCGGGCTTCCCCAGACCATCTCTCATAGCCACACATGCACCTACTGTCACAAACTTACACTGTGAGGAGGGGGTAGTGAGGAGGAGGGCGGGGGGGGAGAACTTTTCTTTATTGTATTTGCTATAAATGGGCTAAAAGTGTGTCTCTCTCTTTCTCCTTCCCTTCTCTCTTTCTTCTCCCTCGTTTTTTTGCAGAGGATGAAAGTCCTGGGCAGACCTATCACAGAGAGAGAAGGAACGCGATCACAATGCAGCCGCAGGGTGGGCAAGGCCTCGGCAAGATCAGTGAAGAGCCTTCCACGTCGAGTGAGGAAAGGGCCTCATTAATCAAGAAGGAGATCCATGGATCTATATCGCACCTTCCCGAACCTTCTGTACCTTACCGCGGGACGCTCTTTACCATGGACCCCCGAAACGGTTACATGGACCCTCATTATCGTGAGTATCGATTGCTGGTTCATTTGGGGCTGCGAAGTTGGAAGGCTGTCAAATTTAATGCAGTTTTATTTGTCACCTTGCATCGTTCCCAGGGAGAACTGCTTTGTCTGGGGAAGGGCGGGGGGGTTGAGGTAATACAATCTTTTTTCTGAAGTTAAAAACCAGGGGGCAGTTGCATTGCAGCTCGAAATTATCACAGGCCTCTGCAAAGCAACTTCCACAGGACATCTCATCTGTTGCTAATCCTCCTCAGCCATCCAGGGTTGCTCCACCTCCCTTAATACATGAAGAAAAAAAGCCTCATTAAAGAAAGCAGAGAAGGAAAATGAAACAGGCCTTAAAATCCCTCTTTTAAAACAATGTTAAAGTATGGTGTTAAGAGGAGGAAGGACTGTGCCTTGTACAATGAGAATTTGAAGGGGGGGGGATTGGAAGGTTTATTGCTGTGTTTTTGGGTTTTTTGTTTTGTTTTGGAGGTTTTTTAGGGATTCACGTGTCTGTTTGAGTATGTGGGCTGATGGAGTGGTTTTGCAATTTTCTTCCCCAGCTACAGTTCCCTGAAGTTGTTGTACGGGGGGGGTGAAAAAGGCAAATGGTTTCAACTTCTGAATTCCTGCTCAGGCATTAATAAAAAAATAAGAAATTAACTGACACTTGAACACAGATGTGGAATGGATTTCTCCACAGGCAAAATATGAGGGAGTTAAGCAATTTTTTTCATCTGCTTCTAGTTTACAAAAAAGAAAAAAAAAATCATTTAGTTGTGTAGTAATGAAGTACATCTTGAGGTGTCAAGGCTTGTGCCTTTTGATTATAGATTTATCACCCAGTCAGGCTACAGATTTGCCATTTAACCTTCCAGTCTCCAGTTCCAGATGATAGGCTTAGGACCCACAAAGAGGGGCCAGTCTGCATTGTTTTTTTTTTTTCCTCACATCATTCAGAAATTCTAGTGTTTTAAGGCAAAAGGTCATTAGCCAGACAACTGATTAGTGAGGACAGCTGATTAGTGCATGTTTTTTTGCTAAAGAAAGTGCCAGGGATAAAAGCTAATTTTATCCCTTCATTAGTTAGGCTAGCAGCAAAGGGGAATGTTCACTCATCAGGGTGCAGATCAAAGTATGTCTCACACAACCTTAAGTCTCACCAACCTCCTTTTAAAAAAAAAAAAAAAAGAGGAGCCTGATTGTTAATAAGGATGGAGGTATTACCAGAAAACGAACACTTGTTGTCTTTATAGTTTAGATCAGTATTTAGGGGAAAAGTTTGCAGTTAAGCTTTTGAGCTTTCTTCCAGTGTAGGCAGCCGGTTTCTGTACGCCCTCCTCCTCCTCCTCCTCTCTCACACAGCCCTGCTCAAACCCTCTGGGGGAGTTACTCATCTTTCTGCTGAGGAGGATGAGCTGCAGCACACCAGCAGCAGACTTGTCTGCCAGAGAGGCGTGGATGTACAGAGCAAACGACTGCTCACAAACAGCAGTGCATGGAAATACTAGCTTGCAGGTTGGAGACACCATTCGTAGCTTACGGTTTGTTAATGCAACCCCCAAATCTCACTTAAAAAAAAAATCTTATTGGGGAAGCAAAATAGCTTCTCTGTTTGTAGGCAGTACAGCTGGGGAGAGATGAAATGTGTGACAAAAACAACCCCCCAAACAACAAACCTTATGCTGAATTTAGTGGTGATGATTGCCATTTTGACCATCTGACCAGCTGCCAGCTCACCCCTTAAATCTAGTTCAAAGTGTTATTGATACTACTGAAGATACAGACTGAAGAAAAAGGGCTGGCCGATCAGAATGAGTCTGAGTGGTTTGCATTTAGTTTATTTAGTTTTATTTTATTGAATTTGCCTTTTGATGAGAGTTCTCAAGATTTAATGAAGCTACTATGTCTGTATTGTGACCAATAATGCTAGCTAGTTAGGATGTGTGGGCTACTAGAAAAACATTGATGTCAGAAGTTGAGAGAACAGCAGAAGTTATCCAGCATGTAACAGCAGAGAAACAGGAGATGAGTTAATTTTAAATGAGCAACATGATCTTAAAGCAGAAGTCTAAGTCAGAAAACATCAGATGGGCAGACCTGCTCCACTGCTGCTGTAGCGAGTTGTACATTTGTCCTCACTGATTTATAAAATCCCTCAAGCTATTGATGTCATATAAAGAGCCATCATGCTTTTATTTACCTTTAATAGATGTGATACAGAAGGACAACTAAAGAGACAAATGTCTAGTTAGATTTTTAGGAAAGCGGACAGGCTTACTGAAATTTTCATAGTAGTTGTATCATTTATATATGTAAGACATGCTTTCATCAAAGTGGTGACTGTATTCAGGCTGACACTTATAGTGGTCCATATGAAGAAGGCTGAATAATGTAAACATACCCCAGTCCCACTGTAGCAACAGGTGAAGAACCAGCAAGTCTATCGTTCCCTTCCTTAGTTTCTTGCCAGTTTTGCTGGATATATGGATAGAAAATACTGTTTTAATTCAACATAGTCAGGTATGTAAACACAGTAATTCCTTAGTTTCCCTGTGGTTGGAAAATATAGACTTTTCAAGATGCCTAATTTGTGCTTCTATTTATACCCACTTTGTATTTGAAAGTGTGGGCAGGCTTCCTGTAACACAGGAAAAGGGAAAATAATTTTTTTGAAGAAGGACATCTGTATATTTTTATGGCAAGAAAAGAGCATTTAAGTCAATTGCATGTGGAACGCATGTCGCCTCCAGGAGCTGCAGTTATTAGAAACAACTTGAATACTTTGCATTTCTACATGTAAATATGCGTGTCTCTGTGTATGTGCGTTGCAGGATTTTTTGTTGTTATAATTTTTTTCCTAATTAAAATGACTGATGTTGTAAATGTTGGAAATAATAGTTACCATATACGTGGAATAAATACCTCATTGAGGGGGAGTTTGCTCTCCTGCAGAGTGTGGGTGGGGATAATGGTTGTGTTTCAAGTGGACCGTCTTTTCAAACAGCTGGGATGAAACGTGCTATGGAGCTGGCGGCCCTTCTGCACTGCCAGAGAGCCCCTCAACCATTTAGCAACTGAGAATGAGAGCAGCCTCGTGCTGAGCGCACAGCCTTCTGTCCTCCAAGAGGTAAAAGGGAAAACATACAGGCCTAAACCAGAAATTTTTGTTTTCTGTCTTTTTTGTTATGGATTTCTTAAGCACTGTTTCGACACTGCTCACAAAGTGTGGGGGTTTTGTTTTTGTTTTTTTTTAACTTTTTAAAAACTTTTTTCTTTTTAAAAACTTCAGGGCTCATGACAAAGATGCTGGCATTTCCTTTCATGTGTTGCACCTTTTCTTTATTGAGGAGAGCAGGGTTACTAAGCTTAATCACAGTGTTCTTAAATGGATTTAAAACCTTGTGTTTCTCAAACACTGATTGCAGTGGTAGTTGGAGCCCCTTGTTAATGTAAATTCTGTCTCCAGAGGTGGGGCTGAGGCAGGGGAGGTGGGGATAGCAACTTCCCTTTGTTATTCTCTTCCCCAGTTTTAATTCCCACGCAGATTTATGGCAGTGCTAAGACTGCCTGTCTCACAAGTCATTCCTCATGGAAAAAATGAATCATTCCTGATGTAAACACTTTGATTTAAAACATACTGCTGGTATTCTTCCCTGGGTTTCACAGCTCATCTGCAAGAATTGTTAGTTCGTAATTAGTAAAGCCTGAAGAATTATCTTAAGTAAAAAGCAGTGACAGTTCACTTGGCTCTGATCTAAAAATTTGTATCTACAGGAATGGCCCTGGCAGGATTCTCTTTCTGGTACATCCCTTCATCTCAAAGAGGTTGCACTGAATGTAGCTGAAAGCGGGAACTCACTCTCTTTTTTTTTTTTTTTTATTTTTTTTTTTTATTTTTCCTTACTGGGGATTTATTCTGCTGGTTTTGAAGCTTCTGTATCTATCTGGGGAAGTGGGAACTGCTTATTGCACATTTCATAGGATTAACCCTCCAAAGGTATTGATTGCCCTCAGTTCCCACTGACTGTGCCTGGACTTACGCTTTGTAAGGATTGGGCCCCTCATAACTGCCCGGGTTAGATTACCCAGTGTTAGTGTCATCTCAGAATCAATTTGCAACATGAACAAAAGACCACAGCAAGGAAAATACAGTGCTGGTTCACTAGGTGCACTTGTTCATTTACTGCGTTTTAATTTCTATTGACAAGAATTCCCCTTCATTCATCTCCCCATAGAAAAGGAAAAAGGGGGAGGGAAGGAAATTAGATTCTGTTTCTGCAAATGCAAGCTGGTAACTGGAAACGCTACCTTAAAATGCAATAATTAGAAAGTGATGACTTTTCATGACAACGTGGCTTGAACCACGATGACCAGCTATGTGCGGTGCATTGGACGCTGAGAGCAGTCCAGGTCTCCACCAGTGGATGAGCTCATGGAAGGGGGTCTCCATTTGCTTTGTAGAGGGGGAAGCCAGTGGCCTCCCTTGTCCTCTCCCTGGCACATTTTGGGATTCTGGAGGGACAACAGAGACACTTTTGAATAGTCCCAAAGTGGGCACTTCTCTTAGCTCACCTCTTAGCTCACTTTTCTTAGCGTCACCGTGTGGCAGGAGCCCGGGACAGCTTTTTATAGAGGGTTTCCCCCCAGCCTTGTTGGAGAGCAGTAGGAAAGTGTCAGTGAGGAATCCTTGTAGAGATTTAGGGCTGGGGTCTTTAAAGATATTTAGGGACTCTTCAATTTCAAAGTGAGTTTGGCCTCTTAAATACCTCTGAAAATCTGGTGGTACTTCAGCTCTTTCTGCAGCATTTTGCAAGGGAAGGGCTTAAGCGCTCTAGTAACAAAACTATCCACTGACAGTGATTTATGTGGTGGTTTCACAATGTTGTCAAGGAGGGGTAGTTGAAAAAAGCAAAATCTAAAGCTTTTAATAAAACTCACAGGAAAAAAAGCCTCTAGTACAAAAGTGAATGTCAGATTACTGGTGTCAGCTGAGAAACTGAAATGTTGGTCTTTAAGAAAATTAGCATGTTTGCAAAAACATTTTTGGGATAAAATCTAAAATGTAACAGTATCTTTCAATAGCCTCCAACAAAAAAACATTACTGCTCTCAAGATCAAACTTAGGGTCAGAGGCAACTTCAGTTTGAAATTTTGGAAGGTGCTGCAGACCTCTTAAGCTTAACAGTAGCTTATAAATGGAAATCTCTTCTCCAAGATGCCTCCCAAACCTCCGTGGTCGTGTTTGGGAAGTTCTGCTCGCTACAAATACTCCTGACCATTTCTCTGGAGTCCTTCTGTGGAAAAAGTGGGGTCTCTTGAGAGCCCTGGAGTTGCTGTCCCTCTGTCGTCCTCTCACTTGGAAGTAACAATTGCACCCATAGATTTACAGCTAGAAGTGGCACGTAGAGATGTCCTTTCTTCTACCAGATTTTCTCTCTCCTCAGCATGAGACAGACTGCAGAACTGCCAATACCTGAAGGGCCTTGAAATGTAATGTGGTTACAAAGCTGAAAGGTGATCTTTTAGGGTTTTTTTTCTTTGTTTTGTTTTTCAGTTTAGGTAAATATATATCTTTGAATATTGACTTTTTTCTTGTCATTGCCAGTAGTATTAACTTCAGCTGGAAGCTATAGGCAATGATATGGAAATAGGTAATCCTGTTTGTGTGTGGAGGGTAGAATAGGATATTTATAAGATCTCTTGTGGCCCTATAATTCTGTTGGACTTCAAAATTTTAAAAATGTCCTGAGGATCACGTTTAAAAAAAATAAAAAAATTATCCCTTTGTAGCACCTGAGAGAATTTACCTGCCAGGCACTACTGGGTGTGCAGCCTTCTGAGAAGCAGATAGGTTCTGTTAATCTCTCCTTTTTTCAGTTGTTCAAGTGCATGTAAACTGTGGGGTGAGTTTTTTTGGTTGTTTTTTTTTTTGTTTTTGTTTTTTTTTTAAGGAACAGGGAAGATAAAGACAGAGGACAAATGCAAAACCACTCACCTCTTTCACAGGTTTGATTTGGTTTGCCAGCTAAAGCTTTTTTAGATGCTTTACAGTATATATTTGTTGTATACTGCCTTCATGGAAGGAGACAGAATACATTGCTCAGAACCATAGAATCATAGTTAAGAACTCTGGGGAAAAAAAGTCAAGAAATAATGTAATCCGTCTCTTTAGCCTCAAGGCAGATCAGCTGTCCCTAAATCAGGAGAGAATGAAAAGCTTCTTCCAAGTTGCTGTGTCCCTTGATACGTAGACACTTCTGTCTTGAAGAGCCTTGTGACAAGATGTGTGGTGCGTTTGGATTGATCTTGTGTCCCTACATGGTAACTTCCATAGCATCAGCAGCTGGAAGGTGGGGGAAAAAAAATTTAGAAGCCATAAAAATCTGAGTTGAAAAGTTTTGATAAAGTTTCCTCTTCCCTCCTAGAGATCCGCTAGCATGCAGGGGATATGGTACTTCCCATTGCTGTGTTCTCTGGAAAAAAAACAACAACCAACCCACCAAAACCCTTCAAAAAAACCCCACAGCCTGACACATAACTGTTGTGCTCATTACTACCATTTCAACAGGCAAGAGCGTTAGTTTTCTCTTTTTATTAGTTATCAGAGTGATCTTTGTGCTATTGTTGAAGCTGTGTAGTGCAAAGGGTTAGCCAAGTATGACAGGTATGTAGAGAACTAGTGGCCAAAGGAAGATAAGCATTGTTTGTTGCAAATTTTGAAGCATCCCATAATGCCTGAAGTTGTAGTCTGTCAGTCAGCTTTTTATGAGTGCTTTGGCCTGCAGGCATTTCTTGGCCAAAGGGACACGGTCTGAAAAGCAGCCTCTTTGACTTGACTGCTTAGAGCTTTAAAAAAGGTTAGCCACAACTCAGCCTCATGTGGCTTTTGGTGTCAAATGTGTTACCTGTATCTGTAAGGAGCTTTGTGGCTGCAGCAACTCAGGTCTTGTGGCAAAGCTTGGGGAACATGTGAACCAGGTGCTGGTTCAGTGATCATGATTTTCACCAAGAACTGAAGCAGATTCTCCTGAGCTGGTTGAGTACAAGCCATGTACTTAACCACTATGCAGAGCTTTACACTGCCAGGGAGATGGTTCTCTTGCATTGGTGGCCTTCCATCTGGTTAATGTGACAGAGGGAATTCAATTGCCTAAGCAGAGATTTCAAGTGCCATTTTCATGCCTGGGAGGTTCCTAGCTGGTCTGTGTCTGCCACCCTGGAAAGACTGGTCTTCAGTACATCCTATGTCATATCTGTTAACTCTGTATGAATGTCTCAGATACCTTAGGGATCTAAGGTGGCACTATGTGTCTGTGTTTAGGCAGCTGAATCCTCGTCAGTGTTGTAACCGGGCGTTTAAATTGGTGTGTCCAAATGTAGAAAATAAACATTTAAGTTCAGTTCTTTTTTTATCCCCATCTCTGCTGCCATCGTCCAGCTCTTGTGAAGAAATCTGTGGCAATAATTAGACTGCAGAGTAGCTAATGTCTACAGGGTGCTCCTCTTTCATGATTCCCTTGTGTTAATTTTGTTGTGTCCTGGGTGCTTGTCACTGAGATCTGGATGTGCACTGTCCTTCCTTGCTGCTGCCCTTGGGGGCTGGGGGGGAGCCCAAATGTATGGGCACTGAAGGAGAGTGTTGTGTCCCAGAGGATGCCTCAGGCTGGGCAGTGGGGGTAATGGCAGCATGGGGGCACCATGGACGTGGTCTCCCCATGGCATGGACTTGTCAAGGGAGGTTTTGAAAGGCAGCGTGGTTCCTGTTGACAAGGTGCAGTTTCAAAATTGTCCCATGGAACAAAGCACCAGCTTTGGCCTCCTGTTGGAGTCCGGGGTTGAACAGGCCTTTACTTTTAAGACAGTTTAAATGCTTTTATTGCTGAACCATTTTCAGGATCACTAGCGGATACAGCTTTATTCCTATTGATTGAGCTCAGTACTTAGGAGGAGAGCCTTATAGCCATAGCCTCTGCTTCCTTTTATTCACACCTAGCAACCCAATTAGGTTCCTCTTAGCCTGGCTCTTGGGTAGTTTACACAGTACTCTCTAACCTCTTATTAAAACACTGCTCAAATTACTTACAACTCGGGCTCTTGAGCTTGCTCAGTGGGTCACATCTGAGTTTGGAGATCATGTCAGGAACGCTTCCCCGTTCAGTCAGAGTTGTACTGGCTACCTCTTTTAATTTGTGATCGTATAACTTACAGCTGAGGCAGCAACCACCAGTGCGGGGAAGCACTACTGTACTAAATATGAATGTATTGGTAGCTGTGTTAAGAGTACAGCTGCTGTATTGCTATGTGGTCATTGGCATGTGTGGTGCTGGTCAGTACACAGCAGCAGGAAAGGGAGTGCGTGCGCGTGGCAGTGTTTGTATGTCCAGGTTTGTACATCATCTTCATACTTTCTTTTAAAAATAAGACTAATCACTTACAAAACGTTCTTTTGCTCTTTTTTTTTTATTGTCTTTCAGAATTTGTCTTGTTGAGTTTTGGAGTTCAGCACAGCTCCCCAGATAACGGAATCGCTTTCTAATCTAAATTACACTTTTTTCCTGCCTCACACTGCATAAGGTAGCAGAGAGGGTCCCCCATTGTTCATTCTGTTTTCCCTTTCACATTTCAGTGCTGCCCCGAGCCATCATTTTTCCCAAACAGCCGAACGGCGCTGATCCAGAACCCAATGAATTCAATGAATCAACAGCTGCTGGCTTCAATGAACTTTGTAATAATCCCCAGTTGCCTTATATTCTACCCTTTCATCTTACCTGCTCCTCTTGCTGGTTGTAATTTAAAATCATAATTCCCAAGGATGCATGTTACCATTTCACAAATGAAGAGCTGAACATTGTTATTCCTCTATCTACAGTCCCCTGTTGAAGTAGCTTATGGTAACAAGCCAAAAGTAATGGCATATGACATACTTTCAAATAAATGGCTGATTATGGTAACAGCTGAGTGTAACACCATACCAAGTGTTGAAGCAAGTAACTAATGAGGTAGAATGTGTTGAAATAAATTTCATTCCAGCATGTCACACTCCTTAGTGTAAAAAGGTACTGCATTTGATTTGTATGTTTTTTCACCAACCTGCCTACAGATACAACTGTTGAAAGCCTCCAGCTTTGGCCTTGACTTCTGTTAGACGTCATTGGTGAAATGAAATTGGGTTACTTGGGTGAATAAGGTTTCTTGGATCACGGCCTGTGTTATGTATAAACAGTGGTTGCTGACTTTACTGGGATGGACCAGCATGGTACGGTGATAGGAAGCTGTTGGCACCAAAGCCATGTTTCATGCTGGACAATATTTGAGTTGGCATCAACACCAGTGATCTACAGTGCTTTTAACAATAAAAGTGGTGCCAGACACCGAAAACATTAATTGCTGCTATGATAGGAGCAGAATTCTTTTCTTCTTTTAACTAGAAGGGAGAAGAGGAGCACTAGTCATATATCACTGGCTAATCATTGAGCTGCCCAGTACTTGGGATGTTTGATTTGGAAAGTCTGTATGGCTTGCTCATATATGCCCCTGCTTCACCTGAGACTGGCAGTGACCATGGTCTATGCTTATTTTCACTTTTACAGGTTTTCAGTTTTTCTTGATTTGTCAACTTGAGTACAGAAAATTTATACAAGTTTATAGGCACATAAAGCCAACTGGAAGAAACCCTTTATAAATAAAGACCAAAGGCCTGATCTGGCTTTGTCTGCTCCTGTGGAAAAAATTACAAAACCTGAATGAAACCCAAAGTGCTGGCTTGTGAAAGTTTCTGGGTTCTTGTGGGGAAATGGCACATCTCTTCAAAGATGGTAGTTATTTATCATGTACATCACAGGTTAACACTCGTGCTACGTTTAGTAGTTTCTTCCATCCTCTATGCATTATAAACCAGAAAGGCAGGTTGAAGACACAGGCTGCTGTAGTGGTTCCTCCCATAGATGTTTGTTTAGTGTGTATACTGCTCTGAAGAGGTGGTCTGTACAGGGAGGTTAAAGCATGCTGCACCTCTGCATCCTGACCAGCATCCCTCTCTGGGACTTTTTGGTAGGCAGCCTGTGCGAGTGTTGCCTGTGCTGTGCTAACATGTGGGGCTTGCCTGGGGATGCAGGGTCCTGCTGGACCAGAGGGGTCTGGGCCAGTTGCTGCTGAGACCATGCTTGAAGGCTGGCAAAGCACAAGGTTGACATGCCTTATCTTAAGGGGGTGGCCTCTGGGCTGCCTTTAAGAAATGATATGGACATGGATACTGCTTGTTAAGGCTACACAAGGTATTGACACAGC
>NW_008823953.1:1579405-1605440 GCF_000699105.1 Pygoscelis adeliae | reverse complement strand
TGCTGGATTTTCTTATGGGAAGCTGGTGCTAGCCTGACATTGCTCTGTGGTCCTGAAGCATAATACCCTTTTGTGGGAATTGCCATATGGATGGGAAGAAGTAATCTTCAACTTTAAATTCCTTCTAAGCACGCCTCTAGGCCAGGTCAGTTTGGCAACACGTGCCAATAGGTCTTGGCTCCAGAAAATGCTGTGGTCTGCTGCTCAGTGTTTTCCATGTAATGCCTTTTTTTAGTTAACATTCAGACCCTATGTATCTGCTCCTTGTTTGCTGCAGTCTTTGCTCGTCTGTGTGTAATGATGAGAGATCGAGTGTCCAGCTCAGCTGTTTGATGCAGAATCTCACCATTTACATGGCTGGCTGAATTCTCCCAGCTGTGATTTCCCAGGAAGCTTCAAAAGCAGAAGGTGCTTTCTCCTTCTTGGTTCCATCCTGCTGCATAGTACTTCCATGAGCCGCACCTAACTGCAACTAATGACACCCTTTTATTTTGTCAGTGCAGGGAACTGAGAGGTGCTACTGGCAGGCAACATCCTCTTCAGCCTAGCTATACTTCGCTTACATTGCTTCTTGTTCTTCTGACAGTGGCATGCACTTAGAAGAAAAGGACTTAAAAACTGGTCCAGAATTGATTGAGTGCAAGAGTGGGAAACCAGAGGTGGGAGCTGTAGCAGCGTTCCTCCTCAGCCCAGCCTTTTTAGGACCGTGGTGACTTGTATATTGTGGCTTGTAGCTATCAGAATAAAATCTGACAACCCCCAGAACCCATCTTCAGCTCTCTGTAACTCTGGCTGATATCTACTGGAAGTACATGTCACCAAGATGGTGGGAGCATGGTTGCCAGTGTATCGCTGTTTACAAAGTGAAACCCTGATGCATGACATTCATGGTAAAGCCATATCCCTGTGTATGAGCTGGGTGTATACTTTATGATAGTGTGTGCATGTGTCTCGGGTAGCAGAGCTGCTATTTTATTCGAACTGGCCAACTCTTTTTGTTTTAATCTAGGATGAATTCAGCACTGTTGCAGTATGCTGGACACTGGTATTATAGGATATTTGTGTGCAATATGGGATGCATGCATGCAGTACTGTAACTTGGTGTTTTCTCTGAGGCTTGTTGCTTCCTGGTTGTTTTCCTGCGCTTTTTTTTAATGTGATTTTTCATATACTTCTCTATTACGAACCTTTTTGTTTTTTAAGCTATCTCTGATACGCAGCTTTCCTATCTTGGCTCCCAGCAACATTGAACCTCATTGTAAAGTCCCTTCGTGTAAAAGCCATCTAGTTGTAACTCTCAAAAAATAAGAGGCTTGTCTCCTGAGGACAGCTCCATATTGCGGGTGGAGTGTAATCCTTAACATTGTTTTTTTGCTTTCAAATAGCTGGGGACAGTAAGTCAAGGAGTGAGAACTCCCTTTGTTTCATGTAGTGTGCGTTGCAGGGAAAGAATGTAACAGAGCAGAAAATGAAGAAAGACATAAAAGAATCTCAGCTCAAGGAGGTCAGATCCATCACAGGCTTAGCGTTGCCTTCAAAGATGCCTGGGACAGGTGGCAGTTCAAGACAATCAGAGGAGAAGCATCCGCTAGCGCTGAGATAAGGGATTCTTGCAGAATCCTGCTATCTGGTCCCAGTTTGCTTTGATGTAACTCTGCTAGAGAAGACTTCTGGGAGCAGGCTACTGCTTCCCTCCGTGATAGGCTGCTGTTGTTCAGCCTTTTAAGGTCTCATTACAGTGGTCCTTGAGGATTAATCCTCTTTAAGGTTTACATGGGAATGGTTTTGTCTGAAGGCCCAGCCAGGGACCTCGGTACCACCTGTACAAAGCATTATTGCATTCTTTCATTCTATTTTTTTAAGTGGCTCATATTTAACAGTATTTGACAGAAAGTAAAACCAAACATCTCGCCTTTTTTTGCTTCCCTCTTTGGCTATTACTGAGTTTTTGTTGAGCACAGCTTGAACAGTCCTTTGCAGACACTGAACCATTAGCAGTAAATTGTATGCTTCCGGTTACTCTACTTAGCCTGCTGGTTTTGGCAGTCCTTTTTCTTTTCTTCTCTTGCGTCTACCCCCCTTTCTCCTTTTTAAAGGAGGAAAGTGATGATGTTTGGCTTCAGAATCAGAAATCATCCCATTGCGGGTTTATTCCCATGTCTGCATTAGTGGATTTTTGCATTCATGCCATTCTGTTCAGGGAGGAGGGTTCAGGATATGGGAATGTTGTAAATTATCAGCATTAATTTATTAAAAAGACACATCTGCACTTATTAGTGTTTGTTTACGAAAAACATTACCATTTTCTTCAAGGGGCGAAGCCTGCTCTCAGTGAAATGGCAGCAGGCAGAGTGTAGCAATGAGGCATGCAGGAATCATACCCTGGGTTTGGTGATGCAATGGGAAGCACGTGCCTTCCAGCTCCTTGATACATTCTGTTATTGGTACTGTTTCTGTGTAACTCTATTATAGATCTATGTCTTGGAGATGGAAAAAAGGCATGCAGCCTTGATTCCAAAGAAAGGAACATTACTCTGAACTGGATTTTTTTCTTCAGTGTCATTCATTATTTCCCTAATTGAACAAAGTGTTACAAAGTCATTTTGAGACTGTAACTTTAAGATGGTGGTTGAGGTAAAAGTAAGACAAAGGTTCATGCTGGATAAGTGAAAACAGTATCAGTGACCCTGACATGCAAAAGTAAACTTACCGCTCTGAGGGTAATAAACAGTTTAAGGGACTCATCTCTGTCTTGCAGTAGAAGTCCTTAAGTTTAGCTCTTCTGAACTCATATTTAGCAGCTTGATGGCCCTAATTCAAATTATTGTGAAAGGTGGTACTGTGTTTTATTTAAACACCCCCCCCCCCCATATTTCTACCTAGAAAACTCAGCAATAGCTGTAAGTTGAATTCTTTTGGGGAAAAATAATGGGTTGTGCATTGTTGCCTACCGAGTACCTGGTCATTAGTTACGTAGTGATTTTACTTTACAAAGAAGAAGAAAGCAAAAGAGCACCTTCAAGGCTTCTGGGTTGTTTTTTGAGCGTTCTGTTTGGAAGTTATGTGGTATGTTGAAAAGTGCTCGTAGTGCATGTATAGCAGATTAGTTTTCTTTATGTATAAAAGTCTTATAGGAAACCCTATAGCTAATGCTGGCTATATAAAACTGTATGGTGCCATTATTACCTTAAATATGCCTATGACCTTCATACACTCTTACATTTCCAAACTGCACATAATTTAAGAGTAATGCACATATTTAATTTTTACTGTATTTGTGAAGATTGTTAAATTCTGCCCATACGAATTTTTTCCCTAATAGCTAATTCTGAGAGGGTGGGAGGATGGGA
The DNA here is from genome assembly GCF_000699105.1 of Pygoscelis adeliae. Taxonomy (NCBI): domain Eukaryota; kingdom Metazoa; phylum Chordata; class Aves; order Sphenisciformes; family Spheniscidae; genus Pygoscelis; species Pygoscelis adeliae. The sequence goes on along the minus strand of NW_008823953.1, from coordinate 1,602,090 downwards.
GAAGCAGAAACTAAGGAAAAAAAGATTACCTAAAATAAAGGTAATAAAATGTGTCATGATGTGAGGTGCTGTAGATCCCTTCAAAAAGACCTGCCTTCTGAAGAAATACAGGCAAATTCTTGGCAGCCTAACTTTATATAAACAGACACACCTGTCTGATTTATATATACACATGCAATCAACTGCTCTAGCCATAGTCTTGATGCATATATTGAATAAGTATTTAAACAGAATAATGTATACTTACTATCTCTAAGATACAAATACTTTGAATAATGTAATGTTAAATTTATGTCCCCTTCTTTAATTTCACGTTACAGCTAGTTGTAAGCAATTTAGACTTGTATAGAACTATTCTGAAGGTTGCTGTTACGTTTTTGACTTCATAAAATACAGGGAATGTGAGATTTTTTTTCACCTGATGACAAATGCATGAAAATTGCCAGTGCTAGGTATTTAATTGAATTTAATGGCTGTTTGTGTAATTTCCAATGTAAGGTGCCATTATGAAGCATCTTTTCAAACCGAAAGTCAACACTGCAATTTAACAATGGTTCATAGTACAGCATATGGTTGTTAAGTTTGTTTTAGGTGGAAAAATGTGCTCGGCTACACTAAGCCAAATTGTGGCCCATTCTGTAAAGAGCCCTGGCTCCTTTCCTTTTTCATCCTAAACGCAAGTGGGCTGGATGGGACAAAGGGGAGGCGCTGATTTCAGACAGCTTGATGGGAATGTGATGCTGTGGTCCAAGGATTCAGCTGCACAGTCTGCAGCGGGGTGAGAAACGGATGGAGTTGCCTTCTGGGTCTTGGGACCGACTCCTGGGCTTGTCTTCACCCAGGCTCTAAGAAATAATGTCTCTGGGAGACAGGGAAGTAAAATGGCCAGCTCTTGCACTGTTTGTACATATACCATGGTAACATTTACTAATATTAGTAGTAGTGTTTTCTAAATAACAAAAGTACGTAGTAATCAGTGGGGGTCAGCCATCCTGGGAGTTCAAACTATAAAGTTCAGCCATTCTTTCATTGTGAGAGGAAAACAATATATGAAAATGAAAACCCGTTTTGTTTTTTTTTCCTGCTGTGACATAATCCAAAAATATGGGACTTGATTTTGCTCAATAGGAGAAGCAGCATGGAAAACATAACTCCTGAAAAAGAAGTTTCCAGAAAGTTATAATCAGCTAAAAATAGGGTCTTCTAAGTCCTTATATAAATCTACTACAGCAGGTGCTACTCAAACCTCTCTCTCTATGTGTATAAATATATAGATGTGTGTATATATATTTTTATTACATATATTAAAAATTTCTTTACAGTTTTGGGGCTTTATACCTGTCTTTAGTCTAAAATTTTTCAGTGGTAGTAAATTCTGTATTTTGTATTAGTAGCAGTAGAATCTTACCTTTTTTATTAGGAAGGAACAAAATTGTAATCAAAACTGATCTCAGGCTAACAAGTGTGGAATGGACTAAGAGTTCTTCAAACTAAGTCTGATGGTTAAACCAGGTTGTCTTTATTTGCATTTAGAAAATACCAATCTGAAAACGAAAAAAAGCAATACAACAGAAGTGTGTGTGTGTGTATTAAACGTTTACATACAAACATGCCATACATCTGCTGAATGCTGTTGTAGCATGTATAAATTTCATTTAGAAGTGGCCATAGCAATTGTAAGTGCCAGCCCTGCAAGAAGAACCGTATACTCAAAAAGTCTATTAAATGCGATGCGATCTGTGAGAACTGTAGGAATTCACCTTAGTTAAATTGTTTCAGTGAATTTTAGTTGCCAACTGTTGTGTTAAACACTTAGTATAGATTCAAATCATATTAACAAAGAGTTTGATTAGGGAAAAAAAAAGCTGGATGGATTTCCAAATTGTCTTCCTTTGGAGCCTTTTAGGGTCTCCTTGTGCACAGCTCTTTCTTTGGTCTTCTCTTTCCATCAAGGCCATCCAAACTTCTTATTTTCTGTGAAATCTTGTGCACACTCCGTTACCTTCCAGACTTAGTTTCATCCACGCTTGAATATCCACAGGACCATCCATTTTCCTAACCTCTCTGTATACTTTCTTCCCGGCCCCTGTCTCCCAAGGCTAGAGCCACGTTGGATTTACTCATCTGTCTTCCTTTCATGCTGTAAGAAGAGAAAATCTTCAAAACTTCGGTTATTTCTGTGCACTCTGTCCTGTTAGATCCTGGCCTGAGCTCGCGTGTGCTGCAAAGCTTACCATCTTGGGAAGGCAGTATAAGCGTAGCCTATAAGGTGTAGCAAGGACCTGAATACTAGGGTGGCGGAGCAGAATCAAAATGTCATTCAAGCAGCTCTGACAGGGTTTGGGCACTCAATAGGTGTTGGCTCAATTCCCCAGTATCTATCTGAGCACTGGCAGCAGCTTTGGAAGAACATACAGATCTTGGATAGAAGGTGGCAAACAGGGGTTGTCCTTGGTTTGGGTGGTACAGTATGAAACAGTGGAGTCTGGCCTTGGCTCTGCAGGTAGGTAAAGCTCATTCAGCGAAGCTGAGGGTCTCATCCTATAAAGCACACAAACTGATTTTGAACTTGTTAGGGATGAAACCTCTCCCCACCCCACCCAAAACAGCTGAAGGCTTACAAGTATGTTCAGGATTAGGTCTTACAATATTCTAAAAACAAGAACACAGGTGAAGTACTTCTAAAAATAGCTCGTTTAGAAGTGATTCCTTTTTGATATTTTGGTCTGTTGTCTGTTTTGTTGTTTCTTCGTACATACCCTGTTTTTTACAAGGTGTAATGTTTGGGGAAAAAAAAGGAAAGTAAATCTTTCCATCTGCTCAAGAAAGCAGTTTTCTAAGATACTAAAGGACCTGTTAAACATGATTCCTCATAAATAAAGTCAATATAGAACAGCTAGTAGTGGAGAATGTTTTCAGCATTGACCCACATTATTTTTTCAAAAAGTGAAACAAAACTCCAGGCCCCATATCATGTGTTCTGTATGAAGTGCGATCTTTCTCTCAAAGCAGTATGCACAGACCCATTGCCCATTTGTAGCAACTGACAGGCAGAGGTTGAGATTTGTTGGAGATCTCCAAGGAAGTTTGTGGCAAAGCCACAAATAAAAATCTTTGTCTAATGTGCTAAGCCCATGCCTTACTAATTAACTAGAAAGACTTTCAAAGTGGATTCAAATCTCTGTTCCTAGCCTGGTTTTCAGTTTGGGTAATTTTTTTTTAATCCTTCATTTTGTAGATGCTCTTTCAGAGTGTTTTTATTGGCCACAATTTTTTACATGAAGCTGCTTAAAAGCTGAGATTGGGTCAGTAATTTGAGAGTTAATTACTGTCTAAGCTGTAAACATTGCTTCAAGAAGCATGCAGAATCAAACTACAGCTTGATGCAGTAATGTAAATGAATGGCTGTATTTTCAGAAGTGCTGAGCATTGAGAAGTTTTTTTCGGAAGCTCTTGGGTGCTTGGTAATTTGAAAAGAGTGTTTTCTCTAACTTAATCAGGTCTTAGATTAATAGGATTCACACTCTGAATTCCTAGTAAGATGAATATTTTTGAAGATTCCACTCTTAAAGCCTAACTTAAGAGTTCGGATTTCTGAAATGTTGGCCCTAACTTCTAGTCTTGAATTCGGATGTCGTCTTTGTGTGTATTTTGCCAGTAACCAAGGTAAAAATAGGCTGTGCCGTAATGCATGTGGTTAATGTTGCTTCATAATGAAAGTGCAGGTGTTGTCAGGTGTACAGCGAATGCGGCACGTCTCAGAGGAGCAATTATCAGCATGGCCAGCTCTACTCACACCTACATTTTTACATGATAGGCCCACTTACTTTTTCCCCTCTTACTGAAAGAGTTTTTTAAAAAAAAACAAATATTCTTAAGCTTATTGTCATACTGCAGCATTTATTCATGTCCTTGTATTTCACAAACTGCAGATTGTTACAAAAAGTCTCTTGTAGTTGAGCATCTGCTTAATTGTTGTCTTTAATAAAGTGCTTTCATGCAAAAAGGCGGAAACTTTGGGTCCCCCCACAGAAGAAGAAAAAGGAACTTGGATGGGGAAGGTAATGCAGGGACCTCATGGGGAAATTCCCAAAAGAAAACACTCATTTTAATAGCCAGCTACAGTTGCTAAGTGACAACAGTGGAGTTAACCTGTCTTATAGTTTATACAATCCCAGCACTTATAAATGTGAAAATTAATAGTTAAGGCTGTCATAAATCTTACACTACCCACACAGTAAATAAGCACATTATTCGTATCAACTTTAAGCTATATTAACTCAACCCCAAGTAATTACTAGTTGAAATTTTCATTTTGGAGTAGAAGGAGACAGGCTAAATTCTGACTATTGGTTTGAAAAACCCAAGCGCTGCTCTTGTAGCTGTAATGTCAAAATACTAAGAACTACACAAAAATTCTACATGAAAGAGTAATAAAACCAGTGTATTATGCTAAGTACTTATTAATGATGTATTCCTTAAAACCACAAGTACAAGTCACTAGCTATACATTGAATTTTTACCAAAAGTCTGTATTGTAAACATTTCCTTTTGAACTCTTTGTACAGGATTGTACAGGAAAATCTTTTGGACATCGTAAGTCCAAACAGGAAGTGCTAAACAGGAATATTTGCTTTCAAATAAACTTAAGAAACAGAGAATGTGCCCTCTTGAAACAAAACAGTTCAATAATGTGGTATAATACAACTGTAAAACCTCATCAGTTCAGGCCGTGATGTTGTAGGTTCAGGTACATGGGGAACGTATGTTCCCTTACCTGATGAGGATACAAGGACAGAGTCAAATTTATGTCCACAGCTCACTCCTTTCTTTGCTTTTAAATTGCTAGGGTTTTGGAAGTGATGTGTTAGCTAGGTATGCTTCTGTCACCTGGCAACATTAAACAGACTTTTGAAACAAATTGTATTTGGAATAGGCAGGTTTGGACCATCATTGGGTGGAATAAATCTGGGTATCCCTGGCATTCTCCAAAATCAGATACTGCTAATGACTTCTCCGGGTGTCCCCTTTGTTAGGAAAGCTTTGGAAAGCGAATGGCTTCCAAGTTGACTTAAGTTCGGCTCAAACTTTGAGCTTTGACAAAACTTTTGGAGAAGTAAATACCATGAAGGAAGATCCCGCGCTTCCAAAAAGCCCAGCTGTGTTGTAGTTAAATGGGGGTCCCACCATGACAATTAAATGTGTTGATCTTTAGTGCCACATTCCTGTGCACTGAATGAAGTGATCCCCAAAGTAACTAGTGCTCCAGCCCACTAAGGCTTTACTGGTGCTGGCTAAACCAATGCTTCAAACCACAGCAGTAACTAAACTGAATGTTGTTGCAAAACGTGTACCTGCGGAGTGTGTAGGCACTAATGAAATACATGGGTATTTCTGTATGTAGCAAGAAACACAAAAGGTAGGTAATGGTAAGGTTGAGTATCTCACAGTTACTTTCCAAAGGTGATGGTTAGTGAAGATGCATACTCTCCAGGAGATTTTTGTTCTTGACAAATAGAGCAGGTGGGAGTACTGTATTTCCTGTCTGCTCATTGGCAGCAATTACAATATTATATTTAATTACAGAGATAGGGTTTGTGTACATGATAACCTCCATAAACAGCAGGCATCAATCAATGATCCTGATTTGCTTGCCCTCTTTCGTTAGCACTCTTGCTCTGAAAGAATAAAGGAAAAAAAACAAAACAAACCTTCATTACAACCTTGCAAGAAGAGACTGGGAAGGGTGTAATGAGCAGCAGTGTGCTGATATGTTTTAATAAATATTAGTTTACTGCATACCACAACAGAGAGCAAATACATGCAATTACTTGCAAATTTCTTCAGTGTTTGTACTTATAAATCTCTGCCTAAATCTTCCCAGCTGGGAGTTAGGCTGGTCTTTCTGCTGTGGAAGCAGGGCTTTGTTCTCATGTTCAGCTTCGGCTCAGCCTGGAATAATTCAGAAACGTATTAGATAGATTGCTGCTCCCAAAAGGCGTAATGAAATAACCTTCACTCCCAGCCTTAGGGAAATAAGCACACAATCAGGGTTTGGGCAGATTTCTCGATTAAACAAAGAACTAACTGTGCACAAATTGCTCCATAACAATTTGTAAAGAGTCCACTTTATAAATTTCTTGCAGATGTAAAGCTGATATTTTTTAATCAGAATGGCAGGGCTGTTAAAGTTGAAATGTCTTCAACATTTTCCCTTTGCTTCATAATTAGTATCAGAAATATTTAGATTTAAAATGGAATTGGTAACACATCCTGGGTTATTTTTGATTTGTTTTTAGGAGTCAGTGAAATGCAATGTCAAACCCAAGCTAAAAATCTCCATTTAATACATACAGTGAACTAAATCCATCTGGAATAGATTCAGGATAACTTGATGCTGTCAATTTTTATTTTGTTTAATTTCATATGGTGTTCAGCAAAGGAATGAAAAGTTATTGCACTTAATGTTGTTGTGACTTAAGGTGTTCGGTCGAATTATTCAATAAATCAAAATCAGGCTCTGGTTGTAGTTGCTAAGCGTTGTTTAGAATAGGATATTTAGGAGATTTTTAGCAGATTTCCATTGATTGAACAAGACACACGTGTCATGCAAAAAGCATGCAGTATTTTGATGAATAGCTGTATTAGATGGCAAGTCTAGGGACTCCGTAAACACAACTTCTTATTTTACTGGCCTTTGTTTTTAACTTGAGGGCTTCAGTGTAAAAGAAAATAAGACTCGAGTATCGTTCTGATGCCTTTACTGCTTATCTATGACCCATGCTCTTATCGTCCGAAATCTCCCCCGACGTTTGAAAATACATATCTATTTTCTGTACATTAGCTTGCTGCCGACTACCTAATTTTTCAGCTAATTAGATGGTTCAAAGTCCTGCTCTCACCTAAATGTGCAAGAATATTGCTACAGTTTGTGGAGAATGGTAGAGATTTTCAGACCATCCCTTCAGTGAAGCAACGTTCCTGCTCCTTAGGCTGGTGTCTGCCTGCATCTTTGGCTCTGGTTCTCTGTCTGCTAAGTCCAGATACCAGAGCTGAAGTCAGCAGACCTGCAGTCACGTAACAGAAAGCAGAATCTGTTCCCCAGTTTCCTATGTCATGCACTGAAGAGGAGCTGTGCTTGTATCAGCACAGCTGTCAGCAGATGCTGGTAGGTCCTGTTTCTACAAGCACAATGTTAAATTTCAGTTTAAACAGAGTGAACTTTCTCAAAATGCATGCAGCTACTTGCCGTGAAGATGTGCTGCTTTCTAAACCAGCACAGCTCAAGCAGTACCCAGCCAGCTGCTGCCTGGACCAGCTCTCAGAAACCAAAGGTGTCAGTGCAGCCTGGGGAGCTGCTCCTGCAAAGCTCGGGCTGAGCCTGCGGTACACTTGGTGTTCTCCCCCAGAACATCATCTGTCCACTGCTCTGCACTGACGGTAAGTTATCAGTCAGGGAGGTTTTGATTTGGAGGCTCTCTGAAGTGCTTTACCCTTTGTGGGTAATGTAGTTCCTCATGCAGGCCCAGCTGGCCTGACACCACCTATCCCTTTCAAAGGAAGTATGTGAGACGTACATAAGCAGGAAGCCTGCTCCTGTACTCCATTAACTTAATGACAGAATTGGAGTTTCTAGTTGTGTAAGTTTAGCTGTGGTTTGGGCGCATGTTGTAAGTGGGGAGATAACAAAAAATATGTAAATACATCCTCACTGAAGAATGGACTTGCCACATTTCTGTGTAAGTGTGTAGCACCCATGCTCATCTTGTTTACTTCATGCACCTGGGTCAGTGTATGACCTTGTGTGTAAAAAGAGTAGAAAAATACTAAAATGGTTTCAGGAGGGACGAGTACTAGGGCTGCTCAGTGTGAAGGGAAACAGCAAAATGGTAAAAGGCATCTTGAGCTAAAGAGAAAAAAGACTCAATGGAATTTACTGGGAAATTCATCTTATCTTTTACTCTGTTTCATGTTTGACAGGACCTTCTGACAGCTTTTACCCATCAAGCAGATATGAAACACTGTTCAAACTACTTGTGTTCTGATAGCTGAACCCAGGGTTAGGAAATGAACTTTACAGTTATAGTGGACATTTAATTAAATACTGTGTCGTTCTGCCAATAGAGACTGTAACAACTGCTTGAGGTACTCTGATTTTACGCTGGAGAATCTGCAGTGGCATGTTGAACAGGAAGGCTCCAGCTTGGTTTTCTTTTAAAATTGCATTTAAATGTACACTAGATACACATTCATCACTTTAATCTAAACTCTACTGTAAATTAACATGTATAGCCTCTGAGATCATACGCTTTCACAGAAGTACTCTAATGAAACTTGGCAGCTTTCACCCCGTAACATCATTTGTTCCATTCACTAGCAAAAGCAGACCTCAAACAAGTCAAAACTGTGCTCAGTAATGAGTTCCATTATTTTTCTTCATGTTTTTGGAGTCTCAAAAGCCTCCTGTCCCGTGTCTTTATTTTACAATAAGTCAAAAAAAGCACGACAAGCCTGCAGATGTATCAAAAGAAAGCTTTCTCATGTAAGATCCTGAGATGTTTGTCATTTACCGTAACCAAGCGCGGGACTTCAATTAGCATGAGTGACTTGTTGTCAGTAAGGAAGCTTTCTTCTCAAAACCGGTACATTAGCTGCTTGATGTTCACGGATGCTGTTACTTGTACAGTTGCCTGTTGCCTGGATGATTGTCATAGTCTTTTGCATCCCTATTGATACTCATATAATGCTGACATGAAAACCAGGTGCCAAAGAAAGCTCATAAATATAAAGGTTTTGTTTGAATTAACCATTTCTGTTGACCTCATGGAAAAGTACATGCTATTTATCACAGAAGCACCACTGAGGCTGGGCTGGTGAACGACTTGGTTACAACCATACATTGTCAACAAGAAATGAGGTGACTATTGCTCAGTTTTGGGGTGGAATGGGGAGGATGAAAATTGACATGCTGTGTTTCTCCTCTGTAAGGGGAAAACAGCGTAACCCAGTTTTGGCCATCATAACCTATAGCAATGAGAAAAAAGCTATAGGAAAAAACCATTCATGCAGCCTGTGTATCTGGGGGAAAGTAAAGCGGCATTTCCATGCAGTTTGTCTGTTGTGTGAGCTGTGATGTCTGATCTGTCTCAGCTCAGAGCTCTGACTTGAGCTCATGACATAATGGGGCAAGCTGGAGAGAGAATGGGCTGCTTCACTGCACCTTGGGTCGCTTAATTTATACAGTCTTAAGGTTTTTGCTAAAGAGGGTAGATAAACTTTTTTATCCTGTGCCTAACTGCTCTGTTTAATTGTGTGGGTACCACTAGTAAGTGAGAGATAGGAAAAAGCTCTGGACTTGCATATTTTCAAGCAAGTTTTTTTTTATATGTTCTCATAGTTAAATCTAATAAATCTAATGTCATTCAACTTCAAGATAAAAAAATAATCATGGTAGCAGTCATATCTGCATAGAAAAAAATTACTGGTATGTGTTCAGTACAGATCTTTCACCTTCACTAAGCAAGTGATTTTGTGGTCATTCACTAGTTGATAGGTTTTATTGCACTGAATTAACCTATTATGTCAGCTAAAAATAACCAGGAAGTCTTTGCTACATCCTTACCGACCCCACCCCCCCAGTATAAATGTATATATTTATTTTTAAATATTAATACATGTAAATGTAGATCCTTCATGAGTTCTGTTGTTTTTCTAATGTTGAAGAGAGCATTAAGTATTACTAAACCAAAATAGAAAGTATTCTAGTTGCAAGGGAAAGAAAATCTGTTCTAGTATGAATGTCTTCACCTTAAAAAATATGGCCTGATGCAACAACTGGTTGATGACCCACTGAAGTCTTCCACAGAAGTCAATGTTGGTCTGCAACTCATCAATAGGGCAGTCGATGGCTTTCAGTGTGTCTGTGTGGATTAACCTCACTGTGTCTTGTGGGTCTATTCTGATGAGCTCTCTAGATCCATATTTTTGGAAGCAGGATCGGGTGCCCAAGAAGTCAGAGGAGAGAATTTGTCTTAATAATAGTAATTTGTTGAATACCTCTGTGTGTGTATAAATTCTTAAGTAATCAAGAAAAAAACCCAGAAAATACAGCAGAACCATGCTGGTGTGACCTAGGATTTATAGCATGCTTGGGGTTCCACAATTACACCACGTTGCCTAAGTGAGTTGTGTTACAGACCAGCTAGAAGCAGGGGAAGAGGATACAAAGTCTCTCAGCAGAACTGAAAACGTCTTTCTGATAGCAGAAGTGAGGAATGTCCATTCCAGTTTCCAACTGTTCCCGACTTGGATTGCTTCTGTTCTTATTTGTTTTTTCTTGGCTTCTGCTCACTTTGTACTTTATTTCTGTCAGACCTTTTTCCTTCTCTTTTCATACAGTGTCTCTGCAGCATGCTTAGATAGTGATTAATGGGAACCCTGACTCAGAACACCTGGCTACAGTGAGTCTTTCGTTTAACAGTGGATAAGCCAGCAAACTTTAGGGCAAAGAGCTCATGTACCTCATTCTGGTGATCAAGTTTAAACAGCAATCTCTCATATTCAGACCCCACCATGTAGGGGAAAACTGCATATGCAGCTGATACTATATGTGCATTTGTTGTTAGTTGCTTTCAGCTTGGGACTCGGTAGTTTTATTTGATGTATCACTTTGGTTTGTCTTTACTCTCTGTGCTCCAGAATCCATAGGTACTTCCCTCCTCTTTTATGAAAGAAGCTGAAGATGTTCCATGTGTTTTCTGTGGCTCTGCCTGTGGTTAGTCATTTCCACATGGAAGTCACAACCAACTTCCTGGTGTGGGAATACCTCTGCTGCCTGTGTTTCTGTTGCTCTGTACATGTATGTATGTGTCTTGCACACCTACAGGCTATGTAATAGCCTGTGTTCTGGTTCTTCCTTTTTTCCTTTGGTTTGCCCTTGTTGAGAAAGGAATGGTTGAAAGATGAAGGCTAAGAATTAAGATGAACCTAATGAGGGGAGATGAAGGTTGGTGACTGGTGTAAGGTTTGGGTTTTCCATTAGTCAGTGGTGAGAGCTGGAAATGTTCAGAGCAGCCCGTGGCATGTAGACACCTTCATTAAGACGGAGCGAATTGGTCCTGCAGGTACTTGGGTTTTTGACTTTTCTGGCAGCGTAGAAAAAACACCTTAGACTGAGCACTAAAATTTTGGACAGGTCAACTTAGCTGTCAGTCTTCTCACTCATTCGAGTGCCTGCCTCTTGCAAGGTCACGCTGTTGGCATTTTGCAAGCTCCTTCTTGGAGGATTGCTCCTGCTCGCCCCAACAGATCTGAGGCTTGTTACCCTTGGTTTTGTTTTCCCTCTAGAACTTGAATTCATATCTGGCCTGGTCTAGTCTGCAGACAGAATGGCAAATTCTCACTGTTTTTTGTAAGTATTAATCATATGGTGTTTTTGGAGCTTCTGATCCCTACTGTAATCTGATCTCAAATATTCCACAGGCCCTCCAAACCTGCATGGTTTAACTCATCTGTCTCAAAAGAGTAAGAAATTAATTTAAAGCTTTTCCCCTTAGGAAGCTTTTATAACAAGTGGTATCTCTCAGAAGTTTGTTTCAATAGTCTTTATGTTTTTGTGGTACAGTTGTGTACTTGCACTTCTTCATGCAACTGTCAACTATGAAACAAACCCAATTCTTCTGACCAGCAATAGTGAACTTCAGTCATAAAGATATGTCTTGGTGCCTCTAGCATGCCTGCTAGTCAATGCTTAGGAAATGAGCCATTGTCATGATGTAGAATTCAGGTAAAATTTGTTTGCAGTTGGGAATTTGAACACAATGCATGTTCTCCAGGATGCCTTTGAAACAACAGGAATTGTCAGGAAGGGTGTTTGGAAGAAAAACCCACCTGGCAGCAAAGGCAGAATAGGCAGAAGTGATGCCTGCCCAATAAACTCCAGAGAACAGAGAGGATTGCTGATCCATGGGTTAGTTTGGAGAATCTGTCCTTTGCTTCCAGCAAGGATCGCAGTGCTACAGTGTTGGGAGAAATGATGGACAGAACGAGGAAGTGGGTGTGAAAAAACAAGGTTAAAACCAGTACTCCACACTGAAGATCCCAAGGACTTCTTGCTGTCAGTAGATATTTGTCTGTGTCCAGCAGACAAATAAGCAGCAAAAGACAATAGGAAAGGGAATGGCCTGATGCAAGTAGTAGCCAAACTCAATTCATATGAAGAAGCTGTAGGTTCATAATATTAACAGGCAAAGTGAAATTAGCTTTGTAGAAGGCTGCGCCACATCTTGACGCAAAGGAGAAAGAGGTCTAAGCAGAAGGCTCAGCAATTGGCCCTTCTGTTGTAGGAAGATCAGAAGAAATTAGATATATCAGCAACACACACGAGTAATGTGAGTTCTCCCAAAGTAGTGAAGATGGGCACAGAACGGTAACATCAACTAAAGGTATTAACACAGACAAAAAGGTGGGAAGACTAAGAGGATGTGATAGGAATGTGGTAAAAGGCATATTGCATGCCAGTCCCAATAGGTCAACAAATTTTGTGGAAAAGATACAGGAATAAGGAATTGATTTATTTAAAAAAAAAAAAAGGCGCTGTTAAACCATCACTAAACTTTGGTTTGGTAGGGAACAGCTTGGTGGACACACTGAGATACCAGTCTATAGGGACATGTCTAAAGTGATAGGTGTATCTGTAGTCCCAGCTACCTTATAGATGTTTTTCTCAATAAAACATCCATTTAACTTCAGAAGCATGGAGTCTTCCCAGACTAACTGATGTTACCTTTTAGAATATACCATGATACATCTGTTCAGCATGGAAGACGACATCCTGCTGGTTGAATGAACTTGTGCTGAACTGAAAATAGAATGTTTTTATTGGTGAATGATGGACAACATGTATGCTATACCCTAATGAAGGGTACACAGCTTACCAGATCCGTCTGTAATAATTATAATGAATATATATATATAAAAACAAAACAAAACAAAAAATAGGCTCTGCCAGAAACATCAGCAGCCATCAGGGACTGAACATATATTTCTTTTTAAATAATCTTGCCAAAAGGAATTTCTTCTCTTTTCCTTTCTATGTCTGTACTCGAATAAAAATTGAATTCATGCAGGGTGGCAGGGCAGCACCAAAACACATAACCTGTTTTGAAGGTAGGATATTGGAAGAAAAATAGTTTGTAAGGAATTCAAACCCTGAAAGAGAGATTGAAGAGATGCAAGGAGAACTTTGTTTGCTCTGCGTGGCTGTTCTACACTTCTGTCAGCCAAGCCCAAGGTGACAACTTGTTGACTCAAAAGGCTCTGCAGGAATGTTAAATGGTTATCGTTATTTAATACTTACGCTCTATTAAGTGACAGCCTCTCCTTTACATCTTCAAAACACTTTTCAAGCACGCACTAGTTTGCAAGGCTGGAGGCTGCTCATTTTTACAGGCAGGCCTCGAGGTCTTACTTAAATCCTGCAGTGGAGCTGAGCTGGGGAGGAGTTACAAACGGAGTTTCTGCTTTCACTGGTCCCTGCTCGCTCTTTGTGGCACAGAAGCAGTCTCAAATAGGTTGGCTTACTCTAGGGGTTGTGGCTGGTGAGCAGAAGTCCCCTTTTACCTGCGATTACTGAGGGCCGTTCATTTAGAAGCTCTTTTATGAAGCTATTGGCATACAAACTAAACAAACAGCTCCTGGGGTCCCCACAGGGCAATCCTGCAACTTTCCTGCTGTTTAGGGGAAACCTAAAACTCCTTCATTTCGGGGGCCAGGGCTAAGTTATATTTCATTTTTGGTGTTCACCCTGAATAAATGCCATTCTTTTACTCTGATCTCTTATTGGGAGCGTCACAGTTCTTATCGAGCACTGAAAACAGCATGCTTTCTAACAACCTGTATTAGAAAGTTTGGAAAATCAGCTATCAATAATGGTGAAGTTTGGGTTTGATTAGCGCCTGAGTAATAAATATGTTTGAAAATTGGAGGTGAAAATTTACCCCTACTGAAGTCAGACAGCCCCCCCACTTTTAAGCATGTTGACTTTAGGGAAATATAACTTTAGGAGACCTATAACTTGCATACTTTAATCTCTGCTGAGGAGCCTAATTTTAGGCCCTTCTCTTTCAGTCATGGCTCTAATTACTGTATACTCCTTTCTCTTAGATTCAGTCCCTCCTTTGAGTTCTGTGACATATTCTGAACGGTTTTGCTTGTTTTGTTTTGCAGCTAACTTTCAAATTGCTGTAATCTGTTCGACATTACATGATTATTTCAGCTTAGAATATCTCCACCGCACGATTCACATGCTTTATAATTAAGAAACATTCGTAATGAAAAACTAGATCCAAACAATGAAAGACAAGGACAGGACTTGATCATACAGCTAGGGAAAAAACAGCAACACCCCAAACCTCACCATATTAGAGCTCTCATTTTTTTCATGTGTGTAGTTCATTGTTTTCGTCATCAGATGTTCTTCTTTCCGTCTTTGTCTTGCCAGCAATGCAGTACAATATTCATGCTTCAAACATAATTTGGAGAAACTGTAATTGTTGCAACACCTGTGAAATTGCCTCTTAGACCTCTTGCAACACCCCTTGCTGTCCCTTTATGCTAGAAGAAGAAAATGTTAGCTTGGCAGAAATCAGCATGAGAATTTAAGACAGTTAAGGTACATTAAAGTCTTTTATACTCATAAATTCAGAATTTTTCACTTAAAGGGCTTGCATTTTTTATGAATAGACAGTGTGTAAAATTCGAATACATTCAGCACATGATGAAAAATACCTTTGTTAAGAAAGAAGTCGGGCTGCTAGAAAATACCGATAATACTAGGAAAATATCAAATTATGTGACAGTAGTTGCACATTTTTGAAGCATGACCAAATAACATATCACTTGAAGCATTTCCCTACCCTCTTGTTTTTTTCCCCCCTGGAACTGGGAGGAAATGGATACTACACACCCACCCATTCACAAAAATCCTGGCGGGAGGCCAGCTTCCCTCTCTCTCTTCATCCCTGAGCCAAGCTCTGGTCTCTTTTCCCCTTCTCCTTTCTTACTACTCTTTGTGGTTGCTGCCTGCCAGATTTGTACCTAATTCAGCAACAAATGAGCTCTGTGAGGCCTTCTCACAAAGGTCCCCTAGTATTGCTCATTATCCACACAGATCCTCCTCCCCGTGCTTCCTAAAACCTGCGTTTATGCCGGACTCTGGCTTGTTGGGGAATTTTTTTTTCTTTTTAGCTGTTACTTTATTTCCTGATTCTCCTTCAACTTTCTCTGTGTTCTTGTCTGTCATTTCAAAGTGCCTGTACTGGCATAGGCCGCTCCCAGCAAGTGAAGGGGAAAAAAAAGTTCAGAAGCCCTTGCACACATCCGTACGCCAGATCTTTGCCAATACCTTTTCCCCAGCTGGTTTGGCAGCAAAAGTAATACCTGTTATGGCAGCAGCGGCTGCTGCAACCACTCCAGATGCCGTGGCTGGAGCAGTGTGGCAGGATTTAAGCGCGCAGTTCAACATGCCAGTGCCTGGGGGTTTGAGTCTGAAGCTGTCAAATGAAAAACAGTGTGTACTGAATTGTCCCCATAGTGATTCTCAGCTGCTTTGGGAATGTAGGTTTTGGATCATGTCCAAAGTCTTTTTTTTTTTTTTTTTTAATTTTTTTTCTCTTTTCCATGGTGGGGTTAACACTGTATGAAGAGGCACTGGGATATTAAATAGAGAACATTGGCTGGAAAAGCTCTTCCCAGCAGACACCTCTGTATTTTATTTGATGGGCTGGAAACTCCCTGGCCTGCTTTAGCCTTCAGTCTGCTAAGGGCTGGTAAGGTATTAGCCTGTACAGGAGGGTGAATGTGTCCATGTATGTTGAAGAGTGCCTAGTACAGCCATGCCCCGCTCGAGGTGCTGGCTCTGCTCACCGCTGCCCTGGGAGCATTAGTTTAGCACCCTGCTGGCCACAGCTCGGCTTGTTCCCGCTTACCCTTAGGCCAGGGGGTTAGCAGGGAGTCCATTGCAGTCAGAGGTGTGGCTGGTGCTGGTGCTTGTGCCCACCGCCGTCCCACCAGCTCAGATGCTGACGCTGAGTGCGGTTGGCACCATGCAGGCTACCCTGGCTCTGGGCCCACTGCCTGAATAAACAGGCCAGGACCGTAGCTGCGATGCCAGGGTTTATATTACCACAGCTCTGCTCTTGCTGGAACCTTGTGAACCAGACTGGGCGGATACAGTGCAAGTGTGGCTTTGCTCATGGGGGTCAGCAGCTCCAGACTTCTCATCCCGTTCCACTGTCCCTGCTGTACTAGCAATGGCAGGGGGCTGTGGTGAGGGAATGGGAGAGGAGGGTTGCCACGGCAGGGGAGAGAAGCCGTGGCCTCTTTCTGTGGCTGCAGGGGGTAGTCCCTGAGACAACTTAGCTGTCCGTGCCATTTTTGGGCTGTGGGAGCATACCAGATCATTGTGTGGCTCACACATGGGAGACGCAGCTCCCAGTCCTCAGGACAGCTTTGCCGTTCTTGGATGTCTGCACGTGCTGGTCACATCTCTTGCATGCAGGCAAAGCCTCAGGGGGCTGCTCCGTACATGTACCAAATGTCCCTGGTCCTGGCAGAAATGCTTTCCTTAAATAACTGAATACACAACGCAGTACTTGACAAGGCTGCTTTGGGTTGGTTAAAGCCCTTCTTCTGCCAAGCTTCCGTCAGGCTCCCAAAAAGTCATTATGTTTGGAGTCTGCTGTGTGTTTTGCTGGGTTTCTGTAAGTGAGGTGAGTGAACTGCATGCTTGATCAGGCTTATTTCAATCTTATTGTGCATACAACAGGCCATCGGTGCAAATCAGGAGTTATGCATGTCCCTTAATGTAGTTCTCATTTCAGCATGGTCTTCATGCTCCTCCTCACCCACCAGCTCAGCGCCAGGGAACAAGGAGTTTCCCTCTGCTCAAGGCACACAGCTTCGAGCCAGGGATTTCTCTCTGCTGAGCTCACACATGCAGGAGAAACACCATGCGCTCGTGAGCCAAGTGCTTCAGTTAAGAACGAACTTAATTGGGGATTACTTAGGGAGGGTTTGCTGCCCCCCTGACCCCCACCCTGTTATGTGCAGCTTGGGAGGGGGGAGAGGAGGGAGCGTGAAGCTCTTGTTTTCTCTCCAAGCCTGTGTCTGAAAAGGAGACTCTCCCTTGAATTTTTTTTTTTTCAAAAAGCAAATTCTACGCCAAATCTGTAATCAGATACAAATAGGAATGAACGCCAGAAGCAAAGGCAGCCAAAGGGAGCTTTTCATCTTGAAAACCGCTTTCCCACCTGGCCAACAAGTCCCCGCATGTGCCTGGCATGATGGGTCAGCCCTCCCTGAGTTGCCCATGAGGGCCTGCCTGGTGCTCAAGTGTTGACTCTCAACTCCATTGAGTCCTGGTTGTTGCTGCCTCACTTTGACCTTCCCAAAATCTTTCAGGTGAGAGGGGAGGAAAGGCACGTACCTCTTGTCCTGAGGATTTACATGCCACGTCTGCCTGGAATGGAGCTTATAGCCTGGGTGCTTTAGGAAGTAGCTCCTTAGATTTCTGCCAGAACGGACCAGCCTTGTGTGTGAAGGAAAAGGTGGTATTTACTAGTCCTTTTGAAACATCTTCTGTTGGACTCAGCTTCTACCGTACCTCATCATAGGATTGTTCACTGCGTCCCAGTTTAACGTTTGTTGTTGGCGATTGTCTCTGTTGTTGGTTCCCCCCAAGTTCTACCCATGATGTACTAATGAATCTGCAAGGCTATGAAAAATAGCTTTCCAGCTCCCACCTGCCTTAACCATTTGGGGCTGTTCAGCAAGTTCTGGAGATCTGAACTGAAGAAAATGCTAAATATGCTTGTTGCTGCTTTATAACCTTGATCGTGTTTGCACACGAGAAAGGGACAGGCCCCACTTATTCGCTCTTCGTTTGCACTGAAAGGTAGCTTGTGCCACCATTATTGTAAACATCAGTGAAGTGTTGCCATCTCATTTTGACTAATGAGAATATGTCACCAAGAGGAATCTAGGAGCACAGGCTATTGTTGATGCCGCTTGTTCACATTCCTCTATCAAGAAGGCTGCTGAACTCAAGCGTGGTTGAGAGTCTCTTGAGGATGACCCTGGGCTTGGGCATCAAGTGAGAGGTCATGTTTTCCAAAGAGATGTCACCCCAAGTTAAACACTTGGAAAAGACAAGCCATGGTGATCTCTCGTGGAGCTAAAACAGAGACCTGGGTTTCTTCAGTGAATGCTTGTTATGTATTTTACTCTTTAAAGTACATTCATAAGATGTTTACATGAGTTGTTCTCTTTAGCTCATTTGAGGTTTTTATTGCTGCAGTATGGGTAGATGAAATCAAACGAATTGCAGACTGCTCAAGTAAAGAAGGGAGCAGAAATAACACTTGCAGGCAAAGATGAGATGATGCTTTTCCTGTGTTCCTAGGACTCTTCTCTGTGTTTGTGGGTCAGAGAATGCATGATTTCCTTATCTCTGAACTGACTCTTCCACAAAGCTTGTCCGTTTGTGGCAAGAGGGTGTACTGGATTCGGAAGGAAAGCTGTAGTCTGTTGGCTGGTGCCTGAAATGGAGCTTAGATGAACTCTGACACCTTGAACCACCAACCCAACAAAACCATGTGCTGTTTGGGTAGGTATAACTTCTTGCAGAAGCTGAGTGAGATCAGTCTGAGAAATAACATTTAGGAGGTGTCTTTTAAATACTAGGGCAGGCTGGTGCATCTCCTCCTTGATTCGGGTGATCAAACAGAAGGTAGAACTGTGACTTGTACATGCAAATTATTCTTACTTTGCTATTATGAAATAATAGTGTGCAATAAAGGAATAGACAACGTTGTTGTCTGTTAAGTCTTGTTCAACTTACAGTTATTCCAACCAAAGATGCTTTAAGGCGAATGGCCAGGCAAATTTCAGCTAGTAGTTGAATGTGCTAGGGAACAAAAAACTGCAACAGAGGACTTGCTGGAATGTTGTAAAAAAACTTCTACAGAAGTGGTCTGTTTCAAGTTGAAGATTGGGGAATGGCATAATAAAAAATAAATTGTTTTTCCCCTTTTTGTATTAGAAAAGCCTCAGGCCATAAACGTCTTGAAAGAAATGGATTTTTTTTTTAACCCTTCTGAATGGATCAGAGTTGCTTGAAAAAAATCATAGTGTTTGTACATAACCCACAAGAACAGCAGGGTTTAGATTCCTATTTTTAGTTTCAGTAAGTCAACCAGCTTGGTACGCTGGGAAATCCCCAACTCCTGGCACCTAAAGGTTAATATTATCAGCTCTCCAAGAACCGGTTTAGAAGATATTTTGGTTCCATTAGCTCAGCTTGTGTTATCAGTTGTAATAATAATAGTAAATTTATTGCTTGTATTATCACAGCCTCTCAAAGAGCTGGATAAGACTGTTATTTTCTGTAGTTCATGCTGAAACTTAGGGGGTTTTATTTCCACTTTAAACCTAAATTCAGCCTTTCCACTAAAATGCTCAGAAAGGATCTTTCTACCTCATGTCCTTTCAGTAAACAATCCTCATAAACCCAGGTTATAGTCTTAAAGCAGAACGTACAAGAATCCTCAGCTCTTAATAGAGAGGACAAAAAATACCCTTTGTACAGGAAGCATCTATGTAGTCAAATAAAAAGATCATTGATATGTGATGTGCAATTCTGGCATGGACCAAAACCTGTGCAAACAACTTTAAAGATGATCACAGTTAAAACCCACAGATTTTAGTGCCAACAGATACCGTCTGTAACACAGATGGACTGTCCTGCCATCCCCAAGTATCTAGGTGTTCAAAATAATAACTTTGTGTATGTGAGCATGCAAAACACATACCTATTGAAAGATCCTATACCTACATACCTGCTCATGTGTGTTTTTGTTGGATCTTTTTATTTGCTCACGGGTTATGAAACCTTGGAGTTTCTCATTTTCCAGCTTTTCTTTGCAACCATAACAGCTGGAAACATATGTGTGGGTTTTTTGGTTGTTTTTTGGGTTCTATTTTTTTTTTAAATGAGAGCTGAGATTCTTACTTAGTGACATGACTGAAAAGACTGGAGCTTTAAAAAAAAAAACCCCACTGAAAAGAAGAATAAGACTCATGATAAAATCACAAGAGCTGGCTACGCTGACTCCACTGAAATTAATGATAAAACAGTCATTGACTTAGTGGGACTTAGTTTCACCCTGAGAATGAAAATAACTGAAAATTATGTTCTGAGTCACGGCAAGGTTAAAGTTATGGTTGCTGAGGTGTCCTGACCTTCATGTCCATATGTGACAATACGGGATTCCCCCTAATAAAAATGTTACCTCTTCCTCTCCTCTTTACATGATAGTTGGAATAACTTCAGCACTCTCATGGCTTGTGAACACTCACCCTACAGCCAGGTGCAGTCAATCCCTGCTTATGAACCTTCTGAAGGATTTTTAGATTTTTGGTTGTTTCTTTTTGCCTGAGAATGGATTTAAGAGTATATGGATAGTTGATAATTTATTTTTTATGGTTATGCTAAAGTTCCGGGCATACCATGGGTCTGTGCTTTATGACTGACACCAAGAGATGCCGACCCGATAGCTTGCTGTGATTGCTCTAACGACAACGGTAGTGATGGATGTGGTGAGAGTGGCCTTACTTGTAATGAGCTGCCTCACGTCCTTTCCCTTGAACATGCAAATGCCAGTATTTTGATTAAAACGTTTCAGTTGGCACAAAGCAGTAAAAATAGCAGGGAGTGACACAAACTCTGTTTCTGAGCTGCTTTGCTCTCTTGAGGGTGTACTCCCGGCGAGTGTCCCCAGAAGCCGCATGGGCATGCAGAGGGGAGGGCAAGGGACAGGAGTCTCCTAGCACTGGCTGCCTTCCATCGCCTCCTCTTTTCTCCGTGTCTGGTTGTCTTTTTTCTTCCTCCTCCTTTCTTACTTGTTTCTGGGATTCAAGAGTATGTCATGCGCTCTTGAAGCATTTGAACCACCACGTGTATTTTGTCCAGAAAGAAACAGCTTAGTGCTTTATCTACTGATTTGGTGGCTATGCAGTTTTCTCGCTCTTTTGTACAACTCTCATCGTACCAATTAATGCCAATCTAATGACTCAATTAAATAACGATGGAGGTGCAGTAACTTTTCCATTGCTAAGGGTAAAACTTGCTTCCCTTTGTGGAGCCAAATACGCCAAAGCAGACTACCAAAGCAGCACTGCTTTTCCAGTTTAACAGGTTTAGCTGATGTTACTGGATTGCCACCGAGTTTATTATAGTTTCATAATTCACCCAGGGCTGGCAGCGAACGTTTTGTTTTTTCTTTCTTTGCTTGTGCAGTGGTAGTGATAGTCATCGGGACTCTCAGCCCTGCAGATAATCTCTTCAGGGTTATCATTTACTTACAAATAGACGTGTGAAGTATTTGTGAAAAGGCTTTTGAAGTGGCGTTGCAGGCGGATGCTGCCCGGTGCTGCAGAGCAGGCGGTGTTTACACAGGGGCAGAGGATTTCTCTGCCCCGCGTGGTTCTCCTCAAGTGCTCGTATTCTGCGGCTACACTGTTTGCCTTTCTAATGAAGTGAACTGTTTGTTTGAAATATGTGGTAGAAGGTATTTAAACAGAGACTAAAGTAAACTTTCGGCTGTTCAAATAAGCCATGCATATCTGGTTTGTGAAGTGAAGGAAAACAATTTGGCTGCAGCTTACCTCTGGGAAGGGCAGTTAGGAGCTGTTTAAATAACGAACTGGGCTGCGGTGGATGTTGCTGCAGCCTCTTATGGACCTTCGGTGATGACTGCTGCTCATGTAGGCATTCCTCGGGATGCTGCCTCGATGGAGAGCTCAAAATTACCGTCGTTATTTAAAAAGGGGATTTATTCATTAGCTGCGAAAACTTGGGTACATTCATATTTGATTAAAACCATCCCAATTAGACAATGAACTGTTGAGAGCCAACATATGCTATTGCCTTTATAACGTCATTAGTAACCCAGAGTCCCCACTTTGAAATAAGATCGTGCCCGAGTACGCAGACATCTGTTTCTGCCTAGCCAGATGGAGGTCAGCAACATAACTTAAACTGCTAATCCTCATTGTGGAGAGGGGAACAGGAATCTGAGGAAGGTAGTAACAAATGAACTTGGATCCTGCTCCTGGCAAGGCACGAGGTATCGATGGCTGATACAATGCTTGGAACATGCACTGCAGAGCTCTGGTAATAAGTTTCTGCCTAACCACAAGCAGAAGTTCAGAGAGCGAAGGAGGGCTGGGAGAAGTGATACTCTTTGTGGTTATGGCATTACAATTCATCTCGGAGAACCTCACTGCTGTTCCCGGCTGTGCTACAGTTGTGCCTAATGGGAGCGTTAGTCAGCTGTGGCACAATGTTTCTCAACAATGACTGGCAAAACAGAGATTTTGATGGTGGGGAGCGCTTTTCACCCCCTGCCATAGCACAAAACAATTAAAACCGGTCACGTGGGGAGTTCGGGAGCAGAGATTTCCAGCCCTGCCCAATAGAGACCATATGTTTCCATCCATAATTTATATTTTTTGGTGGGGAAGAAAGCGCCAAGTTGGTTGGGACTACAATGCCGCATCCTCTGGCATTGTTTCCCTGTACATTCTCCTCAGGAGCAAGGGGAGTCACAACACTTCAGACTCCTTCG
>NW_008823953.1:1570034-1579243 GCF_000699105.1 Pygoscelis adeliae | reverse complement strand
GAGATTAAAACAAACAAAAAGTCCTTATGCTCCTGGAGTGCAATAAATATGCTAGAATTTCAATAGGATCCAAACAAGTGACAATAGTAGCATTAAGAGCTGGCAAATCCTTTGATGTTATTGACCAGAAAAGGACTGCTGTCGTCTCTGTGACAAACATTTAAACTTTTGACCTCCAACCTTTGTGTCAAACGGCTTTTCCATATGGAGGGTTACTATACCTCTCCGAGTGCCACTGCATCTAGTAGAGCATCAAACACTTCACAGGCGGGAAACTGATGCTTAATGTGTTGGAAAAGCTCCAAGATTGCCAGAGGGTGGAACTGAGGAGAGCTGTCCCCTCTTCTTCTGCGGGAGGGTAAATGAAGTCCCCTGCGAAGTCCCCTGTTTTCCTATAGCCAGATTGCATCTGAACTCTGCACAGAAATGCAGAAGGGAGGATTGCGTCTCGGTGGGCAGGGGACAGACATCTTAAGTTATTTTTATTACCACCATGTGCTTGACCAAAGCCCTCTTTTGTGCAGCGTGTTGTACAAACATACAACTGAAAGATGGGCTTTTACAGGCTCACGAAGTCTTCATGCTTGTGCTGCAGAGCTGTATGGGCTGAAGTCCCGCAGCTCGGGCACTGCTCTTGGTGATGTGCTGGCTGAGTGTTGGGGGAAGGGGCTTGCAGCCATCTTGGCCTTGGGGAACATGCCAGGAACACGCAGAGCATGAGGGGCCATACTGGCCCACACCACAGGTCCGTCTAGCCTGATATCCTTTCCAAGCAGTGACTAAAAGCAGATGCCCAGGGGTTAATGTAAGAACACAACAGGTGATTATCCTCTCCTTTTGCCCCCAAGAACTCTCCCAACTTCCCAAAATTTGCAGTCCAGGAATTTCCTGGGCCGTAAGTGATTTCTACACATTTGGGCCCTACTGCATTTCTCTTCTGTGACTTTCTCCTTGAGGCCATGTAAACTTTCGGTGTCCTTAACCTCCTGTGGCAGTTGGCCATGTGGCAGGGAACGGTGGTCTGTGCGCCTCATCCACATTTGGGCATCTTTCCCCTCTTCTGGCTCCTCTTGTCTCCTCATAGCACCCTTGGCTTCTCTTCTAGGATGTAAAGAGAGGAATGAAAAGCAGTGGCCTCCTGTTCAGTGCTCCCTTACCCACCGAGGGATGCAGAAGAATGGTTCTTTCCCACTTCTGTCATATTTGTGGGGTTGTGCTCCACCTAATTCTACATTTTTTCCCATCTTGTCCCTTAATCACCAAGCTGAAGAACATGGCTGTGCATAGGCAGGTAATGTAACTTTTTCTCTGGTCTGCTTGGACTGGAGGCCGGAGAAAGCGATGCTGTCGTGACCATGGTAGTGCTAAAAAGCTCAGTCAGAGACTGGGGCCCTATTGCGGTAAGCACTGTAGACAGGTGATGTAAAGGTGGAAACTGCCCTGAAGAGTTTGCTTTTGTGCTGTTGCTATGCAGTAAAATCTTTGCTAATGCCATCAGCTGCTTTGCTTGCTACTGCGTTTGTATGCTTCTGCCTGATCACGTCTCCGTTCTTCCATTTTTCTTTTTCTCTCATTAACGTTAAGAGCATTAATTGAGCTGAGGTTGTCGACTCTGATTTTTTGGTTTGTGTTTTTAAACAAGTACGCTCAGACATACATGCCCTTCATCCCACTTCTCGGCGGTGGTGCTAGCTGTAAGTGGGTGATGTAAAGGCTTGGCCGCTTTTGGTAAGCAGCACTTAGTTCCCAAAGCAAGAGAAGTGTAGGCCAGATCCTGCCATTATGTCTACAGAGAACAAGAGAGGGGGTGAAGGTGTTGATATGACTTTGTGAGGAACTTCCCATATGCTGTAGAGAAAAAAGCCCTTTGGTGGGGAAGAGGAAATGAGGACTTAAAGAAATAATGGGTAGTGGATAAAATACTGTTATTCTAGCTCTTCATTGGAACTTCTCACTAAAAAGGGTCAGAGTGTCTCAGAAAGGATATCTCTGTGTTAACAGTGACCAGACTAAGACACAGGGAAGTGACGTAATTTGACTATGGCCCTTTTCGTTAAAAATACTTGCCTCAAAGCTTGGCTTGAAAAAAACGACTCAGATTGACTGGAATATCGACAATATGACATTCTCAAAAATAGGCTGAATGAGCACTTAGGATAAATGTCAATATGGCAAATTAAGGGAACTCGCCGTACTTTCCATCTTTAGTAATGATCTGAAACAAAAAGTACCCAGCATAAAAATGAAATATAGGGGAGAAACTGTCTAAGAAGCTGAGGGAGGACGAGGGAACAAGGCGGAAGAAAACAGCTTAAAGTCAAGTATTTAGAAATGTCAAGAAGTAATAACCAAGAGCCAGTTTGTGTTGCCTTGACTTGACTTGAGCAGTGCCCATTTCACCAGCAGTCCCCTAGAAATGGTAGGGTAGGTCACTGCCACATGATGAAGGCAAGGCACTGTCTCATAGTGGGAAATGAAAGGTAAGGGTATTTGAGACTGTGTATAAGAAACACATACCCCTGCTGGAAAGAAAAATTTGCAGAAATAGGTTATTTGTATTATAAATTTCTAAGGCTGCCTTCTCCTAAACAGTGTCATGTCAGCCTACCTGAAAACCTGATGCCTAAAGAGTGCAGGGGTGACAACTATATATCTCTCCCAAGCTAGAAGAAACCCAGGCAGCAAAAACAAGTGACTGTGATTAATTTAGAGTATGGACATAGAGATTAAAGGATGCAAAAAATGTATATTATCGAGTGGCCTGACAGCACATGTGATGATAACTATCTGCTCATCTGCAAGAGCTTGAAGAGTGTAAACACCACAGAAGGAGAGTAACTGCTAAGGATGGTACAGAGAGAAGCTAAATAATTATGAATATTTGGATGAAATTTTAAAAAATTAGGTTGAACAGCAGGGAAAAAGAAATCTCTACGAGTGTTCATCTGATTGTGCATCCCATAGAATCTGAACTATTTTAATATCTAAAAATAGACACAATTGATCTAATTATACTTTCTCCTCTCTAATTCCTATCATGCCATAAATTACTCATCAAAGCTGCTAAGTATAACCTATTTCCAAGTCTTTCACCCTGTGGTCCAGACCTTCAGCTGCTGGAAATCTGTTTAGCTACAGTGATTTTCATCATGCTATACTGATACCCAACTGTTCAAGGTTTGGCCTTTCAAATAGCTTTTAAACTTGATTCTGGTACACAGAAGAGCACACAAGCCTCCAAAGCGTCATTTAAACAAAGAATGTTTGCAGACTGACTCATGCTGCTGCTTTATAAACTTCTAAGAATGTCACCAAAGCTTGTTGAATTACCTGACTTTATTTGTTCCCACATCAAATTAGCAGCGATACAAGGATATTTCTAGATTATTTTCTAGTTTCTAGCTTTGTGTTACATCTCCTTAGCCACACTTACCTTTGCATCGTACAGATATTTGTCATTGCTGAGTTAAAGCGTGCAGCTGATAGCAGGGCATTCGATGCTTTCCTTGATGTTGAGCTGTGGGGAATAACCAAGCTGTTGTGTGGCAGCTCCTTGTTTCCACTGGTCAGGAATCCCACGTTAAACCTCTGCTTAGGAGTAGTTCGGAGTTGAGCGCCTTGCTGTGAAATTTCTCCTTTAGTTCTCTTCAGTGTGGATCAGGATTTATTTCTTTTATTATCTTTTCATTGCTTAGTTTCCACTTTGTAGCTCACCTTCAACCACTGGAATTTGCTGTGTGTTACAGAAATGGGTATGCACACATACATAGGTGCAGATTATTTGTGTATATATTGTGGTTATGCATCCAGTTACTTGCTGCTTGTAGCGGAGGAAACGCTGAGGATGTGATCCTTCATACGCATGTGTAATCAAAGGTGGGAAGCATTCCAGAGCAGCTGGGTGAAACCACTTGTCTGGGTTTGTTGAGAGTTAAACATGGATGCTTGTTTTGTTTTCCATAATTCCTGGGGGAGGGGGGATTTTTAAGTGGTGGAGGATGCACTGGTGCATGGTGGCACGAGAAGTTAGGGGGAGCAACAGCAAAACAGCAAGCGTGTTGCAAGGCAGAAGCTGAATTATTTTTTCACTGCAGAGTCCATCGGAGGTAGCGGAGGGAGGGATTTCTTTTGTCAGCTTCCTGGCAGAGGACAATTTGTCATTTTCTTGCAGAGACCACATTATTAAGTTTGTTAAGAAATGCTGCGTGGGATCCAGAGATTATGAAAAAGATGAGCTGTGCCGTACCAAGAGCCAGCTGCGTTAGATGAAACAGTTTTCCCTCCAAGTAACACGGTGATGAGGCTAAGATGTCTCGTCGTCATCATCTTTTCCTGAAAGCATGGGCCAATGTACAGATGCTGGCTGTATGCAACTGTTGCTCATGTTCATGAGGGTTTTCTAAGGTTGCTTATAGGATGAAGCAGCCAGTGTTGTTTGGGTGGAAGAAGCTACGGAGGTGGGATATTCCTGGTGCATTTCCACCAGTTTGTTGTTTGTTCTTGGGCAAACTGTGTTGGTGGACTGCCTTGGCTTTTCTCCTCTGAAAATGTGTGTCCTGGGGGGTCTGTGGGGCGGCCGTGCTGCGCCCACTCTGCTCTCCGAGCAAGTTCACGACTGCATAATCAGGGCAGCACAGGGAGTCCTTCCTTCGCTTACTGGTGAGTCCATCCCAGTAAAAACAGTCATTTGTAAGTCACTGGGCTGTGATGAATCACAAATTATGTTCTTAAAGAATTTGAGGCTCTTCAGTCCAAGGTATTTTGTACATGCAATATATTTATTACCTGGCAAGTCTGTCTCTTAGTACTTTTTTTTTTCTTTTTCTTTTTTGGATGGGCAAATGGCAGGGAGCATTGGAGTCAGTTGAATGGACTTGAGGAAGTTTAGTTAGTATTCCAGAAGGCAGTCCTGCTTCTCAGACAGCAGAGTTGCAGTGACTGGGAGGAATAATAAAGCGTTCAAACTGAAATCAATCCAGCAGTTATTTAGCCAATACCTGCAGCAAATCTGGCATATTAAAGGCTTCTCAGTGCCAGCTGATGAAATAATTTCCAGCCACTTTTCTTCCAGGACACTGAAAACTGCTCCTCCTTCATGTGTTTGGCATGATGGTTGTTGTGGAACTACTAAAAACAATAAAACATGTTCCCACAAGGTGTTTAAGTTTACAAACTAAAAAGTGGTAAAATGGATGGCAGGGATCTAAGATGCCCCGAAGTCTTAATTTTCGGTTTTGCAAAGGCAGAAATTATTTTTGAGCCATAACAAGAGGCACAGAGCTGGAGCTGTGCTCTAGTTTGTGAGGTTTGGCCTGGAACTCCTGTGGTTTATTTTTAAGATTAATGTATAGGCTGTGCAAGCATAAGCAGAGGGTAGGGAAGGGAAGCATGATCATCATTAATACACACAGACACATGGCAAGGGTGTGATCTGATTGAAAATTGTGTTTTTCTCTGAAAGTGTTATATCTACTGTATGTTTTCACAATAAACATTTAGTGTTACTGAAATGGAGAGGACTTACTAATTAAAATTTTTTTTTCTCACTCTCCCTCTGTCGATTTCGTGGCTTTATCCATTTATTTGCTTTTTTTTTTGGTTTTGCGATGTCTTTTTCTTTTTCCTACTTAAAATCTCCTTCTCTGTGAAGTCCAGGTAGTAAGTAGTTGTGTCCATGCCAACACGACGGTTGCCACATTGGAAGTGTGCGTGTGCCTGTGCACACACACGGACACACACACACGGAAAAGCCTCCTGAGATAACTGTCTGTAGCACATCTGTGGATCAGCCTGCAAATAAGCAGTGCTTCAGATGGCAACCAGCCACGCTGAAGCAGCAACCCCAGTCACCGTAGGGAGACTCTTCAAAGTGCATGAAGTTAAGTGCATGCATTAACGTGTGGCTATGGCTCAGTCATTTTTTTCTTGATTAAAGCCTCTGGATAAGCATACGTAGAGAACATAACTCACCCCTTTTTGAAAGAGAACTGAACCCCCCCCAAAGACAACATGTGTTCTTATTGAGCCCTAATGCAGGCTGTAATTAAACATGAATCCAAAATAAGATCTTTGCTTGGCAAAAAAGAACCTAATTCTTGCCATAAAACCTGGCAATACCATTATGTTCAGATCAGTTGAAGCGAATGTACATGAAGAAACAGTGGTGCCCTTAGGGACTCTGCAAACCTGAATATTAGAAAATTCCCATCTGGTGATCAGCTTACGAACCAAAGGAAGTGTAGAAATTCGCTGGCAAACTCTTCAAAACTGTTCTGCGTATTGAAAAGACATTAGTGGGGAGGCTATATTCTGCCTGATACTGTTTCTGTTACATCTGGTGTGAAAGCCTGGTACCACCGAGTTCAGCATGAAGCCCATAATGAATTTAAGCGGGAAGGAGACTGCACCTCAGATGAAGTTATATCTGAGATAGAGTTTTGCACCTGGCTCAGTTCTGACATTTGATTTGGTGAGCTGATCATTCTGAGGACAAATCTACTAAAACATAATGAGGGCTTCCTGTGGTGGGCTTGAGTCCTGTGTTTGCTTGGTCCTGATCGCATGACACAGGTGCAGGCATCGTGGCCACGCTGGGCACGTTCAAGCCGATGCAGGCGTTTTCTACAGTAGCAAATGTTTTCTTGACGTGCTGAAAAATGCAGCCTGTCATTTCAGCAGCCGTCTTCCTCAAGCGTTTGGCAGGAATCACAAGGTGCTTGAGCAAATCGGTTAGCTGAGGGCAGAGTGTTTTACTAGCCTTACCACCACAGCCGAACCTTCCAAATGTAGCGATCCCCTAACTGAGTAAGGCTTATTTGAGAGACTACAGAGTCTACAGAAAACTTGCGGGCTTCAGAGCAGCCTAACCTCTTTGCTGTTGTCTCAAGGTGTTGCACAGCACTTTTGAGCCAGCTGGCATCGTCTACCTTTTCACCAAGTCTTGCAGTGAATTGCTGCTGCGTGCTACATCTCATCAGACCTCAGTTCAGGTTTGCTGTTCAGTAGCAAGGACCATACCTGTCATTTCTCTCAGTTTCTTTCCCTTGATGCTGCAGCAGAGC
This sequence comes from Pygoscelis adeliae, assembly GCF_000699105.1. Lineage (NCBI taxonomy): Eukaryota > Metazoa > Chordata > Aves > Sphenisciformes > Spheniscidae > Pygoscelis > Pygoscelis adeliae. The sequence goes on along the minus strand of NW_008823953.1, from coordinate 1,572,182 downwards.
CATAGGTTGCCGACTTTCAGAGAACAAGCGTAGGTCTCTTCTTTTTTCCTGTATGGGAGTGATTATAATTTGAGAGAGATGATCCTATTCACTTTCTTTAAGAAGGCAAGAAAGATTCTTGAAGAAGAAATAAAAAGGCATGTTTTACACAACAAAAAGTCAGCATAAATTGACATATTTTCCAGAAAATCTCACAGTGCTAAAATTGATGAGTTTGTAGCATTTCAGGCAGTTTATCTCCCATTTTGTTTTGAGGAGACCCTGTTAGCTATGCAGGAGACAGGAGAGCATCCAAAGGAAGCTTACAGTAGTAGGCAGCAGAGAGTTCAGAAGAAGACAACAGCTACCAAATTCAGCAATGCGTGAGGACTGTGTTTAAGTGTATTTCCAGTGCCTTGGCATGTCCTTACAAGTTCTTGAAAATAGTGAAATTTAAGCACAGAATCAGATACTTCTGCTGAACTGGAGCTGAGGGCTCCAGATACACAGGCAGCATCTGTCCATCTCGGCTCCTGTACTGTGCACTTATGTCAAGGGAGTCTCTGCAAGGATGTAACTGAAGGATTCGTCCAGGAATTCACGGTTGCCTTTGGATGTCTATAAGAAAACTGCCTGGCATATGCTGTGGTAGTTTGCATCTCTGCCAGAATTTTTAAGAAGTTGCAAATGGTAATAAATGATTTCCCTAGCAGAATAGGAAGTTAGATTTTGTTGATTTGTTTTGGTGAGAGGAGTTCCTCTTTGCTAAGGGTAAGAGTTTTGTTCCTCACACTTCAAATGAGAAATGTGGAAATGTCATTATAGTCAGAGCAGGTATCCTGTCTTTTACACTAAGTTGCCCCCTGGTTTTCTAGATAGGTAGAGCATTTCTCACAAACAGCCAGGAGTCGGGTAGGTCCAGATTCAATTCTAGCCTGTGAGTAGTCTCATTTGTTCTTTACTCAGCTACAGCATAAATAATAGTGGCAGAATGTGCCTGTAATATTCTGATGGTGCCTTTAATGAAATAGTTGCTGGGTGGGATATGAAAAAGCAATGTGAAACTGGCTACAGCCCGAGTTACTGCTTTGCAAACTTCTTACTATGTATTTCCATATAAATACATGTCAACCGATTACATTTTATGGAATTTCAAGTGAATTCCAAGTGAAGCCCTGGACGATGGGTGCTTTGGCAGGTCTCTGTTTGATCTAAGAGTCTTTCCATATAAATATTCAATGCTTTTCAAAGTGGAGTGGTTTTGGACCCCCAAGCATGTAGAATTTACTGCCTACCTCTGCGCTGAGGGCTGACCCAAACACAGCAGAATTTGAATTCCCTCTGTAAAATTGACTCCACTAGTTCTGCACATTATTCTCCCTGTCTCCCATTTAGCATGTTAGTCTGCTGACAGTAGAGTACACAGCACTTAGCAGCTGGTTTGTGGAACCATCAGTCAGGAAATTATATGATAAATAGGAGGTAGCCAGGTTTAGTGGCACTTTATTCTGCTTCAGCAGTTTTAGCCTGACTTTGCAAAAAGTCATCATGTGGTTTTTCTTAAGGGTTGCAACAGGAGATGGCTACAGTGTAGTAACTTATTACACATACACTTGAGTTATGATGTTCACCAGCTGTATTGCTCATGTGTAAATAATAAACTGTGAGATGGATAATTATGTTGGGTTTTGATATGCAGCTCTGCTCTGATCGGCGCAGGGCTGACAGAGACAGCTCCCTGTGCCGTGATGGAGTACGGCTGTTTCCCAGATGGAAACTGCAAACAAGATGCAACCAAGATATACAAAGGAGCTTAATGTGAGAGGACTCAAAAAGATGTTCTTGGAGATTTATATCCCATGTGTTAAATACAACTTGTTGGTGCTCTGCGCTGCATAGGCCCCACAAAGGGGAATAGCCTTTTTGGGTCATTTAATACTCATTTTCCATTTCCCAGATAGGGGAAGATAGATGATAGCATTCAGGAGGGTTAAATGGTGTTTCGCTACATAAATATTGGGACTGCAGGCAAGGAGATGTGCTAAAACACACTTCTCATGCCCCTTTTCCCCTTCTCCACCTTGGCGGCTGGTGAGGAATGTGTTTCAGGAGGTGGCAGCAAGCATCCTCCACTCAGACGATGACAGTGTGTTCACAGGGGTACCTGGT
>NW_008823953.1:1565799-1569959 GCF_000699105.1 Pygoscelis adeliae | reverse complement strand
TCGGCATGGGGAGTGCAGCTTGCAACAGATTGCTTGGCAAGGTCCAGTTGGTGCAGCAGAACCGGAATTAGCTACCGTGAGTTTGAGCTCCCAGTAGTAAGCCACAATTATTTTTCATTTACGGTGCCTAAGCCCTGAGTCAGTAAATGGCGGAAATGTGCTGTGATCACATGCTGGTGATGTTTCACAAAATCAAGCCATGAAGCTGGACAGGCCGTGTCAGATTTTTCAAGATTTTACTGAAATACTGGGAATATTTCCTCAGAATTTATGCGTTTTCCCCTTCGTCCCCTCCGTTTACTCTCTCAGGGCCATGAGGTTTGTTCCTCTAGTTCTTTCTCCCGCTTCAAAACATAATGATAAACCAACCCAACTTTTGACAAACACCAAGGGGAAAAATCCTTTTTTTTTTAACCATCTCTAGTTGGCGTGAGGGAACTGGTTTCACAGATAACGTAATCTAAGAGGAGGATTACATTTTGCTGAATAGGAAAGGCAGGAAATAAAAAGAGACGATACCTTCAAGAGTCAGCAGGCAAAACCGAAATAGGCTTAGCTTTACTGCCAGTGCATAATTAAAGTTTTCTTTCTTTCTAGAAGCATTTTAGTAAATTCATGACATGACCTAATGTCTGTACTTCTCAGCTTTTGGTGTTGGATAAACACATGACTTCATCCAAAGTGGCAATTGGGTAATAATTGGGCAGGATTGGTTTGTTTCATGCCACTAGAGATGCTCAGCATCTTGTTTGAATTTTGAGTGTTTGGGAGGCAGCAGTGAGCAGCACGGTCGGCAATAACCTCCTTTAAGCACACAAATTGCACCAGTGTGCTGGTGCGGAGAGCTGTGGTCCGTGTGCGTTGTGTCCTCCAAAGCTGGGAGGCAGTCCTGCTGCAGAAGCGATGGGGAGCTGTGGGACCGGCTTGCACTTGGCCCCTCAGGGCAAAGCCCGTGGAGGCGGTGGGGGCGCATTCCCCCTTTTGTCAGCCTCGTCACCGAGGCTCTCTGGAAACAGCGGGAAACAGGAGCCCTGGCAGCTGCAAAACCCCCCGCCCTGCGAAAGCCTCGGAGGAGATGGGGCAGGGGAGCTTACTGCAGCCGTGGGTCCTCCAGTCTCTAGCCGTGGGGACAAAGAAAGCACCCTTCCTTTCTGAGAGCCGTCTATGAAATGAGTCCCCCTGTCCTCAGGCACATTCCTTCTGATGCGGCCATCAGTGTGACACAGTTAAGCATTTCCAGTATGGCCTTTCCCAATTGCATTTCCCTTTTAACTCCATTGTCTGATTTACTCCAGATAGTCATTACTCAGCATGCTGCTTCAGTTTTGCTTTCCGTTGTAGGATTGTGTGTACATCTCTGAGGATATACTTTTTTTTATTGTATTGTATTCTCTGCTTAGGCTTTTTGTCCTGAGATGATTTTTCTTCTTGTTTTAATAAAAAATAAATAAATCAGGAATGCTTATGTGAAAGGCTTGATGGTCCTTTTGATCTGACACTTCACATATGGGCACATAATTATTTATTAAAGACTTCTTTACGTCCCTTTCCATTTAAGCTATGAAAGAGAATATTAAAATTAGTAAATACATATTCATGCAAACACTGTGGGCCAAAGTCTCCTCTCAGACAGACCTGACTGACTGCAGCAGGGAAGGAGAATGCGACCCGTAAGTCATAGCACTGTTGACACATGCTTTTCAATATCTGTTCCGTCTTTATGAATGTTGTTTTTAAAGATTCGTTGGAGATACTCAGATCCGGGAACCTTGCTTGTTTTTTCAGATCCGCCTCACCTCTTTCCAGCATTCCATCCTCCTGTACCAATTGATGCAAGACATCATGAGGGACGCTACCATTACGAACCATCTCCCATTCCTCCTCTGCATGTGTGAGTATTCAGTATTTCCCCTTGCTTCAGCTGCCTGGGAGAATGGGCAAGTATATGAACCTTTGCAGTGCTTAAAGCCACGCACCTGGAGCGCTTTGCCAGTCTTGCCGGAGAGTGAGATTTACTTTTGGGAAGCGTCGAGGTTATCTGTTCGTGAAGCTAAACCCTCAGGCTGGTGCCTGAGGAATTCCTGTTATAATAGGTGGCTGGCAAGTGTTAACCTATATGTTTTGCTGACATTTATTCTGTGTGCTGTCGTTCTATAAATACTAAATTAAAAAGTGCTGAACCCTGTGAAACTCAGCCAGACAAAACATGTATTTTGTCTGTATTAGGCTTGGGATTCTTCATAGCTGAAATTTCCTCTCATGCTAAAGGTTTTTTTTTTTTTTCCAGTGACTGCTATGAAGCGTAATGAAATTTTTGGTAAATTTTCATAGTCTCTGTTGTGTGCATGCACAGGCAATTGGTTGATTGATGGGAATGTCACCCAAACAAAATGGCAAATGTGATAGAGCACATGGTTTACACAAAGATAAAAGAAATGAATACCAGTGATAACGTGCATTTAGAAAAGGGTGGTAGTGGTGAAATCCTGCAGAAATAAATATTATCTTATTCTATATGGGGAGACGGATATCAGCATTGCAGAGTAAAACAGTTGTTGTGTCCAGAAAACTGCTATATACCATTAAAAATTGAGCCGAAAAGCAGGGCTTGGTACTTCGCTAAAAGGCTTGATATATACATTTAATCATATCTACTAATCACCTCTCATACTGAGAAAATACAAGAAGAAAAGCACAAGTAATACTTTGAAGAATAATGCTAGTTGTTTAGATGGCAGATTGCTTTGCTATGGCTATTAGTTACAGCTGTGTAATTACATATATGCAGAAGAAAAATGAAGTTGTTTTAAAACAAGTCCTCCTCTGTGAGCAGAATTAATTGATATTAACAATCCTAACTACATGCCCAAGTACACACACAATATTTTACTAACAGTTTTTTTGGGTCAGTCTTCTATTACTGAATTGTAATTTCAGAGCAAATTTGCCTGGAGGTAAGTAATAAATCTGTGTTGCAGTCTTCTTGGGCATTAGAGGAAAAGTGGGTATTTATAGAAAGAGAGAGTACAGAAACTTGTGATTTATTCCTCAGAGTTCCTCTGATGCATCACTATTTACACCACAGTCAACCATATCATAAAATATACTCAAATACATGCTTAAATTTGCTGCTAAAAACTGTTGTAAGCTGGAGGTGGCAGGCTCAGACAGAGTCATTACATGGTCATCCTAGATTTTGCAGTGCAGTGAATATTTTGCCTGGATGTTTTTGGGAACTGGGGGGACGATCCTGCTCCTTCTGAAGCTAGTGGGGAATTTGCCTTTGTCTTCGGTGTGAGGCAGACGGGGTAGGGAGCCCCAGGAAGTGTTTTAACCTGCATCAGCAGAGGACCGTCATCCAAACCCTGGGTACCACCTGTGAGCCTTCGCGGAGGCTTTTGGATCCTGTGTCATGTGGGACCCTGCCTGGCTGCGCTTGCTGTGCTGAGCCCTCTCCGGAGCCTGAGCCCCATGAACCTAGCCCATACCATGACACCCTGCGCTCACAGGCGGGGCTTTTGGGTGGGTCGACCACTGTTCCCCGCTTTGGGTGACAGTGGGAAATCGGGACTAACAGCCTACACTGCCAAAAGTGCCAGGATTTCTGTAAGAGCCCCAAAATATGTTGAAAATGCCTGCTTCATGCCTCATTTGGTGTGCAGCGGTAGTCCCCTCTGACGCCAAAATCAATGCCCCTTCTACAGAAAGGTGCCACGCACCCCTGCCTCCCGCCATACCCCACGGTGCAGCAGTGATTCAGCTGGGCCCTGCAGAGAGGCTTGTTAGAGACAAGGAGATCTTAGCGTGATCTGATATGACTGCAGGCAGCTGCTTTAGAAACATACTCTGGTATTAGCCCAAGCTTTAAACTGAAAATTTCCCTGATAGTGGCCATTTATTTTTCCATTAACATCTGTCGATTCTTCCGCTCATTTGTTTTGTGTCGCCGTTGGAATGATGAGCTGTAGTGGACCCTTGGAGCCGTTGTGGTCGGTGTAATTAAATGTAAATATGCAATTAAGCAACTTAAAAAAAAAAAAATCTGTCGGACTCCAACAGCTTCTTTGTAGATGTTAGGGTTTGTCGTGCTTTTGCAGTGTCGTGGTTTAACCCCAGCTGGCAACTAAGCACCACACAGCTGCTTGTTCACTCTGCCCCGG
>NW_008823953.1:1546925-1565465 GCF_000699105.1 Pygoscelis adeliae | reverse complement strand
CTACTCGCTGGTGGGGTGGGGTGAGAGGCAGAAAAGGCCTTGACTCTGTGTCAGCACTGCTCAGCAGTAATGAAAACACCCCTGTATTATCAACACTGTTTCCAGCACAAATCCAAAACGTAGGCCCATGCTAGCTACTGTGAAGAAAATCAACTCTATCCCAGCCAAAACCAGCACATGCAGTTTTCAGGAATACATTTTAATGTATGTATGAGGTAGACATCTAGCAGTTTTCTTGCAAGTTTTACAGAGTCTGGTGTGAGTATCACTTAGGAGTGTTAGATTTGGGATTGTTTGGAGCCATTACTTCAACTGCTGTCCTAACACCCATTAAAAAAAAAAGAAGAAGAAAGAACCGGGTCTGAGAAGTTATTTGAGAAGTCTGAGAGAAAATGGCAAGAACACCAGTCAGGATACTAATGTTTACCCACAGCTTCATCAATGACTTCATTGTATGAGTGGTTTTCACCTCAGCTTCATAATACTCTCAAATGTGTGTGTGATATAAATAAAAAAAAAAGGGCAAAAAATTGGCATCATTCCAGTTATCCAAGCTCCTAGAAATGTGTTCCAGAACCTGTCAAGCCTTAGTGGAATTAGTTTAGGTATAATACAAGTGCAGAAAAAATGTGGAGAGGCCCTTGTTTGTGTGAAACCAACAATGTGTGCACATAATTTTGAACAATGGCCAAGTGAAAAAGAAAAAAGAAAGGAGGAATTTTTAAGGTGTTACAGGGCTCTTAGTACTTTCAGCTCTGAAGATGTGTATGTATTTATATGTATAATTTTTGTAGTTTAATTGCTGATGGGCAGAACTGTTGTATCCCAAATTTCAGCCTGGAGCAAATTTTATAACTGAGTTATAAACCGCTAAAATAAGGGTTTATGTTTATGATGGAATTGCTGACAGATGCTTATGTATAGTAGGACTAGCAGGCATTGCTGTAATTATGCTATCGTATCCTATCATTAAAGATTTCAATTGAAAGAGGTTTATAAATTGCTCTTCTTCTTAGATAAACCACCCTACATTAAGGCATCAACGATATGGTGCAGAATTAAATTAAAATCTCATAAAATGAAATATGTTCTGTATTAGCTGTTTGACACTTAATTTGCCTCTGAATGAGTAGAGGAAATCACAAATTAACCTGCCTTTGTTTTTCCAGCCATGGCTTATTAGGTGTTAGAACAACTGCAATTACAGCCCAATAATAACCCCCAACCCTTATGAATATGTACTGAAATGTGTCACTTTGTGTTACCAAAACCTGTTTGTTAGGACTGTGTAGTTATCCTGGAATTTTTACAGTACATCTTCGGTTTATACTTCAGGGAAGATGTATGAAACTTAAGTTGCTCTTTAGCGGCAACATATGAACAGTGTAATTGGAGCTGGAGCATGTGTTTTCCTTTTTTTTTTTTTTTTTTTTTCAAATTCAAGGCATGAATCTTAGTTTCAAAAAGTATTCCAGGAAACTGTAATTCAGTTTTGCTACTTTTCATTGAACTAGCAAGCTAAATTACTTGTTAGACATCATATGATTAAAACATACCAAAAGAAGCATGGCTTTCAGAATCCCACTTCTCGCTTTGTTTTTCTTTGTTGTTGTTTTTGTCTACCTCTTTCTTAATTTTCAAAATTGATTTCTAAAGTAAGGTACTAAAGGAGAAACTGAAGCTAAACTATGTTTTGGTCCTTGATATTTGCTAGGCTATCCAATAGAGTGTGACGCCTTTTCTGGTCAGTGTGCAGTGATTCAAAATCATGCTGCTAATGAGGGTATTTATTTGAACATAAATTAATACTTTAAGCATGCTATTTTATTTTACTCCTCAAGAATCAAATTATAAATTTTTACTATTGGCTAACTCTTCCAGTTGCCTGATGTCCTTGTTGATGTTGGCTTTGTTGGAACGAGAGTTGTTAGCAGTGAGCAGAGGAAGAATAAGAGTGTCTTGACTATTTTTATGACAGTGCAAGTGTAAATAACTTTATAGTTCCACAACTTTAAAAATCTGACTTAGCCAGAATAAGAGTTTTTATTTATTAATTAAAAAAAAACCCCAGCTCCTAAGGCAGAGGCAAACTTCTATGACGGATTTAACCGCAGCAATTTAGGAAGTTACCATTCTTGGTCATTTTCTTGTTCCCAGACCTTTATTGAGTTGTGTTAATAGGTTGCTCCCAATCTGCTTCATTACAAAGTTGGGTTTGGACAGCCTTTGAAGGTGACCTCACCTGGTATTTCCAGGTGTTAACGCAGCTGTGAAGGAAGCACACTCCTGCAGATGTGGGGCGGGGGACAACTGCCAGGTGGCAATATCAGGAATGGCTCCAGGGTGCTGGCTTGTGTACATCTCAGAGTGGTTAATGGACGTGTCATGGGAGGCTAGTAGAAAGTTAAAGTTTCAGGGCTGAACATCCTACAAGATACACCATGCACACTCCCAAAACATTCATCCATTTAGTCTCCATCTCTGTTTCTCTTGCCATCCCATTTTACATTAGCCCTGGACTGTGAGTAAGGGATAGCGAGCTGGTAAATCTAAGGGAAGGTGCACTGATGTTACCCATATGCTTACGGCCAGGGGAGGCTGCCCTTGCAAGGAGGAAGCTGCAAGGTAAAGCTGCTGTCTTGTAGCTTCCTAGCATCAACGATACTCAAAGCTCCTTTTTTTCTAACTGCTGATTGAGGCTAGCGGCATCAGAGTTTGGCAGTCTTACGCCCTGAAATGATGCATGGGCAGATAAGTGTACACATGCCTGACACGAATGCCTTGAACAGGTATTTTGAGCTGTGTGAATGCACCGGTACTAAAGGAAAGCATGCGTTTTGCTTGCAGCCAGCTTCAAGTTTATAAATAGAGAGTCCGATTCTTGGATATGTTATTTCATATCTAATTTATACAGACATCAGTTACACAAGGGTGAAAAGGAAAGGGAAGTTAGGCCCAGATGCTCAGCTTTCATCAGCCTCTGATACTGAACCATGCAGTACAATGGGGGATGTCCAAATGCGAGAAGATTAAAGCATTGGCTCCACAAAATATCCTTGATTATATGAGAGAAACTGCTTGCCATACGTTTGATAGGACGTTTCGGTTTTCCCAGCCCCATCACTGACATTTTGATTTTTCCTTTGCGCTTTCATTCCTAAACTCTTATTTCTTTTAAAAATCTTAGTGTTTAAACCTCTTAAATCTTTTACCTGCTGCTTTACCTCAGTGTACCTCTAAGCTGGAGACTTGGCAAGGAGTCCGTCAGCTTGTCAGAGCATTCATTGATCCTTTCACAGTGGGAAGGAGAGCCCCACCCAGTATGAAAAACATTACTCGTTGAATTGGCTTTAATTACTTTGAAGACTTGGAACGGGTTTTATGGTTTAGCCAGGAGCCATCAAAGAAGAAAGACTGGGAAGCTCTTGGGATATGAAAAGATGACTGTAGTTACAGCTTTCCAAAATCATCCATGAAAGTATTTTCTGTAACGAGGGAGAAGTCTTGCATTAAATGGGAAGCACCCCAAGAAATCTGTCCCTGGAAGTGGAGAAGTGCAGCATCGAGAATAAGCAGCTGCTAATAGCCTGGGGGATTTTTATAGCAAAAAACCCTTCCTTATTCCTTCTGAGAAGGAAGCAGCATGGCCTGGTGGCTCTTTAAGGTTATTCAGAATTTGTTATATCATAGAATCATTTAGATTGGAAAAGACCTTTAAGATCATTGAATCCAACTGTAAATAGGTCATGGATATGTGTGTTGTAGGCTCTGCAAGCAACATGTATGCCTCTTATTCTCAGTGACAGAGCAGTGCGGCGATGGTAATTCACACAAGTAAAATAGCAGGGCCAGATGCCCGCACGTAAACTTCAGCAGATAGTTTTCATTCAGTGCCAGGCCTTTTACAAAGCGGGGAAGAGGAAGCCTGAGTCTAGACCAGAGCTGCGATCTCTCACTCAGTATATAGTGTTGCATCGTTTAAAATAGTGAATCAGTGTTTTGTTTAGCTGTTGGTACTTGTGTAGTAATATTTACCTTAAGACTTGCAGATCATAAATTCTCCTTTGCAAGCACGCTTGCAGAGTAGCTTCAGAAACAGACTGTGTTTTTAAAAACTGTCTGAAACTGGGAAAAGTTTGGAAGGCAAATTATTGGTGGCATATATCAAATTACAGAAAAAAAAGGATATGCAGTTCTCTCAAATTTTTGATTCCGAGACACTCAAAAGGAAACAAAAGTCGGTAAAAATGCAGGTCAAAAATATTTACCTATTTTTTAATGTAGCTGTTTTACATAAGTTTAGTTACATTGATTTGTTTAGGTAAGCTGTAGTCAAAAGTTTCTGCACACTCTATTCAACTCTCATATTTCTCACAGATTTGTTCTCTTCCTACTAGGAAGAGTATCTTATTTAAAAGATCAAATAAGGATTCACTGCTAAAAATCATCCCTGTTTTTAGCAAGCACATTTACATGAAAGTCAACAGAATTGCCTCTGAGCGCACCAGATTACATTTGGTTCACATCATTCATCTGTTTCTGTGGCGGATAATACTTTCTGACATAATCATTTTCTCTGGAGTAGCTAATTGCAGTGCCAAGGAACTACAGATTTATAAAGGAGAAACAATAGCAGCAGATAAATATTGCGTTAACAGAGGCTCTTTGTTCTTGTACAGCCAGCTTGGTTTTGGGATGGTTGGAGGAGTTACAGCAATTGAAATAAGAGGAGAGTTTTAGTGAGTTTTTTTAACGTAGAAGGAAAAGCTTGTAAAAAGCAATGGTTTGTTTTGTTAGAAATCCTTTGGTAGAAATTTCCCCCAAATCTTCCATTCATTTTTTTATGTTGCGAAAAGTGCTTGAGAGGCAGCAGCCCCCAGCCTTAATGAGAAAGGCATGCTTCCACCAGCTGGCTGCTGGCGGACCACCTCTCATGATATGGTCACTTGGCAGTAGCAACAACTCACAGGGCAACTTCCCGGGGCGATGCGGAGGGAGGAAGAAGAAGGCAAAGCCCTCGGCGGTCGTTCGGAATGCTCTTCTTGCTGGTCTAAAGGGAATCGGTTGCCTGAGCCCCACCTGAGAGGCAAAGTGGCACAGGTTCGTCTGGTGGGTCCCAATCCAGTGAAAGGGATTCTTAAAGAGGTTTGTATGGATTATGTTGTAGCAGAGAAACAGTTCCTAGGTTTATCAGCAGTAAGGTATCTATCGGCACTGGACAGCGCTGCCACTTAGCTTATTTACCCCATCTGGGCAGTTAATGGTGCATAGATGAATTCTCGTCTGCCAGTGAGAAGTAGTTCCCTAAGGCGGGCTTTCAAACCAGCATCAATTAAGGGATGATGGAATCAAAATGAATGGCCAGCAAAGTCATGCCTCAGGACACCGTGTTGTATGTAACGTTTTTCTGTAGACTGAGGAATAACTAGGCATGACTTTGAGCTTTTGGGGCGCTCCCTGTGTGTGGATGTGTATACAAGTGTGCATGTTTGTGCGTGTGTGCATGCATCCTCTTTACATAATAGGGTGAACATATTTGCTTGCATTTATCATGGACTGAGTAATTCTAGATCTTTACAGTTAAAACTAATGGAAGGAGCTACACAGCGTCTGAGAAAGATGGAAAACTAGAGGGAAAATGTGAACAAAACAAGTAGGAAAAATATTCATGGGCAAAACCATTGAGAACATGTGAATCATTACCTTAATTTAACATTTAACCAAAAATACATAGAATAGCTGCAATGCCAGAGTTCTGCTTGAAACTTCTATTATCTCATTCTGTTATCAGCTGCAAAGAATGCAAGCTCTAAATATAGTGCACATTCAGAGGCTCTGAGCCTGTGGTTTCTTGGACAAAATTCCTGTGTTCTTTGTGCTGTAGTCAGCAGTATTAGTCGAGTGAGCAGATATTGACTGTGGTATTCACGTGCAGTGAACCAGAAGCAAGCCAACTCTATAGAGGCTGCTGTCAAACTTGTTGCAGTGACCTGTGAGGTACTGGACTGTGACAGACTCCTTTTTTTTCAGTACAATTCTTCCACTCATGTTAAATCTTGCTTCAAAGAGAACTGAAATGTTACAGTCTTAGCATTCGTTCGTTCTTTCTCTTTTTTTGCTTTCTTTTTTTAAAGTGTACTAGTGAGATTTCTGTGTGGTGAATTGGAAGTCCCTAAAGTGAGAGTAGGTATAAACTGGGAGAAATGCGAGCAACGAGTAAATCTGGAGTATAGGAGCACAGAGCATCTTCATCATACTCTCATGCAATCTTTCCCTGACTTAAGATTCTCTCCTCCCCCACAAAGACATCATGTCCTATAATCTTGGAGTATGGATTTAATTTAGTTCGGACTTTTTTCCCCAAAGGAAGAAAAAACAGAAGTTAAATAACACTTTGTCTCCCTTTTTGTCACCCCTTACTCAACTCACTATGTTATATGCATATATGTATATGTCTATATTTGTTTGCATATTTGTAACAAAAAGCAGGCTCTCGAGCTGGTGTCGGTTGTGCTTCTGAGATGTAGGAGACTATCTGTCCCTTGCGTATTCTTTATTATGTGATGCCAGGAGAAAAAAAGACAAGACTAATTCCACCCAAAGGAATGTGCTCAATGGGTGTTTTATCTGTGTGCCTCAGGGTAGGCTGGACCAACAATTGTGACTGATGTTATCGATTAATAGAGGAAACGATTTAAAGAAAAATGATATGCTGTTTGATTTTTGCTGTTAGGATGCTTTACATGACCAAGGGAGGACATGGGACCTTATTTTAGCAGCAGCTTTTCATTGAAGCTGGGCCCTATGAAGTTGCCATTAAAGACCAGGCAAGAATATATTGCTTAGTCCCTTGCAGCACTGACTGTGTAGGTCTGAACCTACAATAGATTATGACTGCATTTATAGTCAACTTTATAGAGGTGTTGGTAATTTTCTGGAGACCCCACAGAGGTTAGACACAGAGGCAAAACGTCCTGAAGCCCATGAGCCAGGAATACAAAGCTTATGAAGGAACGAACTGACCTATCGTCTTCTTGAAAGCATTATTTATGAGGTGCTGTGACCATTGGTGTTAAGGATCAACAGAAAATTAGGGAGTATTTCGCATGAGGGAGAATGTCTAAACATATCAGATTTAAGTGGCTATCTCTTTAAAGATACACATCTTTCAGTCCTGTTTCTCCTGTTGAAATTCATCCTAGTTTTATCATGCCTTTTCCACTGGCCTGTGGAAGAAAAGATTGATAGTCTAGTCCAGTTTATAGAGGCTACCAACGCAAATAGCCCCATTTAACAACATTGTAGACAGATTCGGCGGGGAGGGCAGGAGCTGAATGACCAGGGGCAATCAGGTGTTCTCTGCTTCACCCTGGAAGATCACTATCGGCGTACATCATCAAGACAGTACCAAGAAAGCTCGTGTAGCTGCCTCTGTCTTGATTTGCCGTACTCGTTCCTCAGACGTCAGGCTTCCATCCTGATACCTTTTCTAGGAACTGTGTTTCTACTCCTGTGATTAGATTGAATTGCAGCGGTGCTGAGGGAGCAGATGTATAGGTCGTCCTGCTGATGCAGGTGTGTCCCGGGTTGGCCAGTTTGTTCCCCTTGGGGTTTTCATCTGCACGCCTAGCTACCTACACTGTTTGGGGAACTAATAATGCTTCCAGCGTATAGATAGTGCATTTACCTCAAAGACTTCAAATCTGAATTTACGACTTCTCTAAAAAATGTGCAGCCAGAACATTCATTTGCTTTACACTTAGTGCTTGTTTTTCACATATTTCCCCCTACAATCACATTAGAAGCGGTATCCCCAGCCATTTCTGGGTCTTGAGGTTGTTCGAAGTTACAGCTTTGCTCAAGAAATGGTTTTTTAACTCCAGTTCTGCACATGAATAGAGCAAGAACAGCAGTGTGAAGCCTTTTATCTCTTGTTTCTTCTGATGGCTATGGTGTTCCAGCATTATATATTCACCATTTGTGAGAACCAACTTGTAGCGCGGATTATGTAGCACCACAATGGCTTTCAGTGCCTGCAGGATCAAATAAAGAAGCTGGCCTGGCTGAGACAAAACTTCTTAGCCCAACATGAGAACTGAGTGTTTTCCCACTCTGATTTGGTTGCACCGCAGTCAGCTCCCACACCTGGACCTTTGATACCGGCAGAGAAAATACGAGAAGTGACTGTTAGCAGAATATCTTTCTTCCCCCCTCCTAACTTAGAAACATTCACCTTTGATATAAGTTGTGCTTCATATACCTGTGGATCCTACTGTCCTCAGAGATGTTGACGCTGATCCGTGGCTTGCCTGCTATTTGCGGTGGTGCTTGGAGAATAGGAGAAGCTCGGAGGCCGTTGTGCTTTCATAGGGTCACTCCTTGACTCGCAGTCCTGGGTACAGCATACATGTGTACCATTCATCTGGTACTGTCACTGAGGTGCACTCTCAAAATGGCTTTTCTTCCCCAAATCATGGATTTGGGGGGGGGGAGTCGGCATTTCAGAAAATAATCTGTGTATTTTATACAGAAGTGTATATACATAAAATTTTATACAGAAATTTCTGTACATCTGTATGTATATTTTTTTTTCTGCGGCAAGTAGTAGTGTTAGGTGAGAAATTCTAGCTGGTACTCTCTCTGTTCAGTAATAGTCACTAATCCTTGTGAATATCAATTTTGGACTGTCTGCTAATGTTAGTACAGAGATAGGAAGCAAATCCAGCCATACCTCAACAGAAATGATGAATGCTTGACCTTCATGTCACTGTTTCTGTCAGGATTGTAGTCCTTTAAAGTTAGAATTTTAGTCAAATGTTCCCTTCACAACCAGATTTAGGTAGCAAGTGCAATAGGAGAGACATTCAGTCACTGAATTTGTCTTTTGTTATTGCCAACTTGCTTTTGTTTTAAACAGTTAAGACGTTATTTTAGCATATAAAATTAGAACTGAAGAAAAGCTTTCTCTCTCCCCCCAAATCTCAGCTTTGTAGTATTGTGGACGTGACTTATAGTAGGCACTGGAAAAATAGTGTTTCTTGGCATCACAGAATAGACATTGAGGAGAGTGTTCATTTGAGGTAACGTGAGAGGCTTTTCGGGTGCTTTGCCAAGAGAAGGAACACCTGCCTTAGTGGGAGAAAAGAGTTAAGGGAAGAAGAGAAGCTGAAATTTGCTGAAACAATAGTGAGCATGACATTCTTGTGCAAGGTAGGGAGGGCTTAGAAAAATCATCAGTGAATGAATTAAACGAGGAGAGAGGTACTTAAGTACTGAAAGTGCTAAAAGCTTCATTCTCTAAAAATTTAAAACCAGTAAATTGTGGGAGTAAAAACCCATTAGTTGAAAATACTGTTTTTTGAGAGAACAGAGTATTTATGAAATTCATATATCAGTTGATTTCAAAGTTTGATTTTACTGTCACGGGTCATACCCATCACAAGAAAAACTTCCTGTGAATACCACGTGAGTTTTGTTGAGGTTTAGGACCAGCCTCAATCTCTTCTTTCTGGTCAGGTAATCCCCCTGGTGGATGCAGTAATCTGGTCCTCACGCTGCGGGAGTGGGTCCCAATTAGCAATGCTTTTTTTCCACCAAGAGTATTGCTGCACATAGGCAGGAGTGCTCTTTGCATGCAGGCTGCATCCTCTTCTGATCTGTGAACGGTAGAGAGAGAAATCAGGAGTAATTGTAGAAACCATTTCAACTCTCTTCTTAGCTTTGTACCGTTTGGATGTTTTTCTTCTTCTCCCAGTCATGCATACACGTACGTGTGTGCACTTTCTCTGTTGTGCATAACGACTTCAAGGTTATTTTTTAAAGACCTTCAGGCATTTTCTGAGTGTTTTTGAACCAGTGCACCATTCACCGGTGTATTGCTTGTATAGAGGTCGTCTTTGATGAGGTTTTTGTCATACGCACCCACTGAAGTTTCAGTGTACTCAAGCATTAGAAAAGCCACTATTTGAGTGTCTTTGTTTTCTTTGTTGAACTGTTTATTTTGCTTTCTTCCCACACAGTTCCCTGGCCTCGGTCTGACAACTGCTTTTCTGCATGAATTACATTCCTCGGGGCCGCAAGTCTCCTAATTCTTCCAGTCGATTTGATTTCTGCCTGTGTGATTAGTCCTCTGCTCCAACACACAGTTGGTCTTTGCCAAGCAAACTGCTTGCTAAGTGCCTTTAACATGAAGACCTAACTACATTTTTTAACCTCATTAGTGTGTAGGGCACTGCTTCATTCCAGCTTAATAACATGGCCACTATTGAATCATCACTTGCTCTAAAACAGGTTACAAAAAGGTTACCTAAGTTGTCTGGTTTTCTTTTTGTATGACCGTGCTTTTGCTGGATAACAGTTTCTTTCAGCACACATCCAGTTTTAGCATGTAAGTTGCTTTGTGAAAGGAGACCCATCGATTCTGCTCAGATAGATTTGTGATGCTGAGAAATTTCGTATTTTTATCTTAAAGAAGAAACTCAGCACCTATTTGGCAACAGCGAATCTAAGTAGTGAAATCGGCCAGAAAATGTGGCTTTGGGAGAAAAGGGGAAGAGGACTTGGGGGAGCTGTTAAAATTTTCCTGGTTGTTTCAGCTTTAGAATTACAAAGATCTCATCTTCACCAGTTTAAATACAGACTTCTCTCCGTAACACTGAATATACAGCAATGCGGCCACAGTCTGCATTCGTTCACTTTGTCTCATGGGATCAATTTTTAGCTGAACGTATCATCACTGAAATTTAGATTTCAGTTGCAATTGCGCGTAAACTCAAATGGAAAAGATATTACAGGACTTCCAAATGTTGTAAAGGCAGTAAAAAAAAATAAAAGTTTCCTAAGAAGACAGCGTCACCAGGGAGCCGGGGGAAGAAAGGAAGCACTGGGTCACATGCCACTTGTGATGGTGCATTTATGCAGTTGCATAGCACAGCCACTCAGAGGGTGAGACTTCATGATTAATGGTGTTTATTCTTGACAGAAGCCTCCTTTATTTATCTGCAATACAGTTTAGTGATTTTATCAGTCACCTGAATGAAAAATATTCAGTCATACCAATATTGCAGTGTAAATTGAGTAGAGTCACTTTTTATTATATCTTTCAGCCTTATCATCTGCACAGTAATTTTCTAGCAGGGGTTTGATACAGAAAGGCTGGATTTAGCTGTACTTGACACAAAGCCTCTTCAATTTCCCCTAAAAGTTCAGGCTACTCTTAGAAATGCGTATAAATATATATATAAAACCCTCTTATCCAGCCAATTTCAGGATTTGAAAGAATAAAGATAAAATGTGCAAACCTGGATGTGAGAAATGTTGTTCATATGAAAACATCTAATAGCTCTGAAGCCACTGGTGAAATGCTCTTCAGTGTTTAAGCTTGTGGCTTAGTGCAGTTCTTTTTGCATGGCTACGTAGTCTGACTTTCTTCTAATCAATCATCATCCAACTCCAATCAGCATACAGGCAGAGCCTATCGTTCATCCTGGGTGTAATTTCAGAGTTGAAGACTATAATGGCCACATACAGCACATTAGTCACTGCGATAACAGCTAGTGGCACTCCTGAGGAAGGGGGAGGACAGGGGAGAAGGGGAATAAAATTCTTCTCATTCTCACAGTGCATTAGTGAAATAGGAGCAAATGTTAAACAAATGTTTATTCAATTAGCTGACTTAACAGCATTAAGTGTGAGAAAGCTTCTGACACTCCTTTGACCCTCTTTTTTGCGGGAGGAGAGGAAGGGGAAAAGGAAGGAAGAAAGGTGTATGTGAATGCCGTCAGGATTTATATATGCCCACATATTCATATGATGGTGCTGCTGTGGTTAAACACTTCAAGAGATGGCAGGCCCTGCCTGTAACTGAGAGAAGGCTAAAATTTGAATAGCAAATGAGACCACCTCTAGAGCATCAAAAGAGAATTGCAGAGCAGGGAAGTTTGCTGTGGGAATGCAGTGGGTAATTTCACTGTCCAGTCTGTTATTAATAACAACAGATAATGAGTATGCTGTAGACCTTTTAGATTTCCTTGCTGCACTTTGTGCTACAACATAGTTTGAAGAGGGAATGGTATGTGGAGGTCCATGGCAGTCTCTCCTCTAATATGTAGCAACACTTTTCCAAGGCTTATTCAAATAACATTTGCTTGTCGTGTACATCTGTTTTATATTTGTGATCATGAGTTCTGCATCAAATGCAGCATTAATACATTATCCTTGGTATATTAATGACCACAAGTTAATAGACTTGGAACCGGCTGAAGACAGGGGAGGAAAAATTTAGCAGCACTGAGGTTGTGGGTGCTCTGCAGGTATTGGGTCTTACCCTACTTACGGTTCATCGAAGTCAGTGTGAACTGAGCAAATAAGGTAGTGCCTTGGTAAGGCTCTACCAGAAGAAAGCGATTGAAATCGCAGCGTGTCTTGTTAGCATTACTTTTATTTACTCTTGACATTGCTGCAGCATCCAACAGCTCCATGCAGGATCAGAGCTCTGCTGAGTGTTGTGTGAATACAAGGAGCTCTGCTAGGAAGAGCTCCTGGTCGAACCGCTTTGGCAAATGAACTCTGGTGAGTCGGCTCTGACGGCCTCGGGGTTTACCAGCCCCAGCTGTTTTTCTCACCCGGAAGATTATCCCTTGTCCCTCAGCAGGGTCAGATAGTGAGCCTTTGCCCCATTTACAGTCTGGCAACTTTGTTCTGGCTCACTGAAACCGGGCACTGAAGCAGTTAGAGGCAGAGATGTGCTGGGGGAGGCACCAGCTGGGTAGTTGAGGGCAGTAAAAGCTTACACAGCTGCCACGAAATTTGCAAGAGGATGTCTGCTAGAAGCCTAAAAGGCAAGTGGCATTTGGATGGAGTAGTTACAGTCGGTCACGTTTTTCTACGTTTGCACCCTTTATTTCGACAAGCAAAGAAATTGCCAAGCAAATCCATGTAATCCTTCCCCTAGTCACCAATTTCTTTGCAGCAGTCCTGAGAAGGATTTGGAGGAAGCGGAGGCAAGCTGGGACGCTCTGTATGCAAAGGTCAAGTGGACGGTGTTTCAGGGGAGTGCCGGGAGGCAGTGACAGCGGTTGGTGGCAGGATGGAAGGAGGAGGAAAAGGAGAGGCAGGTTGTTGTGGGGAGATTACCATTATGTGCGGAGGAGGACAAGAAGCCTGGGCTTGACTTGGAGAAATACTGGGAGACAGTACATAGTTTTATTTGCATTTTGCAACAAAGAAGAAAAAACATAAATCGGTCAAAACTGTATCTTCATACACGTTTAAGGAATGCATGTCAAGACTCCAAGTCAAGACTCATGTAATGAAATGAATATACCTGACTCAGTGGCATCTGAAGCAGTGGTTGCTTACTGTAGTCAACACGGGTGTTACAGTGGGCTGAAGGTCACCAGTGTTACAGCTGACCTTATGTAAACAAAATGTTAAATAATGGAATGAAAATTCATTGCTTTTTACAGCGTAAACTCTTCTTGAGGGAATCCACAAGCTCGTGGTTGGGTTATTTATGAAGTATTACAAGTAGCAGAGGGTGTATGTAAAAAAGCTGGATCTGCGTTCAGGCAGTCCGTCAGTTGAAAAATAGGAATACAGTCACTGACTAAGGATTTAGTGCCTTGATTAATGTAGCCAATTTTTAACTGTAACTACATAATGTTAACACTTCCCAAAGAAGGAAAGGGGAACCAGAGTAATGTTCTTTTGCTGTGGGTCATCGGCTAATTGTTGTGCATGATTTCCAGCACCATGAACATCTCTTGTGCACTCATTTGTGGTTTTTTTTTTCTGCAATGATACCTTTTAACTTTATGAGGGAGAAACATTTTGTTCTAACCCAAAGTGAGGTTATTAGTATATTTTAGGAATTTACATTCTAGAACTGCACACATTTTGTAAGGCATTGTCCTTGCCTCAGTGAGAAAATATTAATAACATAGGATCTCTTGGTCTGATCTTTCCACTGTAGATACCAAGCACGTTCTGAGTGCTTTACCACAGTTTTACAGATGGGGAAACAGCAGATGAGGAAGTCAACAAACTTGTCCAAGGTGGCACAGCAGATAAGTGATGGAAACCAAACCAGAGCCTGTGTATCTTAAACCCTGATCTAGCTCCTCTTATGCGTAAACTACATAGACACTGACCCATTCATGATTTATTTGTACATAGATCTACTGAATGGAAGGTTGCTACCAAATACGATTCTGTGACTTACCTCCCCATACTGACTACAGTTCCAGTGTGAATTTTGAAGGAAAAGTGAGCAAAATATTGACTAGGTGTTGGAACATGGAAAGGAGTGTAGGAAATCAAGGTTCTTTCTCATATTAGGACTTAACCATGTTCTCATTTTCCCTCTTCTTCATTTGCACCACTAAGAAAATACAGTTAACAGTGCTTACCTTTTTGTAGCACTTGACCTCTTTTACATGAAGTGTGCTCTGACATTTCTGTGTATTCAATTAACTCTAATTCTTTAAATGTTCAAAACCATTTGCTTAGTTTTCCTAAATCCAAGAATGCAATAGAGCAGCTTTGAGGCAGCGAGTGATTTTACGGGAACGGACTGCCTATTTTAAGACACAATTTCTGAAAAAAATTTAAGTATTAAATATGATATTATTGATTTCCCATACTATATATTTATGGGTTTGATTGTTTACAAATTCAATTAGAAGTGCAAAGAGAAAAGGGACCATGGAATCGCATTTTAAAAATAATTGCTGCTGGCCTCACTCTCCTTGCATTGAAGTCACTAGAAGCTTTACTTGTGGCTCTCGGGGAGAGCAGAATTGGGTCAGCACTTTGTGCTTATGAAGATCATATCCATGATCACTTAAGGATTTTATCAATTAAATCAGTGGACAGTTTCCCATCAATTGCAGTTTATTTAGGGTTGAACCCTACAATAGCAACTAAAGATTTTGAGAAGCAGGATGTTTATTTGACTCTTAATTTTTCCCGTATCATTTAGGCGTATAGTTAGCTGCCTGAGCCTGATTTATCAAGCACCTACAACCACGTATGTGTTTGTAACAGTGAGGAGTAACTTGATCATTTGGGCTAATCACAACTACTAGAATTTTCTCACTTGTATTTTCCGGATCAAGCCTTACTTTCTTAGAGCTCAGCTTTCTTAATATAAAAACTTTTTATTAGCCAGTTGTTGAGTGCTGGTGCTGAAGGGTCAGTCTGTACAAGCAACTATGGCATTAAACAAACAGTACTCATTTAACATGGGAGGTATTACCAAAGGAATTGAGCCATGTGCTTTAAAGTAGGAGTCACTACATAACAAGAATGTCCTTATTGTTTATTCATCTTCCAGTATCTACTAGAAATAAAACTGTTAATGTTTTGGGGGCAGCCATCAGAAGTTTATTCCAGAAAAAAAAGAAAAGGATCATAGGCAGTTTAATGAGTTTAACATTTTTCAATTCTCCAGGCAGGGCTGAATTGAACAGGTATCAGAGAAACAGTGTGGGTATCATTGGTATGAGAGTTATGCCATCAATGCTTGCTTGAATAACGTACTGTTATATGATTAAATATCGAGGTTTGAACTTTGACACTTTCATAATATAACAAGATGGATGAAAAGGCAATAATAAATTAGGTTATGTTACAATATTTCATCCCACTTCGTTGACAAGCTTTGTTCTGTGAGATAGATTATTGTTCCATCTGTAACCTCAGCTCAGTGTCATATTTACAATGTTATAGTTAAGGATCACTTGCTGTTTTCAATATAAATGTATTTTTCAACAGATTCATGAAAGAGCCATTTAAAAATTTATCAGGACAAAACTTGGCCTTAAAATTTCCAGTCCTGGAGTTGTAGTTTCCTTTAAAATCAGGAAATGCTTAAATCACCATGGTTTTGTTTTTGGGTTTTTTTTAAGATAGGTTGTACTTAGAAGATATTTTTGCCCAAGCACAGCTTAAAGCTATTTGGAAACCATTTATGACAGATCACTTCTCTAACACCAAACCAACCTCAAAATTTTCATCCAGATTTTCCTGTGACACAGACCTTTGTGGCTGTCCTGAGTGGCTTTACATCTGCTTCCAGAAAACATTGCTATTGAAGAGCGCTCTCTGACAAGTGTGGAGGTCACAGTATGCCCCAGGGCCCGCTGTACTTTTCACAGTTGCAAGAGATGCAAGAATAGGGACAACGCGCGCTGTATTGATATTCTGGCATGTCTTAGTGCAGTTCAAGGACTCCAAAGCAAAGAAATATAGTGTGAGGACCCTGAGGCCACTAATAGGCCATAATTTCCTTGAACAGCCTCACCTGGGACCTCCACTGACACCCCATGCACCCAGGAGCCCGGTTTAAGCTCAGCCTGGGGCCTTTAGTCACTGCCTGAGCTATGTTGTAGGTAGCACCCATCTCTGGTCCTGCTCCTGGCTGAGCTCGGGACCTGCACTGTAGGTAGCTGTTCTCCTGGATGGACCCCTCAGAGCTATGGTGTAGCTTGTCTCCTGTCCTGTCTTTGGCCCCTCCTTCTGCACTTGACTGGCCCCCCCGGACCTCGTTTGTCATTTTGCCTTGTCTCAGACTGCTGATGGACCCTGTATCAACACCTGGCTCTGGTCACTCAGCTCAGAGCTGGTGGCATGGAATGCATTGCATGTGCTGGGGTTGACCTTGGCTCCTGGCTTGCCTTCCCTTAGAGAGCAGATGGCCTTTGCTGCTCCCCAGCACCCTGAACTGGGTCTCTTTTCTTCCCATCCCCTCCTTCAATTCCTGGGCTAACCACCCTTACTCAGTTATAAGCATAAATCCACGTAAGATGGTTTCACTAGGTCTACATGAATAATAAAACTGTGTGACTTAGTTGGGAAGGGGGTGAAAAAAGGAGAATGTGAAATTGCAGTTCAGTGTTCTTGTTTTGTTATGAAATTTCTGAACAGTTACAGGTCTATTAGGTTTGAAAATAAAAACCCATTAATATTTTTGTCAGTCTTCATTTTTTAGATGCTCAAAATCACCAAATATTTTAGTTTTTTGAATGTAGAGAATTCAAGGAAGTTGTATCTTCCCACCTGTGGTTTCCTTCTGCCTCGTGCCACAGGAGCAGTTCAGGAACATAGGTGGGAGGAAAGGTGCAAGTTAGAAGGGAAAAATGCACTTTGTTCAGTTTTTTTGGTGGCTAAAATCCAAACCTGCTGCTGATCAGTCGTCTTGTGCAGAGTTCATCGGTTGCAGCTGTAAGCAACAAAACAAAATGACACACTGTTTTCATGAGTAATAACTGAAATCTTACACACAGCTCCCCTGTAGTTCAGCAGTGGCCAGAAAAAGCATTAAAAAAAAAAAGTGGCTTCACACGTTTTGTGATTTGCCATGCGTCTGATACTGTTCACAGCTGCTGAACTGGTGTGACCATGTAAGTTTTTAAGACTATGCAGACACCTTTGCAACATTTGTCAAAAAAAGTGTCATGACTAATAGGAAAAAATACACCTGTTCGCCCTTACACTGATCTCACTGCCTGGGCACGTGTGCGCCATTCTCCTGCTGAGTAGCTGAGACTCTCCAGAGCATCAGTCTTGACAGGGAGAAGGTGGCGGGCTGGAGGTGGGTGGGGAGTGGGAAAACTTGTGTTAGGTATGGAAGCTGTGTGGCATTCACAGTATTTTGGCACCTTAGTGGTGAGTGGGAAGGCAGTCTGGACAGAAAGGAGGAGACACCTTCACAGCCAGGCCTGTTCTCTGCTGCTTCTCTTTTACGTCAGGGGTGTAGATGTAATCAAGGTTACTGAGAAAATGATAAAGTCAGCCTAATGTGCTAAGATAAAAATTGCAGTGATAAAACACAGTCATAGAATCTCTTATTCCCAAACCTGGAGACCTCCAACTTCAAGTATTGAAAGTATGATAGGCTTTGTATTAAATTTGAGTTGAGTTTGCAGGATGTCTGGGAGTAGACACAGAGGTCCTGATTCAGAAAAGAGCATGCATCTGCTCCGCTCCCTCTCTCTGAAGGAAGCCTTAGTGCTCCCGGTATGTCGTTGAACAGGAAAACCCCTGTATAGGAAAGGATGCAGAGCAAGTTCTGCCTTCCCATGTGAGGCATAAAGTTTCAAGCAGGATCACTGAAGTCCCACGAAGTAGCCTCAGACCCAGGGCAGGACACCATTTGCCAAAGCCGGGGACAAAGTACATGTGAAATAAAGATGGTGGGGCGGACTGCCACCCGCATCTGGAGATTTGATTTGCTTGTCACTGAATGAGTGTCTGCAGAGCTGCTCCGGGGCTGTACTGATTGTACTGTACATGGGACAAAAGTCATTCTTTATTGATACCCAAAGAGGTTGCAACATAAGATGAGATGCAGTACTGGAAAGCAACAGCTAATAGTGTGTTTGGCTGTACCCTTCCTAAAAGTCATATTTTATTTTGAAGGAGGGAATATTGAAGTTTATCATGGAGGGGAAGGAAGGAAAGAATATGTGACAACTGTTGGAATAAATCAGGAGGGCTCAGACAGTAGGAGCTGAGAACAGCTGGAGCCAGGAGGGAAAA
>NW_008823953.1:1528157-1546759 GCF_000699105.1 Pygoscelis adeliae | reverse complement strand
ACAGAGGAGTGAGAAAAATGCAGGCTGGAAGTGAGCAGAGAAGTTAGCAGCATGTTAAAATCAGATGTTGGAGAGAGATTAGTAAACATTAGAGTCCGGAGCTGGGGATTTTATGTGGAATCCAATGACTCCTTATTTCCGCCTCTGATAATACATCTTATATGCCTGCTGTCGATTGATGTTACCCAGGTTGGCATCCTTTCCCTAGCATCCTTGGAAAACTGAGGAGCTCAGGAGAGCAGAGAGAGGAAGAGGCAGGGCTGAGGAGGAGGAGAAGTGGTTGAGTCCCAGTGTCCTTGAATGGCTCCCATTGGATCTGGAGGGAGAAGCTGACAGCCTGGCTCTTAATCTTGCTCCTGCGGCAGCGTTTGGCTGTTGGCCAGCTGGAGAGTGAATCACTGAGGCTGATACAGACTTTCAACCTTCTTGCAAAAGCTTTTAAACAGTTTTCTGTTCAATATGCACCAGATAAGGCCAGGGCTCCTGCTTGCCCGCATGCTCTTCGGGTTTCTAACTCTTTCTGAGTTGAGATCACATTAGAAAAAATGACTTGTAAAATGACATCCAAACTTAGGTCCTTTCTTCCTCTTGTATTAAATTTGCTATACTACTGTATTTTCCTTGCTGCCAGGATGGGAAATTCATTCAGTAATGTGATAGTCAGCTGTGGTATTTTTGCTTCCTACATCACCGTGAGTTTTAAGGCTCCTGCCTTCCACACATGGCCTGACAGGGAACTGCGAGACAGCAAATGCTTCATGGCTGGTCAGGTTTCACAGTACCAACAAGAGTAAAGCTGCATTTCCACTGTAAAACAAAGGTGCTTCAAAACCACACAGAGAAAAAGTGCTCTGAGGAAAGGAGATGCCTGTTTTGCATGGTGGTGGAAAACAGCTTCTGGTTTCAGGTTCTTGGTGCATTTTAAATACGGTGAAGGCGTACCAGTGTGTGGCTGGGCTTTCTGCGGGTCACTTGCTCAGGTGCCAAAGGAGTGATTGCGCTGCTGGTACCTGCTGCTCGCACACAACGAATGCAGCTCTATAACAAACTTGGGAGCTAGGAGGTAATTTCATACAGGAAGGCTAAGCAGGTTTACCTTGCAGAAAGCTGTAGGAGGGCAAGAAACATACAAAAGCCAAATAAGGAAGGGAAAAGAGGGAGAAAAGCACAACAGGAAAAATCTTTATTCCCGATTTTATGAGCCCTCATGGATTTTGTGGCGTCGTGTTAGGAATGCGTAACTTTGATCTTTGTCCGACTCATACGCTAGAGTTTCCAAGCTGATGGCAGAGCAGAATTGGCTCCTATGTAAGATTACGTTCTGTTGGCCTTTTAGGTGATGACAACTATCTCCATTGATCACAGTATGTGTATGTTAAAGGAAAAAAAATACATTTCTTGTTTTATTATTCTTCGTAAGCCAGCAGCATCAAAGGAACAGGCTGCCCTCGCTGCTCTCACAGCTGCTGCCTGTGTCTGTGCTGTATATATGCTAAATTAATTGGAAAAACAGGGACAAAAAGGCATTTAGTTCGGGTCAACCAGTTAGACTACAGCAAATGCATGACAGGCTTAATCATTGTCTTTTGCCGAGGAGCAGGTTGGCAAGGGCAGGCACTCCAACCCCTTCTGATGAAATTTGGACTTTTTCCCGTGCCTTTGGAGACAGGATGCTGTGAGAGAAGGGTCTCCACGCAGAGCCTGGATGCTGTCATATCGACAGGGTGGGATGATGGGGAGGGTTATGGCAGGTTATTTATCTTTTGTCAGCTGTGAACTCAGCTTTCAGCCTTGGTTCATCACAGCTTCATACACGTAGCCTGAGAAGGCACCACAGCTCTCCTTTCGCAAGAATGAGGTAATTAATGTGGTCTTGTTAAAGGCATCGGTCTCTGGTGCCGTGCTAGAATCAAACATACTCAGCAACCTTTCTTCCTTTACCACCAAGTTTTCTGCATCTTTCATGGGAAGGGACATCAACAAAAAAATGCTCCAAAGGACCCAGCTGTCTTAATGGCTTACAAAGTTTGGGTCTTCTGAAATGACTTCTGTATAAACATGCAATCTTGCACTTTCAGGAAGAGTAAGCTGGCAAATGAAGGGAGTGGGTGCAGTGTAGCTCTCAAAACTGTTTTTCCAATAGCCATGTGGTTTTGAAGATGTAAGTGATTCAGCATCTCAGTATGACTTCCATATTGCAGCAAGCATTAATATGTGGTATACAGGGTGCATATATCACACTAATTAAAGTGATTTTCTGCTGAACTCCATGGGGAAAGGGTATTGAGGGATGTAAAGATTAAACCAAATATAAACTCAGGTTAAAATTGGTCAGAGAAATGTTGCTGATAATGGGTACAGAGAAGAATTCATTTCCTACCCTTTTTCTTTCCAGGCAGTTGACTGTAGTGGAAGTTATTACATGTACAACCCAGTTGTTATTCTTCAAGAAATGAATGTTACCTTTACAGTATTTTTCTTTATTATATAAATAACCTGGCTGGTTTTTGTTTGTTTTTCTTTCTTTTTTCTTCCAGGCCTTCTGCCTTATCTAGTAGCCCGACATACTCGGAGCTTCCGTTCCTTAGAATTTCCCCACACCGAAATCCTGCTGCAACATCAGAGTCTCCCTTCAGCACCCCTCACCCGTACATTAACCCCTACATGGACTACATCAGGTCCCTGCACAGCAGCCCGTCCCTCTCCATGATCTCAGCAGCCCGCGGACTCAGCCCAACAGACGGTGGGTTAAGACAGGCCTCCTGTTTTCTGTCATTGTAGCAACTTAAGTTATATTAATCTTGTCAACATTTTTTCCCCCTTGTTCAAAGCAGCTTCAGCAGGTTTGTCAGACATATTCATTATGTCATAAATGTTTCAATACTTCATCAGCCGATCACAGCTCATTTGTACATCTCACAAATGTTGAAACTTCAGGGGAAAAAAAAAAGAAAGCCCTGCCTCATTCAAAATTTAAGCTGGAAGGGTGGCGTATGTCTTGTGACATCTTTTGTTTGTGGAGCTGACCCGGGCTGTGATTCTGATCTCCCAAGAAATCTGCTGTATCTGCATTGAATTGAGCCACATTCTTCATGAGTGTAGATCAGTGTATTACCATGGAGTTCTTCAGGTGCAAAAGGCTTGTTAATTAAAATAGTATTTTTCAATCATGTAAAACATGCACTGACTTATATTTAGTCACTAGTTCTGTTAAAGTTATGTAGAATTATTTCAGTTTACCCTAGCCAACAGTATGGCCAAATGAAATGATGCTGATGTAGAAGAAGTGGCTGACAATCAGAACTAGCCCCTTTAGTTTAAATGGTGGGCAGTACGCTTGAAATATTGATGTTTTAGGTCTTGGTGTGACCATGGCTATTACTTTCCAGGCTATTTGGGTTGAAGTGAACTCCTGCGATCACTCTTGCCATTACTCTGGCGCATTTCCTATTCATTTCAATGGGAATTTTGCCAAAGTGAGCAATGAATAGAGTTGCAAAAAGGCTCAGTCTTGTTAGCAGTAGGTTTTTCAATAATAGAATAAGTAGTCTAACATGTCAAAATTGTAGCATTTGCTGAAGAGAGCTAAAATATAACATACTCCCAAACAAATACGTAGTGAAGATAATTAAACTATTATTTTAACTATGAGAAAGATCTTCCCAGTGTATGCAGAAACTTACCAAACAGAGTTAAACTGCCTTTAGCTGAATTTGAAAAATGAGCGGTGCACCCTATCCAAATGGATAACTAATTAATCCTCGCTTATAAGAACATATACCTTTACAGTTAATCCATTACTTATGGGCACATATTCTTATGAGAATAAATTTTAATGACCTATTGTCAGTCAAGGTATATGGAATGCACACAGGGCTTTCCTAGCAGCGCTTTGGATGTTGTATGATTCCTTGCTAATTCTACCTTTTTTATTTTAGCCAAAACACTGAAAAAAAATATTTTGAAGGAACAATTTGAATGCTCAGAAATACATGTTTTGACTCAGGGAGCTTTGGAGCTTTTGATATAGGATAAACATGATAGAGCTATAGCGTAATGGCATAAATTGGGAAAACTCTTGCAATGTATATTTGGGCTTTTCACAAAAGCTAATATGCAGAACACTTTACTATCTTTCCTTCAGTAATCTTCAGATCACATTCCTGCAGAATTTCATTTATGCTTAAGGTATGCTCCAGTTGCACATACAAAGAAAGGAGGGAAGGAAACCACCTATCACACAACCATATGACATTTACCTGTGTATGTTCTTGGTCTCAGGTACACAACGCTGAATTCACTTGCATATATGTAGGCACATAGTGGTACCTGACCCGACAGCCAGCTGACACTCCAGAAAGGCAGAGATCTCCTAGATATGGCTTTGCCATATTCACCAGGCCAGTGGTAATCTCTCTGAAACTCTAGGGTGTCTCAGGGTAGAATTTGGTTCCAGATTTTGGCACCTAAATTTAGGTCTCTACAGTATAGAAATCTGTGATCTTGGTGTGCTGTTTTGCCATTATAGTCCAGTGAGATCTACGTAGTGCAGTCAGTGGAGCCTTAGAGAACTATTCAATTCACCCAAATACAGACACTTGCATGTTACCAGCTGAGTCTGGAGCTCTGTCATAACTACGATGGTGCTAAGATTCATCTGTCTACAGCGTAGGTGTTTGGTGTCAGTTCAGGTCTGTGAAATACCTTGCCTCGACTCCAGCTGCCACCTCAGAAAGGCAGTTTTCTCCTCTGAAGCCTGTCTCATACCGGCCAGCCTCATGTAGGTGCTTTGGATACCCAGGGGCTTTCAGACGGCATGAGACACTCGGGTGTGGACAACACCGTAGAGTACGCTCTGTCATAATGCTCATCCCCTGAACTTTGATCGCTGACTGTATACACAACCTTAACCTTTCATAAGTACAAGCTAAACTTATTAGCTTAAGCTTATTTCTTTGGGTTTTGAACAAATGCGTCTTAGTTTATGTTTCCTCTAGGCTCACAGCTCATCTTTGATCAGTTACCGCAGCCCAGGTGTTGTGCAGCACCTCATGAAAATACAGTAACTTGATTGAGGCATTGGACATATTTCAGTAAAACAACATGCTTATTGAAAAGCTGTTAAATTTGTTCTCTGGAATCCATAGTTTGTTGTGTGATCAGTCAGATATACAATGAAATGCTTTTTTCAGGTGTAGTTTCTTGGGATCAGATAGTCTAAGTCACGGCTTGGGCACTACTAGAATGCAAATAAAAAACCCCTGTGATTTAAAGGGGTACATGTACATAATGTGCTAATAACATAATGGACACCGTCGCTTAAGTCGTATAGCATTTAAACTATGAAAACTTCTAAGTTGTTATTGTTCTTCTGAAAGTTATAGCAAGATTTCTCTTGCTACCCTGATTGCTTTAGGCCAGTTAGATAATTAGGTCAGTGTGCTATTGGGCTCAGTCTGTCGACTCACAGATCTGGGGATGGCCGAGAGCCAAAACAATCTGGAACATAACGAAGAGCAGTTTCATGTTCACTACAAGTCTTGCCAGCTGTAATTAATGACTACCACAGCAGCAGTAATGGTAGAGTGTTTTCTGACTTGTCGCTTCACCTTACCCAGCAGAATCAGTGGGCCGGGGGTGGCCGAGGACTCCTCTGAGTAACACAGAGGGTTTGTGGCAGGGGTAAAGACTGAGTTGTTGTGTGTAGAGCAGAGTGCTCAAACGAAGCTCAGCAGTGCCCACAATGCAGAAGCAAATGCCTCCCCTTGTAAAAAAAAAGCAGGGGCAAAGCTGAAGCTACCCAGGAATAAACAGGAGAAAATTCAGGGCTGCAGACCTTCCCATTTACCCTTCATTTACCCTTCATGCAATACATCATTTAGTAGGCTAATTTTTTATGTTTGAAGAAGGTAGTAAGGAATGATCTTTAAAGAGCACCAGAGCATTTCTCAGCATATGGAACATTTAGTAATGCAATTATGTGCTCACTGTGTTTTCTGCAGCAGTTCATTTTAAAGTTTGCAGCCAATATTATTGTTAGTTAACCCAGACACTTATGTCAGAAAGCTCAGGATGTATTTTAAGTGTGTCTGGAAAGATATGGTGGTTGCCTACTACTGTAAAACTTTCAGTGATTCAGTGTGAGTTACTCCTCTTTTAAAATTTGGTCTGGATATTTTTCTTGCCATTTCACAGAAAGCGGTGGTGGCTGAAGTAGATTATATTTAATTGAGAAATCAATTTGTAATTTGGAAAAAATACCAACAACCTTTAATTTATCTCAGTTAATTTTTCATGCCATTCCTGTTCCTGTTTGATGTACTTTTATTTTTGTGAACCCTTCCTGAAATTGGTTCTATTTAACATTATAACATCAAAAGCACATTATTCCATTTTCTTTGGTAAAAATAAAGACAGATTATACACTTCAGAAATGCCATTGCTGAATAAACTTTTCTCCAAACTCCAATGCCATGTTTACCTCCTTTTAGTGCAAATGTTGATTCTTTGCTTCTACGGTTTGCATTTAGGATTGATTCTCTAATGTAAACATAAATTATCCTTTTTAGTAATACTGTGTAAGTAACAATATTCAGGTTAAGGTGGTAATTCAAAGAATTTCAGCTTAAAATTTTGTTTCCATTCAAGATTCAGTTGCTGGGATCAAAGAAAAATCTCATTAAATAATATGAAAGAACAAAAAATTAATCTGTTGGGGTGTAGCCCATTAACCTAAGGATCCTGAAGTGTTTTAGGCAAACTTACGTACCATCTTCTGGAGAGCAGAGTGTAAGGAAATTTTAACTTTTTTGCAAGTGGGACAAGTAGAGAGCAGAGAGGAAGGCTGTTCATTTCAGGTCACATAGCAGGTCAGAGTCAGGATCAAAGAGATGGAGCCCAGCTTATTTTATGAGTACTTCTCTTACAAGCCTATGAAATGACCCTCTACTTACTGTAGCATCTGAAGCCTGCTAAGATGAGATGATATTAAAATTATATGGAGTTTTGTGTTTGTCCAGAGTTGCCCATTAGTTGACGGCATGCTTGAAAACTGCAGGAGAAGAGAAAGCTCGCACATTATTTTTACAGGAGAGAAAGGCTAATATAAGTCATTATCAGAGGACTGCATCACTCATAAGCTCACTGACAGGATGTAGAGCCTATCCGGTCCATGGTTTTGACTCTGCAAACATACTCGTATGTCAAGTACACTTATGTATGAACTTTGAAGGATGGAATGGCCATATTCATTGACTTCTGTCTGTCTTCCAAAAAAACCGCCCACGCGTTGTTCATGGACAACTGGTATTTGTCCTGAAAACATGCTTTGTCCTTGTTTACTCCTAAACTTATACGCAAACTGACACTGTGAGTGAAAATCTTCTGGTCCTCTAAGCAGAGACTCCAGAAACTTGAATGCTTATGGAAGTTCAGCCGCGTTATTACCTTAGAGACAGAGTCCTTTGGGCCGGGGATGAGGTAAATGGGAATAAAGCTCCAGGAAGGTTTTCCTGCTTTTTTATGTCACTAAATAAATCATACTGGGTTCCATTGCTGTCAGCCTGTCACTTTTTGAGTCACTTAATAATAAATATTAAAAAAATGAGATCACCGAGCTCATTAGTGTTTTACGCCTTGCTGTTTTTTGAACGGTGTCTTTGCAGTATCATTGGTTGAAATATATTGACCGGTGGTGGCATACTGCAGATGTTGCATTACATTAAAAAATAAACAAGCTGTTTTAATAGCCAGAGAAATCAGCAATGTGATGAAACTTCCCTTCTCGTTTATCTTACGTCATTAACGGTGCTTTTTATGTTGTGTTTTTAGCTCCACATGCGGGCGTCAGTCCAGCTGAATATTATCATCAGATGGCTCTGTTGGCAGGCCAGCGCAGCCCGTATGCAGACATCATTCCTTCAGCTGCCACTGCTGGAGCCGGTGCTCTTCATATGGAATATCTTCACGCCATGGATAGTAAGTGATGTTTTCTAGAAATACAGACAGTCCTGCAAAGGGAACCACGTGCGTTGTTCCTGGTCTGACCCAAAAGGCCTCCATGCAGATAGAGAAGTGGAAGTCAACGTAAGCCTCCTCATGAGGCTGGAGGCCCAAAACACTGATTGCCAAATGTACATGGGTTACGTCAGGTCTGAAAGTAAACTTTGAAAGTAAGTAGGGAGAGGAACAGGACTGCTCCTGAAAACAGGTTACAAATTTTATTTCCAGCAGGGCTTGAGTGCTTTTGAAAATGTCCTTTTTCACTCACAATCAGTAACTCACTTTCATCGTTAGGGTGAGTATTTCCCTGATGAGCTCTCTGTTACTAAAAATTTTACATCTGTTTTTCCATTAGGAGAGCGTGTTCCCCTCCGTTTTAGGGAGTGGTAGCCATGCTTACAAGGTGTGTATCATAGACCGATAGACTTTGAGACCTCTTCTAAGGTGAAGCAGTTTGCTGAATTCTCAAGGATCCTGACTTAGTTTTCAGTAATATTAAGAGCCTTCTTTACCCACTTCAGCATCTTTCAGACCTCTAATCTGTCTCCCTTTCTCTGGTGAAGGAGGAAAAGAGAGCTCCCCATTCCAAACTGCTCACTACTGCTGCTTTTGATCAGCCAGAAGGGATTATGCAGAGCACTCCCCTCTAGTCATAAGATGCTCACATGCCTTTTGGGATGTACTCGGTTCCTTCCAACAAGGGAAATAAAAGGTGGTGACAAGAAAAGGTGGTGACTGTTGAGTCTTGCTTGGTAGTACAGACAAATACAATAGCATTAGACCACCTTGTTGTCCCACACCTTTTTAAAATCTTTGTTAGCATGCAGTTTCTTCTTGCCTGCTGTTGGCTGCATGCCATAGCTGCTGATCTCAAGGAGTGTGGGATTCGGGAGGTTCACCTCTGGAACGCATGGGAATATAGATAGCTACCCCTGCAGAACACATGCCTTGGAGTGTGAAGTAGTTGACTGACCAACAATTTTTACAAGAATCAGGCAAGCCACATAGTTGTGGAACTGGGCAGGGGAACTATTTTCATTCTGTTACCTTGATAGTGAAGGATTTTTTAATTCAGCTTCTGTTATCAGTTTCACTGCACTGGTAGTGTGCATAGTGATTTTACAGTAATGTAACATACCTTGAACCCACTTCAGAAACATAATAAACCCACACAAGTAGTCTGGACTTAAACCAGAAATTAATGTGCAGGCTTCAGTGCTTGAAAGCTTAAGAATATGATGCTTCCTGATCTGGATTTTGAGAGGAATAGGGAGAGACGAAGTATGCTGCTAATGCATTTGATGCATATTAGTAATATCTTGCAGAATGCAAACTCTGTTATGCATGGTTCAGGTAATGTAAATCTGCTGCTATGCTCGAGTTGCAAGGACAAATCCCCAGCTTGTATGAATGGACATGGCTTCATTGAAGTGAAGGGATCACAGAATCATAGAATAGTTTGGGTTGGAAGGGACCTTTAAAGGTCATCAGGTCCAACCCCCACTCAATGAGCAGGGATATTTTATACTTTCAATGTTTTTGGTTCCTATTGGGAGAGAATGTCTGAATGCATGTAGGTAGCAGTACCAAACCACATATTTAGATGCAGACTTGATTGAATGGGTCTATTCAGTCTATAGGAAGATAGATACCTAGATGTATGTCAGAAAACTTAAGACAAACAGAAGACGTTGCAGTACTCATACAAATAATGGCATTTGGACAAAGGATCTTCATGTGTTAGTAGAGATTGTATATGCTGTAATCTACATAGAATTACAGTTTTTGCATCCCAAGAATCTTATCACTTCTTACTTAAGGGAAAATGTTTTGACCTTTGCCCATAATTTCAGCCCATTCATAAAAGGTACCTAAACACTATCTCTAATAAGGATATTTGCTGTCACCAGCTTTACCTCTGATATATTTGAAAAGCACTCTTTAATTTGTTTTGTGTTTGTTTTTAAAAATGAAGATCACACATTTGAGATTCATTATAGCAGCAACTTTTCAATTAGGGATTATTTCAGAGTTAAAGACAAAAAATGTGTAGCAGTATTATGCAAATGGGTTATTTTTAAACAGTAAATAGAGAATTAAAATAAGAGTGAATCCTAGTAAGGTCACTCAGCTCACCTTCTGTATTTGATGAGAATATGTTTAGTCAGGCAATAGCTGCTTTTATCTAAATAGAGTATGAAGTTACCCTTTTACTTTGTAAAAACTAATTAAAACTATCTTAACTTGCATGGGTATACAGTAAATTAATTGTCATTAAGTAGGAATCTGAATGTCCTATCATTCATCATGCTAAAGAAAACCCCTTTCTTCTTTGTCAGAATTTTAGATTAGAAACGAGAACAAAACAATTAGCAGGAAGCCGATATTAAGACTTTTTAAAAAAAAACAATAAGAATGCCCATGTTTGCATTTAATAACAAAGTACAGTGATCAATGCAAAGCAATGCCATTTGTTTAGATCTTTCTTCTTAAGGGTTTGTGTGGTGATCTTAAAAGTACTCTTTCACCTTTGCCCAGTCTTGTCAAAGGAAACGGAAGAGAGATTGGTAGTTTCCCTCATTATCTGTTATCAAATTCAGACTCAACTCACTCAAAGGCTGCTGCTCATTTATTCTACACAACAACCAAATAGATACAAGCAAGACATTGTTGTTCTTTTGTGAAGCAAGTCTGTCTCCTAATTTTGTGTTTATACAGTATCTAGCACAGTAATTTGGCATTTCTACCCTCTCCAGTAGTACAAGTAATAACAATAATTCCAACACCAGCATGTTACATACAGTTTGTGCAGTTTTAGGCCTTTTGTTTTGCTCTGTGGTGCTGGAAAACTGATTTCAAAATGGGGATGATATGAATCAGAAAGTTAAATCTTGCCTAAAGAGCAGTAAACTTCTTGAAGCTGTGAACTTCACTGACCATGAACTATCTAATATATTGTGGAAGAATCAGGCCAAGGTTGTGTATGCTTGATTGTCATTTTTCCTCATCCTGTCCTGTATGGCATGAAAAGTGGACCAGAATTTTCTTTGCTGCTATAAAGCTTTTCTACAGTTTTGGCGGCCAGAATCCCTGACTGAGTCTTCCCATCTTCTTGCTTGATCTCAAAGGGTCAGATGTGCTACCTTTAAGTATAACTTCAAAGTAACTAGGAGGGGAGTAGATGGAGAAGGTATTGACAGTACCACAGTAGCAACAACTGAAATCCTTCTTGTGGCTGTAAAGATACTGTATGTCAAAACTGTGTTTTAAGCACTTAAATAATTCCAAAAGCCACAGCCTTTTGGGTTTGATATCTGCATTTTTCATTTGGGGAATATGTTTTACTCTGCTTTTAAATGGTGTTCAGTGGAAGGCAAGCATGCTCCCTGGGGTTTCTAGATTGACCCTGAGAGTATTAATATCCTCACTCTGATTAACTTTTGCCTATGCTCACTCAGAATGGGAGGTTTTTCTTTTTCAAAGGTATTCATCATTGACCCCTTTTGGCATTAGAGACACTGATAGCAACCCAATTGACGTAAAGAATTTGGCCAGCCTGAAGAGTTAAGCCAATGTAAGAAGCTTTGGACTGGGTTTGATTTCTGATTTTCAGGCACAGTTGGAGAATGAGGGTGGAGTAGCAAAGCCATTCCTTTTCCTCTCATACTGATGACAGATCTACCATTTTGAAAACTAAGACAAAATTTATGACAAACTTTCATGAAGCGAAAACAAAGTTTACATATCTGTGAGCAGAAACCAGAAGGAAAAAAAGGAAAGAAGAAAATCTTTAATGTAAAAAAAAAAAAAAATCAAACTTCCCACATTCACAGCCTTCAACAAAAACTAGTGCCTGAGACAGGTTCAAAGAAGTTTGATTTAAAGGGATGGAATAAAAAAGGTTTGATGAAGTTTGATTTAAAGGGATGGAATAAATGATACATGTCTGAAGATTGCCTTATAAATGATTAAGCAATGCTAAAAACTTCAACTCAGAAATCAAATTCATGGGCAAATTTGCTGGATGGCATATTCAATTTTTGAAATTTATGATGGAGATAGATATCTGTTATTTTAGAATTGATCTCCACCCCAGGAATGAGATCTTTTCTTCTGACACCTGCTGGATTTTTTGTTGGCACACTGAAGTCTTTACTATCAACTACTGATTTTTTTATTACTATAACGTCTACTCCAAAAAGGTGACATTCCTAAACAAATCTTCACTGTCAGCTTGCATTTGCATGCTTTGCCAAAGCCGATGTTTTTTTTTCAGCACTTGCACAGAGGTAAATGGGTTTTTAGTGAATCAGTGCTCCTGCATTTTTTGGTTTTAAAGCATTATTGAGTGGGGAATGTAATGCTTCAGTGGGAGAATACTGTGAGCAGATGAACATCTCAAATTGCTAAATAAATATTGAAGTGTTTGTGTTTAAAATAAATGCCTGGGCAAGGCTGAAAAGTTTGGTTTAGTATTCAGAGGCACTGACAAATTGTGACCTATTCCTTTTTATAGTAACATACTAACTAAGACTGATGTTATGCTAAGTGAATGGTTTAGCAAATGTCCTGCAGTGTAATGAGTGGTCAGCTCATGCTTAAGACTTTTGAGGCATGTGAAACCTAATTAAACCATGAAGATCTGAAAAAACAGTAATTCCATTTAATTGTATTTTCAGTTTTGAAAGTCGTGGCCTTCCTTGAGGCGAATCCCCCTCTCCTGTGGTCAGACTCTGTAGAGCTCTTCCCTGGCCTCAGCCATTGGCTCCCGCTGTGAAGCAGAAATACTTCTTTTGCAGGAGACTGTTGCCCCTTAGGAGGTTGTTCCCGTCCCAGGTAGATGGAGGGGACTGCTGCATGCCCAGATCTAGGTGGGGCCTGAAACAGGCGCTGCCTGGAGGAGAAGAGGAAGCCCGAGACTGCTGTGTGGTGTGGCTGAAGCCCGGGCTCTGCCCCTCACAGCTAGAAGGAGCGTCTTTCTCCATCACTGGCTGCAGATCTGGTGCGTCCCCCACAGAGCGGGGACAGGGATGCCCTGGCAGCAGCTGGCAGGCAACGGGTGGGGTTTAATGAGCAGTGGGCAGAGAGGGGCCTCTTACAAGAGCCGTAGCATGACTTAGGCAAGGGGTAAAGGAGATAGGCTCGGTCCAGAAAGAGCAGGAAGGAGGAGGAGAGAAGACGTTGCAGTTT
The DNA here is from genome assembly GCF_000699105.1 of Pygoscelis adeliae. Classification (NCBI taxonomy): domain Eukaryota; kingdom Metazoa; phylum Chordata; class Aves; order Sphenisciformes; family Spheniscidae; genus Pygoscelis; species Pygoscelis adeliae. The sequence continues at coordinate 1,533,568 of NW_008823953.1, read as the reverse complement.
TTGAGAATCCTCAGGGCACTGCAGGGAGTATAAATTACCCTCTTATGTGATCTGTCGAGGGTAACCATGCTTCCCTCCAAGATCGTAAGACCTTCGAGCAGTTGTCGGTAATGCTTGCTCAGTCCTCTCTGAGATGCGGTCTGGAGTATGGACGGGTCCACTTGGGCAGTTGTGGCATGGAAAATAAATGGTGTCTGATCGCAGAAGCAGGAAAACACAACTGTCGTCTCCTGCTTTTATTGCCCAGTCTAGCTTCAAAAGAGAGATGCTCAGGTGCTAGTATTCTTAACAACTGCTCCACTTTTTTGATCAAACCTATGCACCCCCTCTCTAGTTAGCATCAGTAGCCATCAGTCCATGTTTAGCAGGCTTCTAATGAATTTCTCAAATAAGTGGCAATTCCTTTGTAGTTGTACATATTCAAAACTGGACTTCAGATCCATAAGAAGTAATTTTTCAAAAGTGTTTCTCCTGGAAATCACATTTGAAACCGTTCATACATGGCCATCAGTAGCACATGGTGACTCTCAGTTGTTAATATAGAAGTTTAACTAGGCCTTGCTTATCAAAAGAGAGGGAGATGTACTTGTCCCCTCTGAGCATCTCTGCTGCCTTTTTGCTGGCATGATAAGAGCTGTGCCCATCAGTCTGAGGAAAACGGGGTTCATAATTATATTCACATGACTGCAAACTGTTGCTGTCATATATAGCACACCATTAGGATGGCTGGTAGTAACACATGATACTGTGGTAGCAGTGCTTGAGTAGCATCTCATTTTGCTGGTTGGCCAATATCTAGCAGGTCTTCCATGTCCCCTTCACTTGCTGTTTAACCAGGAACACCTGTACTTAGCTATCCCCTTGTAAAACCGCAATAACAGAGTTTATTCACCTATAAAGCACTTGAATTATATCCTCAGCTGAGGCAAATTACATTACCGCTACTGACTTCGGAGGAGTTGTTCCCATTCATGCTGTCTGAAAGTCAGCAGAGAAGAGTTGTGGATGAAAGATGTAAGTGCAAAGTATTACTGTTTTTGTTTTACCACGACATGTATTTTGTATTTCCTTATTAAATACGTTGCAGCTTCTTATAGCTGCTGATCATTGTTGGTTTTTATTTTAACACAAATAAAAGATCTCTGCCTTTGAAAGACACGAAGCACAGCACTAATAAAATATCAAGCAGGCACAGTACAATAGCAAGCTCATAAAAAGGAGATAAAACACATTACATAAAATAACGTGTAGTAGCTTTAGGAAGAAATAAATGCTTAAGTTTTAAATGATGAATCAAGAGCATGAATATTCACTGAAAGACTGAAACAGTATGGGCTGAGGCCTATTGCGGAGACAGAGCACAAAGGAAAAAAACCTCTCTGTTAGCCAGATGCCAGAGAGAATTGACACCTGCGTTGGTTGGTTGAGGCAAAACTAAGCACAGATTAGGAGAATGACTATAGACAGAGATCTGATCACACAATCTCAACAGCAATAAAGTGGCAGCTTTTAATACTAGACGAAAATGTTGGATAGCACGCACAGAAGGAAGGGCAACCCGCTCAGGTGCGTAAGGAGAATGTAATGGCAGATACTAATCCAGCTCTGTCCTTGAGGTGGGAGTCAGTTGGGCTCTTCCCCTGGTTAATGTTAGGTACATAAGCTTAAATACCCTATTGAAAAAAGGTCCTGGGCACCAAGATATGAGCAAGAATTAGGAAAAGCAGACCCATAATGGAGGCTTGTGGCCAACTGTGAATTATTAGCAAGTTACAGATAATGTCAGGGACTCTAGGAGAAGTAGCTGTAAAGTAGGCATCAAACCCAAGACCTGCATGACCCTGGCTGTCAGGATCGTTAGGACTCAGTCCTTTACTACAGGTTAAAGGGATTAAAAAGGTAGAAGCAGCAGTACTGTTAAAGGAAATAGTTCAGTACGCAGTGGGGAAGCTAATTCTCTCCTTCTCGGTCTCAACCGAGATCGAAAATAATTAAATAAAGGGGAGAAATTTGAAGTGATCTATCTTCCGTCAGGACTGCAGAGAGTTGGGATGACATGGTAAAATAGACCAGAAGAGGTAGAGATTTTCAGAGCAGCACAGAGAATTTAGAAATGTAATATGTATTTATTTAAATGGTATCTGTATGGTTGCCTTCTCTTTGCTGCTTTGAAAAGCTTAATCTCTAGTTTTAAAGAAATTTGGCAACCATAGGCCCCTGTACACCCCAACTCAAGAATATCATGGGATCCTGGATAAATTCAAATAAAGCCTACTGCTTCTCAGTCTAATGCTGTGAATGTCAATTTGACTTCTGCTGATAGTGCTGGCTTTTATAGCATTTTTTCAGTCCTGATTTTTAGTTTTGCATCAAGTATGGACCAGGCAGAATTACGGTCAACAAAGGAAATGCTGCCTCTTCATTTCTACACTATATTTTACAAGTTTAGCTTTGGCTGTATGTATTAAAGTGATGCAGGTTTGGGTTTGCTGGTAGCCCAGATCTGAACCACTGTCTCATTGCTCGTGGTTGAATTAATGATGTGAATGTCTAAGAAGCCATCAGATTCATAAATCACCAGAAATGAGAGGGATAACTCATAAAAGTCTTTTCCTTTTGTTTAGCAATTTATCATTTTGCTTGCACATTAATAAACAGAGCTCCCCTGAGGTAAGCCACAGGAAGATAGATTTTTCTTCCTAATTTTCCTCAATCATAGCCAGTAGATCACAAGTGGAGAGAGTGGGCTTGTCACAGCGTGTTGGTCTCTTGCGACTCCCTCTACCCATCACTGATAAAAAATAAATGCGATTAAGTACCCTGGTGGATAATTATTTGTGTTTACATAACAGGCGCCAGGTTTCCGAGTCCGAGGTTGTCAGCTAGACCAAGCCGAAAGCGTACGTTGTCCATATCCCCCCTATCTGATCACAGCTTTGACCTTCAGACCATGATACGGACATCTCCAAATTCCTTGGTCACAATTCTCAATAATTCTCGTAGCAGTTCCTCAGCCAGTGGTTCTTATGGCCACTTATCTGCAAGTGCAATAAGGTAAGAATAGTATTTTCTACCTATATTATATATTCCCATTTTCCATGTCATACACGCATATGCAAATGTGAATGTGTACTCACATCTCTAAGTAACTGTTTTGTTTTGTTAATACGTGTATTTTGCAGTTTCTATAATGTATATTTGCTGGAGCTTAATTTAAAGTACAAAATACTTTTTTTCTTGCTTAGAAAGGTCACCACAAGGGACCTTCTGGCATATTATTGTCCAGTGCAGATAATATTCCATCTGACCAGCAGTAACAGTGTGCGTATGTGTGCTCAGGAATCTGTTTTCAGAGAATAAGCTCTAGGATAGGTTGTGACTTAAGTCACTTGGGTTCTTCTGGCCATAGATAAAATGGACAGTGAAATGTTCCTACATTAGAATCATCAGAGAGTAAAGCACAGGCGTGTGGTACTGTTCAGTTAAAATATTTGGCTAGAACTTCACAGTATTCATCTCAATTTTTTTCATATTTTAGTTCATATATTGAAAGATTAGACTTTCTGTGGCTAAATTATCTTTTTTTTTGTATCAAGGAAGTAGTGTTATCATCCACTATCATCAGAAATGCTGTGATTTTCACTTGGCCGCTTCACTTGCGTGTGCAAGAAAACGGTTGGTCTGGAGGCAGAAGAGCAGAGTAGCAAGGGAAGAGGTGGGCAGAAGTTGTACAGGAAAGGGAAGCAAATAGGGCACAGGCAGAGGGAACAAAAGCAAGAATGTCAAAAAAAAGGAAGTGGAAGAAAATGAGAAGCAGCAGAAAAAATGGAGATGCAACTGCACAACATTATTGTATTTGTGACATTGCTATATGTTAACTGAGAAAAGCTCCTTTGGTATTCCAAAAAAATTCCCCCACCTCTCCAAAGTCTCAGAAAATACTGGTTTTGCATTTAGGGCACCCAAACAAAGAGTGCTGCTGGTCCCTGGCTTAAAAGCAGCCTCCACGTTCAATTTGCAATGAGGCAAAGGAACAAGTCCCTACAGCAATTTCTTGAGATCTAAAAGACCCATTTTTGGCAAGGCTCAAACATGCCTCTCCTGCAAAAATGACACACTTACTTACAACTTCAAAAACCGGCTATGGGGATTTGCACTTTTGGAGAAAATGGGGCATGCAACTGGTGTGTTAGAAACCGTGAGCCTGCCAAACTTTGAAAGTGACAGCACTGTAAATATTTGGTATTAGCTTAAGTGCTGCTGGGTTTTTTTAAGCACTTCTTTTCAATAGTTGTGCTTCGTAGCTCTGATGTACGTGAATTGCTGTATAGTATTTCACAGGTATGATATCATAGCTCTGCGATACAACTCTGCAATCTATGTAACCACAGACCCAATTACAAAGCTCCATAATGTGGAATATGATTTATGTCAATAGCTGGCAGCAGTTTTGGACCGCATCTGTTAAATACATGTACTGTGCGGAGGTGTACTATCCCCACTGTCGTTAAGACGGGATGGCACTTCAATTACTAACCTTCTATTCCATTGCTTGTAACTTTGGTAAAGCAAATAGTGCATAAAAGTTGGCCTAGTCTCCACAGTGGAGTAAGTCTTCTCTCCTTTTACGCTTCCTCCACAGCTGGAAATGGTTGGTATATGTTTTTGACACATAGAATCACAAACCTAAGGGCCACTCCTGCAAAGCCGGAGTCAGGTGAATGGTTTTGTTGAACACAGTTGTGGAACTGGAGTGAGTTATGGGCAGAGACTGAGTAAGGATGCTCAGGAGTAGAACAGTGAGTCTTGTGAACTGGTGACACTGAAGAAAGCAAGGCTTGTGTGACTCAGCCTATGGTTGTCTGAAGCTTTCAGCACTTCCTGGTCATACTTTCCAGGCATGCATAATCCAAACTTTCACACCATTTTGAATTTATCTTTTTTTTTTTTTTCTTTTTGATAAGAGATGCCTGTTCAACGTGAAAAGTGAGAAACGTAGCTCTCCATTTTTCCCAGCGGAAAGGAGGGAAAGGGAGAGAGCTAGCTCTTTTTCCAGCTTTGCAACTCACCTCTGTTGATGCCCTTTAACTTCTCCCATGTGCACCTGTCTGTAAAAGAGTTACACCAAAATAAACAGTGACATAAGGTATTAAACCCAAGCCACATTTCATTGCTTTAATAAATTCCAAGACTAAATAGCAACAAGACTATCAGTAAAACTTAATTTATTGCAACTCACTGTCTTGTAAATAATGCATTCAGCACAAGGACTGCTGTACTGAATCAAACTGTAGATTCATCCCATTTAATATCCTGTCTGCAACAGCAATCAAAGTGTAGAAAAAACTTTTCCTAGTGTAAAAATCCCAGCTTCTGGAAACTTGCAGGTAAGTCTCATAGGAGTTGCTGCA
>NW_008823953.1:1518598-1528117 GCF_000699105.1 Pygoscelis adeliae | reverse complement strand
AGGCCACTAGATGGAATTGCAAGACAGGAAGGATTTGTATTTTAGGCAACATCAGTAGCATTAACTATACTTAACATTACACAATCCTTCTACTTTTAGATCTTGTTTCCAATCACGTTTAACTTAGCCCAAATAGTTTACACTTGGCAGCATTTTTCATGGCAGATACCTGTCTAATGCTGAGTGTTTCCAAAAAGCATCAGCAAAGTTATTAATTTCTCAGAATGAAGTTAGGGAAGAAGAGACTTCTCTCTACAAACTAAAAGACCTCTTGCTGCCTATTCACTGAGAAGCTACAGTTTGCCAGGGATGTTGCCTGGATGGTATAGATGTGATCTTTGCTGTTCTTGAGAAATTTTTCCATTCAGCCAAGTGATAAGCCCTTAAGAGGTTTCTATTAGCGTGTGTTAAATAGACTAAGCATTCAGCATGTTCCAGTCCAGGGCCCACAGAGAGGAAGGAGGACCTTTCCCTGCAGCTGCAGCTCTGCTTAATCTGGTACCTCCCTGGGAAGCCTGTGGAGGCTAAGCTGTCTGCCCAGCCATAACAGCCTTCCCTGAATGTGAAAAAGAATGTGGTCTTCAGAGGAGACAGGAGTCAGACCAGGAACTGTCCAGGTTAAGCAAGCTGGGTCAAAATGCTTTTATATAGCACAACATAGGATTTCACTGGAAGAGAGAAAAAGCTGCAAAATAAAGCATGCAGAAGCCAGTCATTAAGGTGAATGAAGGTACTGCCCTCTTGTGATTGTGCTTTGATACCATCTTTAATTTCAGGGCTGCGCAGTATTTTTTTGCAGGGCCCCTGCCTGCTTCAGCGCACAGGCTGAACATCCTCCCTGGATCAGTCAGAGCCGCAGGACCCTGCCTCACCTGTCCCAGGCAGCTGTAAAAGAGGAGGGAGCCTCTTACCAGGTTGTTTTCTGCCTGGAGCGCGGACCCTGCTCTTGCAACACAATCCCAGCCTGATGCTGGGCAAACTGAACTAGTCGGAAGTGACGACCAGGCTCATACAGTTTCTCTTCTGGAGGCCCAGCCTACCACTCTTAATTCTGCAGAGGAGCCGAATTGCTCACAGCCATGGCTTGAAGCTACTGACAGCTGTTTTGAACATTTCATGTGCTGTGTCATGTTAACTAACCTGGGAGATCTGGTCTCCATGTCTGAAATTGGGCAACCACAATGAGTAGCACTTTTTACCTTCATCTTTCTGTGATTCATGTCCCTGTGCAAAATGAGTCCTTCCCTTTCACCTCAGAGGGAGGTTGAAAGCATTAATGTTTTGTGAAGCACTTAGATTATACAGTGATGAGAACAGTGGAGAAGCTCAGGAGGATATCAGTAATTATGTATTCACTGATGGTTTAAATACAATGGAAGGAAGGCCTATGGGCAATATGCTGGGCAAGGAGAAGAAAAATACCAGAGGGTCTCTCACTGAAGACTATTGTGCATCTTGTGCACTGAATGAGTTATGAATCCTGCAGGGGGGAAAAGGGTTGCATGGTCACATAACTAAAAGCTGATGAGTCAGCTTTTAGTTATAACTAAAAGATGAGTCCGCACACGAAGGCATGGGCAGGTTTAGTTCTGGTGTGTTTGATTTTGCAGGCTCAATGCTCTTTTAACCTGTTTTTGCAAAGGTGCTACTTATGTTAGGAAAACGTCTCCAGAACCTCACTGATCTTTACATTGGCTACAAAAAGTACATCCTCTGGCTAAAAGATTACATCCCGTGCTCCACACAGCTTTTCAGCATAGGACTCTCTATAGGAGCACTGTGGGATGTTGAGGATGAAAACAAATGAAAGCAGCTTCGTTTTGCGCTCTGTTTTTACAGAGCCGAGCACAGAAGGGCTCTGGTCCTTGACATGGGTACTACTGCAGTTCGAATAATAAATAGTAATAGTTTAGCACAATCTGGATAGGGCTTGACTTGGCGGGCGCTTTGTCATTGTCAGCTGGCAGTGTAATGCTGTATCCTGACTACTGGCTGTGTACTTGAAAAGAAGATGTCACTCCTGCTGACAGCTAATAGTGGATCTCCTTTAGCACACCAGGTAAAGCTTCTACTTTGTGCATTTGAAAACACCTGGTTTAGGTCTCAGCTGGGAGAGATTATGCAGAAAGGAGGTCTATGAAATAGCATCAAATGAGGATAATCCTTCATGTGACATTTACTCATTTGGTTACCTGCCTCAGTCCTGCAGTGCAGCACCCCTGCTATTAATCTTTTGTCAGGATGTACTTAATGTTGTATCTGCTACCTGTGACACTTATTAGACGTCTTCAGTAGCACTTCTTTTTGAGAGGCAGCATGGCCTAGAGTGAGTATAGAGGGGGTAATCACTTCCCATGATATTAAGAGTACCGATTCAAAACCTTTACAAAAGATTAGCTGGTCTTTAATAAACACAGGAGGTTGGGACTTCATGTTCTATATGATCTGAAATTCAGAAGCTCTGAATTTTTCTAGTCCCTTAGCAGCGCTGCGATACCAAATTTACAAAGTCAGTTTTCAGATAATGAGCCCAATTCTCTGTCAGTTACAAGGTGTTTAAATCAGGAGAAGTTCCACCTACTACAAGAGACTTTCTTTGGGTCTAGGCAGATGTAACTGTGAATACACCTTAGCCATCTCATAACGTGTTAAAATTCAGTTTCATGTGAGCATGGGAGCCCTTTGGGATCTCCTCCAAGGTTTGAAAGAAACTGAGAAAGCACAGCAGCACACACACACACACCCCCCCCAGCTCTGCCCCTGCTTCCCTAATGTCATCAGAACAGGAAGGTGCAATTAACATAGAGTGGTTAATTACAGCCAGATCCTGGCTGTTCTGGCTCCTGTCACTTTGCTCTGGGCTGATCTGAAGCTGAGCATCAGGGAATGGTGGTGAGAGTACTTTCACAAAGAGCACTAGAAAGGGATAGCCAGGTTTGTAGGGTGAGCTTAGGCAGCAGTGGATTAATATCAGTGAGGAAGACAAGAGTCTGTGTTTCTGCAAGCACGTATTGCATTCTCAATGAGTTCCTCATCCCATGTAAGCTCCTTGTATAGAGAGTTTGTTGTATAATGAGTCAGTGCCCTCCTCTCTGAACTGCTTTATGTCTAGAGATAAGTGACCATATATTAATTTCTCCAGTTTCCCTTGGCAAACATGGAGAGAAGAACAAAGAGAAAAATAAAAACAGAGTTAAGATATACAAATGGAAGTATAAGGTTATCACAGAGAAAAGTGAAAGTATCTCCAGTAGAGAGCCCAACAGTCTAATTATGCGCTGTATAAAAAAAGCAAAGAGTATCCTTTTATCAGGTTTAAATTATCCAGTTTTTGAATTTAACAGAATGTCTCATAGTTATAAGACGGGGAGCCCTCATGTTCTCAGTCTTCCTTCTTTATTCAATATTTTATGTATTCTTATTATGTCTCTTCTTATTCATCTTCTTTGTGAGGCAAATGGTTGTTTTCAGTCTGCTCTTTAGAGAGTTCTTGCATTGTCATTTCTGCCGATTCTGTCTGAAACAGTCACCCTCTACTATATGCAATAATATGCCAGAAGAGGACCAGCAATTCAAATGCACCGTGATTTTCTGTGTTCTGTTTCCCATTCCATTTGTCTTAACATATTTTTGCCATAGTTTCACATTGATCAAATTTTCATTCCTCCATTGAATTCTGCATTGAGACAAGCAAGTGCTTCTCGTGAGTTGGCTCAGCTAATTTAGAACCAGTGTATGAGTAGTTCAGGCTCCCCTTCAGTATCAATATATGTCTTGCTATCAGTATTGCTCATTCATCTAGCATACTTGGCTCTAAAGACAACCTCTTAGCTCTTCACCATGCTGCTCAAAATAATTTTGTCATATATGCAGATTTCATTTTTTCATTGCTCAACTCCATGCCCAGATTGCTGACAATTACACTAAAAAAACAGAAGACCCCACCAGGAATTTATATCTAACTTTTACTAAAAACCAACTGCTTAATTCTTACCTTTGATTTCTGTTTTAGACTGTAAGTTTTAAGTTTGTATTTTTATGTAATTAAATCTGTGTAAAAGGACACAATCAAATGGTGCTTAATGAAATGAATCTTAAAAAGGACATGTTTAGGGTAGAACAGGTACAACACAATATATTCAGCAATGTTTTGCAGGAAGCTCCTTATGATAGGACATACAGGATAAAACCTGTGTTAATTACGTGAGCATTGCAGGTGTTTTGCTGTTTTATTATCACTCTTACTGGGATCTGCCTAAGTGAGATGCAAAGCTGACTTTGTGTGAAAGCTTTTCTTGCACTAAAAGGTCTCTAGTTAATTGCGTGTAATATGTTTTGAATGAAGGCTTAGTTGCAGTTCAGACTGAGTCAAATTCAGACCAGGTGTAACCCCACTGAAACGGGTCCTATTATAACTAGACATGTCACGTATGTGCAGCACAGGGCTTTATCCTCTGTGGTCTTCTATTGTGTATGGTTAATCTAAAGAAGGGAATATAATGCTCTATCATGCCATAAATAGTTTCATTTTATACCCTCTTTCAAGAAGTGTGAATGGCAGAGAAGTGCTACAAAGTGAATAAAAATGAAATTCCTCAGTATTAGAGAAAGTTGCATCTAATTCAGGCTCTGCTGAAATGTAATTCTGCAGCTAGCCTCCTATAGAAAGCTCATATAGATTATGGGATGGTGACATTCAGGGAGATTGTTTTGGAGATCACCTGCATCTTGCATTAGAAAGAGGTGGATGTTTTTCACCACAAATACACAGGAATGGCAAGATGTCTGCCTTCAGAAAGTGTATAATGTAGGAAGTCAAGCAACGTAAAGAATATAGACTATGCAGGCACATGTTGCATGCACATTTACATGTACAGATACACATATATACAAGTGTGATTATGTATGTATGCCTGTAAATGTGTATGTCACAGATCTTGTAATGAAAAGTCGATCTGAAGCAACTTGCTCCAGACTGATTCAGTGTTAATTGAAGAGTTTAAAGTCATTGGACCCAGCACATTATTAATTCCAAGAAAGTTCTGGAGCTAAGAGAAGTGTGCTGGAGTTTAACACTTCATTACTTCATTTTCAGACCCTAAAAGCAAGTATTAATTACCACTTTCCGTGTAATTAATGATACCAGTTTTAGAAACTCAAAAATGCTTAGCCGTGAATTTAATGCAAAATTATGTTTGCTAGAAGTGTCATGAGCTTGCATGGAGGGAGCACAGATGAATTACACAAGGTACTGTTAATACAAACTTCAGTTAGGATACTAAGGATTCCTGAACAGGAATATCCCAGTGAGAAGGACAAAGCTGTCAGTGCTGAGCACATAAGGTTAATCAGTGTGGCTCTGTTGCTCTCAGTGAAACTATTCCATTTTACTCTGGCATATGGCAACGTATTCATGAAGAAAAAATTCACCTAACCTAGCAGATAAAACAGAATAGATAATATGGTAAGCTGAAGAGAAAGTACAAACTACAGACTTTGTTAATTTTAAACTGGTAACAGAAAAGTGAAAAAAGAGGCAACGATGTATGTGAGTTAAATACGATTGTAAAACAATGACTATTATCTGACGAAAACTGGAAAAAAAATAGCATAGTATATGCTATACTTGATTAGATGCAGGATATGTCTTTTTACAAATTCAGTTAGATGACTTGTCTCTTAGTGATTTTTAATGAAACGTGTCAACATTACAAATGCAGAGGGTTATTCGTGAAACCTAGTCAGTTTTGAGAAATTATTTCAAAGGATTTCAAGTCTCATACCTGCCTTTAAGATCACACTACATGTCTGGTTTCATAGCACAGTTTGGTATTGTTTTCCCCTGTACTTAAGTGACAAGCCGTAAAAGCAACTGATGACTTGTCTGCATTGTCTACTCAAAGCTCAGTGTTGTCAATTAGAAAGTAGAGGGAAAAGAACAGGATTTAAAGCAAAATTCTTGTATTACTAAAAACATTACATATACTGTGGGTAAAATGCTCCAAACAGAAGTGCATTTTTAAAGTCTCCTTTCCTCTAATGCCATTTCGTCTTCATTTTGCGTCTAAGCAGTAAGAATTTCACAAATCTCTTCAGGGCTGCGAGGTTGCTGAGTGCATTGTCACTCCTGTGACCTGAGCAATTTGTCAACAGTCACTCTTGCAGGTTGTTTCCATCAGGAGGAGAAGCAGATGACAGAGTTGGAAACTTCTTTTTATTCACTCCTGTTTGTTTACAAAGAACGTACACAAATTCCTGTTTCCGCCAACTCAAACAACAGGAGACAGTTTTCTTATGTGAAGTTTCTGGCTGCTGCTTCTCTTCCAGGTCCTGTCCAAGGAGAACTCATTGGCTTTCTCTCTTCTACATCTCTGTTGGGGTCAGACTACAAGTCTGTCCTGCTGACTGTCCACAGCTTTCCGCATCTGACTATGCGATGTTCCTGGCTGCATATTACACATACACATAGTTCCATCAAAATACATACAGAAACTTCTGTGTATGAAGTCAGCTTATGCAGACTCCCTCAGCACCCGTGACTCAACTCCCAGCTACCCTTATTTACGTCCCGCATTTTGGACAGTGGCTCCTACATGTCAGTTTACCATGGGATGAATGAAGCTGTTTCTTACAATGCTCCTTATAAAAAAACAGCATCTGAGCATGTGAAAAGCAGTATTTCATCACTGTTAACTTAATTATGACTTGTATTATGACTTAATTCAGTTATGTCTGTAGGTCCCAGGTTTTAGGACAGCATTTAAGGACTTGCTGAAGTCAGTCCCTCTTCAGAAGTATTTGAAAGTTCTTAGGGATGCTTTCCTGAAGAGTAGCTGGGTACATTTGTAAAATGGTAAAAGTGCTTGTTTGCCCCTTAGCAACATTCCTAAACAATAAATAAGGACTTTGAAAATCCAAATCAAAAACTAAAGGTGAAGTCCTGGCCTGGTGCAAGGAAAGGATAAAAACTCCATTGAATTCAGTGAGTCTGGGTATTCATCCAACATTTATTAGTGGGTTTCTGCACCCTGGTTTCTCAGTTTCACTTGCCCACAGGCTTCATGCAACTCTTAAGGGAGAGTAAGACAAAGTAATGACAGCTGTACCTACTTGAGCATGAGCTAGAAGAAGTCGTGGTGCTATCCTAATACCTGACAGTCAGCTTTATTGAACATGAAGCCAATCCACCTACAAATTACCTTTCCCTTCATGAACTGGGGTCCTTTTTGGAGAGACTTGGATTATTTGGTCTGCCTAGCGTCAGTCGCTGATGGCAAGAACAAATGATGGAGGCTACAGAGTGATCTGGGAGAGCCAAGGCTTTTCCACAAGTCGGGAAGGGCCTGTGTGCCCCCTTGCAGTGCAGGGTGCACCCTCCTTCATGGAGCGAGCACTTGGGCTGTGAGTGCACCGCCCAGACATCAAAGACCCCTCAGGCCAAAGGGCCTGAAGCCTTCTCCTGCACAGTGGTGTAGATGGAGCCAGTGTATCTCACTATGACACGTGTTCCTGTACTGTGACCGGTTCTGTACATTTTATTTCAAGAAAGATGTTAGGCAGTTGAGGGGACTACAAGGAAGAGCAGGGAAAATGATCAGAGGTCTGAAAAATTATACCGATGAGTTAGAATAGACTTGACCTAGTTTGTCCAGATTAAAGATGAGAAGACTGGGCAGGAAGAGGTTATATTAATAATTTCAAATATGCAAAAGAGAAAAGAAAGGAGGAGACTGTGAAGGGGAAGGTGAGTGATGATTGCTGGGTAGAATAACAAAGTGCTGGTCTTGAATTGCTGCAGGAAAGATTTAGGATAGAGGATAGGAGAGAAAACTTTAATATGGTAAACATAGCTTGGTTCTGTATGAATAAAGAAAGATATCCCAAAGAAACAAATCTATCCTTTTGAAATTTAAAAAAGAAAAAAAGATTTTAAAACATAAGAAATGTCCCACTGGGTCAAACTAGAGGTGTTAGATACTATCTTGTCACACAGTTTGTCTCTGATGGTGGAAACAGCGGATGCTATTTAAGAAGCACATGAACCCGCCCGCTTTCTGACTTTTGTTCTCTCTGTGCTCTCCCAACATCAATAATCATTAGATTAGCAATCCCAAAGCATGTGCCCTTGCTTGTTCCTTTTAGTATTTCTTCATGGACCTGTTGTCTTTGGACTTGTCTAGTCCCATATGAACCTGCTCGCTCTGTCTGCCTCCTGTGGCAGCTGTTCCAGAAATCCACCAATGCTTTTTTTAATCTAAGTTGTTCACCTGTGGCTTTCATTGAATGCCCCCTAGTTTACACGCTTGAAAAGCTCTTTTCCTAAAACCTTGCAAAGCAGAACCAGAAAGGGGAAAGCACTCGGTTCCTTTTTCTAGACTTATATGCATCAGGTCTTGCAGAACTGCATGTGTTTTGTGATACAAGGAAGGTATCTTCATAGTTTTTGTGAAGAAAAGAAAACTATCATGATATAATGCAACTATCCTCACAGTATTCACAAAATTGAGATTTCCTCAGCATTTTTGTGTCAGCCTGTCTCCTTAAGTACACCTATGCAATATATAGGAAAGAAGGAATTTTTCCTGACTTGAATTCACAGCTGTTTTGCGGTAAATTCTGCAGCTGTGACCAGAAACTGGATGACCTTGTTAGTAGGACAGCCACAAAGTAGCCACAAAGTTTGGTTTTGATTATAACGTCTGTTTTTCTTCTTCTTGAAGTCTGTTCCTTAAAATTTGATGTGCTCATGTAATTGCAATGTAGTTCACTGCCCTGCTTTACCTCCAGTAAAGGGAGTTTGAGACTTTGCAGAGGAGGAGAAGAGAAAAAGAGAGACAGACAGACTGACAGACAGACACAGAAGCCCACAGTATGGAAAAATAAATGATATCACTGATGGGCTTTTCTGTCAGTGTATATGAGTTATTGAATGCTTAAGCAGAAGTATTACATGTTTTTTCTAACCCTTATCCCCCATAAAACTCAACAACTAAAAAGGTAACCTGCATGCAGTTTATTAGTGGTCTTAGATGCATTCATCTTTTTTTTTTCCTTTTGTGCTTTGTTTGAAAGAAAAAGTCTGTAACAGAAATACAAATCAGATTCCCTCCAGTGGTGTAGATTTTCATTTCTCCATAGGTAGATGGAAGAAAAAGATTCATAATTCACTTACACTTCTGTGAATCCAAGACTTTTTGGAAGTGACTGGTGTTTGGAAAATGTGAGTGATTGGGGCAGGCATCTTGCATTCTTCTGGCATCCGGATTTGGAAGTGTTGAGCACCCCTTGTCTGAAATGCAGCCCCTTTAAGGTATCTTAAAAAAAACTTGATGCAAATTGAGGCCTCTGAAACCACTCATCACTTTTGAAAAACCTGGTTGTTGGTTTTAGTGGTTCTGGACTCTCAAGATGATTACTTTCAGGTCTTGTTAACCACCTCTGGGCATAAAGCTTAGTTACTGAGCGACATTGGTGCTGTCTTGGTGCACATTTCTAAGCAGACATAGCTGTATCGGCTGC
>NW_008823953.1:1482963-1518521 GCF_000699105.1 Pygoscelis adeliae | reverse complement strand
TGCCAGTCAAGGCAGAGGAATCCCATGGGGTCTGAGGGGACTCTGGGCTACGGGGGTGCTTCACACATCCTGTATTCAAGAGTTATTGAACAAAGTGCATTAAAAACTTTGGGAAGGAGGGCAGGAATCCAGGTCTCCCCTTCCCAACAGAGCACTCTGTGCCAGCACCGTTGCGAGCTTTGATTTCTTTTTCTTCTTTTTGGCCCACAACATCAAATTTATTGTCGAGCAGCCTGAATGGTTTCTGAAAGGCAGAGAAAGACCTGCCACCTTCTGTTCTCTTCAGATCCTTGTGATCTTTTCAGATCAGAAAAATCGTCCAGGCTGCCCTGTGACAGCATCTTGCATGAAGGTGACGTTAAACCCAGCCAGGTCATCTTGCCTTATGAAGAGCTCTCTAGAAACAGCTGGAAAGAATTATTTGAAGGCAGCTATCTGAGCTATTTAAGAAATCACCCTAGTGGCTGAACCATTGTCACCATTTCTGAGTACTCCCCTTAGCTGTGCTGGCTGTTCCTCTGCTCCCTCACAATCTCCTTTTCATTTCAGTCTGAGATGTTTGGAGGTAGAGGGAATGAAGTGCAGGTTGCCAGGCTCCGTAGGAAAATCCTAGTACCTCAGACTCAACCTTTGCTGCTGAGCACGGGGCAAAAGAAAGATACTAAAGAAATAGGATTCCTCCTTTCCTTAGCATATCTGTCCAGCTGTGTCTTAATGCATCTGCTGCTGGTGTCATTATTTTCCAGTAAGAGCCACTAGCTAAGATTATGTCTGTCTCCTCTGCTGTACCTTGCAATTTTGCTTGCTTGCAAGTTGGGCAAACGTTGGCAATGCCTGGCTTAGCATCGTCCTTCTGGAGGCTCCTATGGTGTTAAAGCAGATGTAGATAAAGAGGCCATCTCTATGAGGTGAAATCTGTCCTTGTGATGGAAGCCATTTTTATTTATATAGGGAGGGGAATAGCAAATATACTTACTTAATATGTAAGCACCTGCACTGTACTGGTATAAGGTGCGTCACTGCAGGCCAGTGAAACTAGCTTCTGTATTTGTTAAAGCAGAGCTGCTTTTGTCCTTTAGTTAGAAAGGTATTTTGCCACTGGGGAGGCATCATCACTTTTTGTGTTGCTCTACATGACATAAAGAATGCGAAGGAAGGATGTTTGACCAAAAATGCCCTATTGACACGCAGTCTTTTCCCATTTTTGGAGGGACTGAGTGGAGAATATTGCCAAACTCCAGTAAATACAAGTGAGGTGCATTAAGTGCAAGTTGTACGTATAGATCTTGGGGATTCTACAGTCTATTTCCTACTTGGGGCCAAAGGTTCCTTTTCAGCATCCAGCTTCCTGAGTCTCTGGTCACTGGCACCTTAACAATCTCCTACTGAGATAAAAATATATTCAGATTACAGCAGTTCCCTCCTGCCCCTCCTGCACTGTTTGAGAGGGATCTCCTGTCCTCTTGCTTTGGATAGGTTAAAAAATTAATGTTAGATGCAGGTGCTCATGTAACTGTAGTCACAGAGCAGTGATGAGCAGGATCTACATCTCTGAGCTGAGGTCTTAGGTTGGTCATGTCTTGTGGCTGAATCGTAGGTTTGTCTTTTTACCGTGTACGATCTGAAGAATATTGCCAAAGTTTTGAACCTGGACTTGCAAAGCTAGGTATTGTTGTGCATGCATAAACACCTAGAAAGGAAAAAAACCCCAACTGCCCTGTATTTCCAAGGGTGCTAGATACTTGGAGCTCCCAATGACATCAGTCCACGTATTTTTTTCTTTTAAACTGATTCAGCTGATGGGTGAAGATGTCCTAGGCATTAACCACTCACAGAGAAATAAAGTACTTCATCCAAATTGTTTGTATGGTGCATTTGTTGATCGTGGTGAATTTGATAGCATCTTGAGGATGGTGCCGTCTAGTGTTTGAAGTACATGAGGTGAACTCACAGTGTATATATAGGAGCAAAAAATGCTGGGGTGTAGTAAGGAGGCATTGTTTTAGCCTCATGTATGACATTGTAATTTTATGTTTTTTAATGAACAGACCAGAGTAGTTACACTAGTAATGTTTGTTCACTAAAAAGGAAAAGGGGTGTTAAATCATTGTGTTCTTTGATGAATGGCTTGTACACTGAAGAATAAATTGAACAAACTGGCATAGAGCTCAGTGAACATGAAATCAGCTATTAGAAGAAAGCTTGTGAACAAATTCTGAGCCTGATATGCATCTTTTGATTAATGTCCTATCAATCATCCATAGTGGCTACCTTAGCTAAATCGTGCTGTAATCATTCATGGTTGCTTACAGGAACACTGGCAGGGACTATAGAGCTGCAATAACTGAATATTATTACTGATTTCTCCCTAACTCTTGCTGTGAACAATTACTGTTTTCACTACGTTTCTGCCTCCCTTTATGAAAAAGAATACAATGCAAAATGAAAAGAGAGTTCCTCAAAGACCAGTAAAATTCTCCCAGGGTATTCTTAATGATATTCTGTCCTAAATGGGCAAACAATTGTAATGCAGAGTTCTCACCAGGAATAATAGTAATGTAATCACATTGAAGCTGTCTCTTTATGGACTGTAGTCAAACAGACAAAATATATAGTCAGATTAATGAACACAGAATTTCTGTAGAATTATTACTTAAAATGGTTGAAATGATTTTAGCTCTTTTTGTATCACAGTATTTTCAGTTAATGCACTTAACAGCAACAGCAATTAAGACTCCAGACTGTAAATTTGGATTAAATCCACCCTTTTGACATTAGAAGAAGCCTTGATTCTTAAAAGGTATTATGCCTGCACCCCTCTCTTTTAAGACCTAATGTTTTAAATTTCTGTGGCTCTTTTGAACTATGGTTATTTCAGGGTTTTTTAAGGAAAAAAAATTCAATTAATACACTTTTTGTTCTTTTTTTTTTTTCCCCTATGATTGTAAGTTATTGGCAAATGTTTACAGGAGAATTTCATATTCCTGTGTGTGAAGTTCCACACCATTTATTTCTCGAGTGTGACACAAAGAATGCTTTGGCACTACCCACAAAATAGGTCCTTAGATGGCAGTGTAATTTCCTCCAAAGTCACTGAAGTCTGGGAAATACGGTGAAGTAATGAAGTGATGACAGGTATTAACATGCATAATGGGCTTTAATAGACATTTAATGTTGTTTAACTGGAAGAAGGAGAAGTGCTTTCCCATTGGAATATTTCTACATTGAAACTCATTGATCACCAATTTCAGAGGGGAAAGGTTAATCCATCAGTTTCTGTAACCAAACGGCACTGATGGAAATTCTTTAGGTGACATTCTGGATGAACTGAGCTTTCCATCTTTGCAAACAAATGAGTGATATGACAAGCATAGTGTTCAGAACACATTTAACCAATTGATTTTTCTCTCCTCTTGTAATAAGATCTAGAGACGTATGAAAGAGCGTAGCACGAGCCAAGATTAAAGGAACTGCTTCACACACGCGAACATAGGGGAACTGCATTATCAATAAAAGTACTATAAAGCATGTAGGCACCCATTCTTTTTCTTTATATAAAGTTTGTTATTGCAATAAATAGCTGTTATTGAACTGCTTGCCTTTTATTTCAGTTTTTCTGAATTTTATTTCGGTCGGCTCTCTGTGATTTCCTGGTAAATGTTAGGAAAAAATGTTATGTTTTGTTACGGTATCATTTTTGCACTCACTAGTAAATCCAGGCCATCTCTAGATTTAAAAGCAGGATTTATCATCCTTTGGGGCATGAAGAAAGACATGAGGGGGAGGGAGAGACTTGACTTCAATTAATGTAAATATATCAAATATATTTTCACTGTTTAGTCTGTGCGGTTCCATACTGTAATGACCCTTATCTTTTTCCTTCCTCTTCCCTCCTTTTTCTCCCAAATTCAGCCCTGCTCTGAGTTTCACATACCCTCCTACGCCAGTATCCCTCCAGCAAATGCATCAGCAAATTATAAGTCGTCAGCAAACCCTAGGTTCAGCCTTTGGACACAGCCCTCCACTCATCCATCCTGCTCCAACTTTTCCTACCCAGAGACCTATCCCTGGCATCCCCAGTGTCCTGAACCCTGTCCAGGTCAGCTCTGGACCTTCTGAGTCCACACAGGTGAGAGACAACAAAAGAAACCTTTGCACCCCATTAATTTATGAAAAAATGAAACAAATTACATTGTCTTTATGGCAATTAATCACCACTGTCACAGAGACCCTTTGATAACAGTTTTCTTGCAGCTATAGCATTTGCAGTCCCTTTATTATAAATCATAGGAGTGTATGCGTGGTTCCTGATTGGTAGCGTGCTTTTTAGTCCTCATAAATATTTCAGTGTGGCGCAGCAGCTTCTCATTCCAAACTGTCTCTCCTGGATCTTATACAGGAACATAATACAGGTGGGGAGCAAGAAAAGGGGGGAAAACCACATCAAAACACTAACATTTTAAAGATTAGCAGCTTCACCTCCAAATCAGGCTGACTACAATATACACAGGGTCAGATTCTGCCCTCCTGACATAGGTGTGAGTAAATCAAAGTGAGTAATTCAATCTGTGAGCAACAGAGGAACTCAAAGATAGTGCAGAGGTTTGAAGGTTTTTTCTCTGATTTGTGCAAAATTGGACTTCTAGTGAGTTTGAATTAATCATTTTGATAAACGAAGTTGTATTCTCAAAAGCTGGAGATGTTCAGCAGTGAATCAGGCCCATAATGTGGAGTTTATCACAATTCGTGGTTTGCCTGTTATTAACTAGTGCTGTTTGTTTCCAGATGACCTGGGATAGGTTATTTATCAGTCGGGGAGCTGTTTATCTCCTGGCTAGCTTTTACAAATGTAGAAGCAGAACATACTGCTGTAGGAAGCATATTGATTTTTTGTGGGGTCCATGCAAGTTCAGGTATCTCTAAAAGATCTCTGGATTCCTACAAGATCCATTTGCAGGTGTAGATAATGGTGTTCAGTCTAGCACAGCAAGAGAAAAACAAGATTCTGGCCTGTTTATGTCAGCAGTCGTTTTGCTACTGATGGCAGAATCCAGGACTACATCTAGGATTTTTTAGCTGAGGGTTTCATGCTAGTGTTCAGTTTTTCTTCCTATCCACCTTTATAATGGGAAACACAGAAAAAGAGCTGAGGTCTTGTGTGCAGATGTTAAGTGCAAAACCTCTCCTCCAAGTGTGAAAAAATACATCTTTTTCTCATGTTGATTCGAACTAGTGCACAGTGATTTCATTTTTCAAAATTGCCTTTCTGAAGTCATCATTATGCGGAAAATCGAGTTCTTCCTACCCCTCCCTGGCCTAACAAAACCAACATTGGTTTGTAGCAAGGAATTACATCAAATGCCCTCCTTCCTGTTCCCTCCCTGCTCCATTACAAAGTGGAGTGATGCAGCTCTTCCACAAGTTAATCCTATGTAATTGAAGCACGATGTAATTGCATATCCAATATAATTAACAGTGTAGCTTCTACAAATAAAGTTGCTGAGCAGATGCTGCATATTTCTGTTTGCAGCTACATATTTATCACAGTCTAATTTTGTCTTTTTTGGGGGAAAAAAAACCCTGCCTGCAGCAGAATAAACCCACAAGCGAATCTGCAGTGAGCAGCACTGGAGATCCCATGCACAACAAGCGCTCCAAGATAAAGCCCGATGAGGACCTCCCCAGCCCGGGAGCAGGAAGCGTGCAGGTATGGCGGTCAGGTTACAGTCATAAGCCTTTCATCCCGCTGCCAGAGGGAAAATGGACCTCGCCTGTAGGACATGTTTTCAGGCTTTCTGCCCTCGTACGGCCCTTCATCTAGTGCACACACGGGTGGGCTCAGCTCATGGTAGCAAGGGTTAAACATGGGTAGTGAGGGGCTGCTGGGTTACAGGGCTGTGTTGCAGAATGAGGACAGAGGAAGGAGGCCGATGGAGAGGCACTTCTGATCATTCAGAGAGTGCTCAACCCTCTGTTCGCTGTGGAAAAGCAAACCAGAGACGTTCAGGTCTTTATTGAGGACGCATTTTCTGTTCAGCAAGAATATTTACGCCACGTTGACTTTTACCAGGTCTTAGCACTGTACTGCATCGAGGCCTCAGTGTCAGGCTCCAGTCTCATTTGCTATACTTTCTATACCAGTTAATGCCACTGGTTTTAGTAGAGCGACTCCTGATTTAGAGTGGCTCAGGGGAGGTGAGAATCAGAGCCTTGATCTTGTGAGTGAATCCACGAAAACAAAGCAGAGGTCCATCTAAATCCTTCGGTAGGTTTGAAATGGAAAGAGCGTGAGTGCTTAATCTGAACCACATGTTTACGCTAACATCTGACCCTTACCCTGAGCACATAACAAGCTGGGGAGAATGAGGCACCTTGAGGAACTGAAGGTGGAAAGTCAAAACCCAAAATTAAATACTCTCTTCTCCTGCTCACCCCTTTCACGCACACATTACAGGCAAGAACAGGCTAACAGCCTGAAAATTACCAAATTACCAAAATTGTTTTTGGAAAAGTTTCTGTGTGCAAAATAGTCACTGGATTAACAATGAAAACACACTTTGGATTACTGGTGATCCATTTTGTGTCTAACAGTAGTACTAAAGTCAAATTCCAATTAATTCAACGATATTGACTAGTGCCTTTTTCACTAGTGATGCCACTGAATAATAAGGGGTAAGTGTGCAAATAAAGAGCTGCTTAAATATGGAGAGAGGGAAGCCAAGCCTTTACGATTTGCTTTGAATTGAAATGTAAAGGGATTTTTTTTTTTAGAAATTCTCTGCAGTGAGTACTTCTGGGGAGGAAAAAATCATTTTACGCGTATAGTCTGCAGATGGCTTCTGGCTTACCAGGCCTGTTTTGGGCTTCTATATTTTGTAGAACTGAGTAACAGAGTGAACTGAGAGTAAAATAATCTACACACCCACTCCCATCTTTCTTTTAATGCTGAAATAATTCGCTTGTCTTCCTCCTCAGTGTCAGAATTTCCTCTCTCCTCTCCTCACCCCTGTTTTTTTCCTCTCTCCAGGAACAGCCAGAGGGAATGACCCTGGTAAAAGAGGAAGGGGACAAAGATGAAAGCAAACAGGAGCCTGAAGTGGTCTACGAGACAAACTGCCACTGGGAAGGCTGTTCCCGGGAGTTTGACACGCAGGAACAGCTAGTGCATGTGAGTTAATGGTATTCAGGAACTGGGTTTTAAAACTACGTGACCTTTTTCATGGGGGTCAGGTTCTCTGACCCTGTGCTGAGTCAAGTTTCTTAGCTAACAGCGCTGCAAACTGGAGAGGGGTTTGTGAGTTTCTGAGAATAAAGAAAACTCGGAGCCACAGTGCTTGACCTGTTCAGTCAGCTAAAGCTTAGTGTAAAATTCAATAAAGTCTTCAATAGAGATTGTAATGGCTCTGATCCTGTAAGCCAGCAAACGCTATTTTGAGTTAGAGACTTTGATAGTTATTGAGTAATAGTAAGCTGAACATGAATTATTATTAACCTTTAGCCAAGTTTGATTTTTTTTCTCCCAAAAGGAACTGTAACAGTAGAAATGGGCAAGGGGAATTCTTCCCCTCCCCTAAGGGGGTTTTGGGTATTAATTTACTGTTGTGTGTAAACTGAAGTGGGTTATTTGGCTAAATACATGGAGACTGAGCTATTTCAGTCTTTTTAGCGAAAGTGAACTGGATGGTCTTATTTATGCTACACCAAATATTAGTCGTGTCTGCCTTGTTTTTTCTTCCTCTCTACCACTTCTCCAAAATAAATGATTTTTACTATTTTGTAGTATTGTAAGCTAGAAAATGAATGATCAAAATCTAGAATATAACCTGGCAAGTACAGGTTATATTTCCATTTCCAACCTCCTTAGCTAGCAGCACCTCTCTTGATTACTGGCATCACAGAACATATCTAAATACTCTGCAAAAAAAAGAATTCCTAGTACATATTAGAGAAGAACATCTTCAGCAAATGATCAGTGTGTCAGAATCCTATTTATTGGAGAAACCTGTTTAATACTTTCCTGGAGATCATGCAAAATCTATTGCATAATATGGCCAATACTACTGAAATAGCTTGTTGAAAAATGTACTTTTCCACCCAAAATAAATTAAAAAAACCCACCACGTATTTCCAAACACTATTCAAAATGGTAAACTGATGCTGCAAAGCTAACTTTAGTAAAGCAATGCCAGCTTTTACTCCTTGGAGTGTGAGAGTCTCTTGGTGTTGCAGTTATTTATCAAGATGTATTTTCAGTTTCTTGTTATTATTAGGTGGTAGTAGTAACAGAAACAATAACAATAATAATAAAGGAAAGACTATCACAAACTAAAATAATGGCAAAAATGTGCCATTTTTTAATAATCCTTTGGACACATTTTGCACAAAAAATACCCTAGCATCTTAATAGGCCAAGATGAAATGTGAGGAGAGACTCTTTCAATATCGTAATATCTTTTTGGGAAGAAATGCTATACGAATGGCTGCTGCAAAGGGTTGGACACATTTAAAAGATCAAGTGTCGGTCTTGCAATTGATTCCATGCAAAGAGACCAACTGGCATCATCTGGGGCTCTGCACAGGCACAGTCTTTATATCTGCTAATAGTTGTAAGGCTAGAGCTTTATGATGCCTGGCAAACCTTTCTCAATATTCAGAAATGATCCCAGTGATGATGATAAATAATTTACACCAAAATATATGAAATAAAAGTGAAATTCAGAATAAAGGTGCTCTTGATAATGAAAAAAAGGAAGAGGTTTTTCTGAAGTTTCAGACATAAAATTTAATTGAATGCCACTGTGCCTGTTAGCTAATAGCTAATGTCTTGTAGTTTCAGGTGAATTAAATTGACAGTGTGATAGTTTGGTTAGTTGTTTTTTTTTTAAATGCATTTGTTGTTTCTGGTGTGATTTTTGTAGCGAATCTGACTGTACTAATAAGGGTCAATAGCAAGACTCCTGAAAAAAGTGTATTTCTTATGTTTCTGCATGATGGCAACATCTCAAATGGGTTTCTCTAGACATAAAGAAGGCAGATAAAAAATGTTTCTATGATACAAGGAGTTCTTTTTGGCAGGGCTCAGGATTCAGCTATGTTATGATGGCATTTAAGATTACGAGGTGCAAGTCCTGACTCGATACCCTGAAGACAATAAAATCATCATCATCGCAACCATCACATTCAAGTAGCACAAATCACGCTTTAAGAGTCAGCATGACTCAGTGATGGGGCCCTGGTTTGTGATTTCTTTTGCTGCTCCGACAGAGCCCTGCTGTGGGGACTTAAGCAAGTTATTTCTGTCCGGAATTGCAAAGGGCTTTAGACATCTAACTCTGTTTGAAAGTCTGGCCCTTCACCACGGTCTGTCTCTCCCGCATTTTGTCTGCCCTTGATTGCTACAGCCCTCTGATGTACACCTGCAGCAACTAGGGAAATGAAGTCCAGGCCTTGGTAGGGCTTCACGGGAGGGCAGCCCTGGTTTTGCTTAGGTGTGTGACTCCGGCAGAAAGCGTTAAGTCCCTGAGTAGCAGTTCAGCCCTTGAAAATCTCCCCACTGCTGTGGCTCATGTATGCCTCCTACCCAAATACTTGTGATTAAATCCGAGTAGATACAAATTGCCGTAATTTGCACTTACCTCAGTGTCTTTGCATTGGATGAGTTCCTGACTTGGCATGTTCAAGTCTGCACCTGAACTAGGCAGAGAGAGTATGTGTCTCAGTGGCGTGAGTACATCCTTTACTCGGTAATATTTACACTGCAGTAGCAGCTGGAGGCCTCATCAAGCCCAGAGTCCTGTGGTGCTAGATGCTGCTCAAACACAAGAGAAGGAATGGCCCCTGATAAGGGCATGAGGTCTTCACCCTGTGACTCCGGAGACATGTAGATTGGGCTGTTTGGTGCTGTCTGGAGGTACCTGAGCTAGCTTGTAGACGGGTAGGCGTGTAGCTAGGATCACGCTATGCTTCCCAGGAAGGTCAGGGATTTGCAGGATAATAGATACCAACCTTCAAATCTTGCGGCAGAGCTCTGCCACGTTGCCTCCCCTGGCTGCACGTGCTGCTGCTTTGCAGGTGATTCCCAACCCACTGGCAGACTCAGCAGAGCCTCAGTTGCTCCAGCCAAGTTTGAAGGGGGGGTCTGAAGTCAGACACTGGTCTGCCATCTGGGACATCAAAAGTACAGATAACCATCCTGTTTTGTTGAATCTACTGTGGGGTAGTAATCATCAAGGCAAGGGCAACTGGCATAGATAAAGACAATAAAGGCTTAAATTGCCCTAGCAAGACTCATCCAGATGACATCTGCCGGCTTCCCTATATTCTCTGACACTCAGAAAGGATGGTTAACATGGGCAGAGAGCTACAGTCACATGCTCAGAAGTTGGGTGGGTGTGATACAGCACTACACATGTGATACTACATCGTATTGTGTACACACACCTACTTGCCCATAGTATGGGTAGTCAAGTGAACTGTATAGCGAAGCTAAGAGTGAGCTATGTAGACCTTCACAAAGGATTGAAAGAAACCCGTTCCCTGTCACCCACTTCATTGAGTACGTGGTATGTAGCATATATTCAGTAGAAAGGAAAATGCATTTGTATATTTGACTTGGAAGTATTTAGAGTATTCTTTCCCTGTACAATTCTCTAAACCAGTTCCCAGGGCTTTGGAAGTTCAGCTGGGAAGAGGAAGTCTGTAAAATGCAAAGTTTCAGAAAAAAAGACCTAAAAAGCATTCTTGTACATCCTGATAAAGCTAAATTTTCAGGATCTATGCAGGCTAGCAGTAAGTCTTTTAATGAATCTGTTTTTTTTTTTTCAGGGGAATAAAGCCACTGTTTGTAGCCATACATAATAGTAAGATATCAGACCCAAAACATCCGATGGCACAGAACAGACTGTTACCCAAGCCTTGCATCCCAAAGCACTGGAATTTTAGAGGAACTGCAGTGTTTAGGGAAAAGATGGAAGTGTGTTTCTAGCTGTTTGTTTTGTTTCCTAAAGGGTTAGGTAGCTCAGCATGAATTCTAGTCGCACCAGGTTGAGCAGAGCTCAGGAGAGCTTTTCCACAATACACAATGCACACAGTTCACATTATAGATGTCATTACTCCCATCATGTATAGGGTGTATACACAAGCAAGTATGCATGTGTTTTGAAAGAGGTAAATATGAATTTGTGTATATTCTGGTGTTTCTGTCACATGAGGATAGCTTTATTATCTTTTTGGGAATGATGGGACCCGATTTACTTCAAAATCAACTGTAGGTGAATCGGATTCTAGCAATATCTGCATTACAATGGGATGCGTGATACAGCATGTATGAAATGGTAAATACAAACATAATCTGTGTCTGAATATGTGGTATAGCTTTAGAGCAGAAATTGCATTCTTGGGCATGATAGTCAGTATTTGATGGCATTTTTCTGCATTACTTTCTGCAGCAAAGTCCTGCTATTATTAGTATAAAATGTGGGCGCTAGTGAAAGTGTGCTTACGCCCCAAGAGACAATGTTTTCTGACTGAATTTATGAACAGAACCTGGGCTGCTATGAATAAATAACTGAAAAGCTACATAAAAGAATCGTTATTGACCCACCCAGAAGGGTTTGACACTGCAATGATTTTGGTGCAGGAGCTCTTATTTTCAAGCGATATGTGCCACTTAGAATTCAGCGTGGTTAAATTTTCATGATACATACAGCAAAAGGCAAGGTGTTAAACCATTAAGATTCATGATTCTTCATGGTTGTCTATCTAGCGTCTGACAGTACCGACTGCCCTGCTAAAGCAAGTCACTATCTATAATTGATATCCTTCTATGGAATAGGGTACCAGCTGCAATTGAAGGGTTTTGCTGAAAGCTCTTAAATCCTGACAAGTTCTGCCCTTGTTCTGGTTCAGTCGCTGAGCTGCACTGCTGGTATCGCAGGGTTATTTGAAGTTGGTGCAAAAGGGGTGCGTGTGTTGCACATTAGCAAATCACAAAGTTGGAGAGCCGCGTTAGAGCTGCCACTGCATTCGCCTGCCAGGTAGTCCTATTTACACTGCGTTGCACTCCTGAAAAGATTGCTTACATTACTGTTTGAACATGTGTGTTACAGGTTTCTTTCTTTCCCTTCTTCTTCTTAAAAAAAAAAAAAAAAAAAGGGATCTTATTTATTTTAAAGCCTCAGTTTGCTGCTGGGGTCTTTATCATTCAGCTGTTTAATTAATTTCTCTGCCCAGCGAGATATTATAATTGGGCTTAGCTGAGCTCAAGTTTGTTTTAAATATGTGATAAATGCACTTGAGCGCCCAGAAGCTAATAAGATACTGTATATTTTTATAAATCTGCTTTTTGTTGCAGTTTGTCTTTTTCTTCCCCCAGAAATCAGTTTAAGAATAAAATATTGCAAAAGGGTTAGACACTAAAGATAAAAGTTTGTTTAAGAAAATTATCCTTCAAGGAAATGACTGAAGTTATTGTTAAATATTAATACAATGGCAATCAGAAAAACGCAGTGCTGCCTATTTCTCATCCCCCTTGCTGTGTAGCCTTGATGATAATTATTTTTTATTCAAAAACATGCTTGAAGAACTGTAGAGCTATTTTTTGTTAGTGTTTTCTCCTTAATTGTACAGCAATAAAATTCTCTCGTTGTTGTTACATTTGATTAGATGAGATCAAAAAGCCCTAAACTGACAGCAATGGCTTACATTCAGGGTTTCATTTGCTGAGGTCTTCCTGCCTGTTTGCAAAGCCGCGGTGACTGGAGCACTCCCCTGGCAGTCCCTGGGGCACCTGCTGTAATGCTCCACCTGGCTCCCTCATCGTATCAAATGGAAAGTTTCTTGTGTTTCTCAGGTACCCACGTGTTCCCAAGGCAATCGCGGTCCACTGAGGATACCCAGAAGAACCATTACATGAAGTTCCCTGAGTTGAGTTTCTTAGGTTTTTGCCCTCCGCTCCTACAGAAAAGGGTGGGTTCGGCCCTGACTGACAGAAGTTGGCCAGCGATCCATGGAGACCTACATAAAACCTGGGCTGCGTCTACAGCCTGCCTCAGCTCAGGTTTTGCAGCATTTATTGTGATATGGGGTGCCTTAATCAATGCTGTGCACCTCAGAACACTTAAGAACGTGTCTGATTGGGAGGTGAGGAGCACACCACTCTCTGAAGGACTAGACCTCTTTAGAGTGGGTTGTTTTGGATGCCCAGAAATAAGGACACTCAAAGTCAATAGACTTTTGAAAGTCTCATTCCCTCTACTACCATGCTGCCCTTGGCCTGTGGCTTCTTCCTCAGCTCCTGGAGTGAGAGTGGTAGGTAAGGACTGGAGGGAGCTTCACCTCTCTTCTCTAAAAAAAAGATCCAACTGCAATAGGAGAATAAGCCAGATTAGAGCAGTTCCCCTGAGTAATAGCTGCAGTGGTAGAGCTGTAAATGACCACAAGTCTCGCGCATTGCCCGCCACTTGCAGGAGGAGAAACTGCCCCATGAGCAAACAGCCCCGAGCTGCCAAAGCCGACAGGGTGCTAGTCGCAGCTGTGTGGGTAGGCATCGATGCCTGAAAGGAACCAATTACACACAGCTGCCCCAAAAGGCAGATTATCCACTGTGCATTAGCAATTTCTTTTCTCTGGGCACTGGAGGTGTTCTTGCAACTGGGCGTGATGCAGGTGAAGTCCCAGCTCCGTGAAGGAAGTCCCTTCACAATCCCAAAGGGATGTAATTACACATCCCAGTTTGCATGTGTCTCCAAATAAGTGCAGTGATTTATTTAATTTTTAATTCTTCTTTGCGGAGGCAGTTTTCAGTGCATTTTCATTATAGTTTTATTTGGCTCTAGCGCAGTAACACAGAGAAGCTTCAGCCCGTTCACAGGCTGATTTTGCATGGTAGTGACAGCCACTGCCCTGAAAGATTCAGAAATGTTTCCTTTAAATTGAAAAGAGTAAGGAATAGATAAGAACATGAAATCCATTATAGTAATCATTTTTTTCCTGACAAAAGGAGAATGTTTTATGTACAACAGCAAAGGGGGTTTTGTTGGTGGTTTTATTCTATTTCATCTTATTTTATTTTTTACTCAGTGGTGTGTGGACCCTAATCCATATTTGGAGAAGCAACGCTGCGGACAAAAGAAATCATTCTTCAAGTGAGACAAGCCCAGGGCTTGGGACAACATGGAGAAGGCAGGGAGTTGTTTTAGAGGCAAGCAAGTGCCATGGAAAGGTTTTTTCCCAGTTTGTGCATCCCCTCAGTATATTTGATCGTTGTAGCTTTGACGGAACAAGGGGGAGGAGAGAGAGGGAGGAGAGATTATAGCAAATAATCGTGAGAAACATCTATCCAGAAGTTTTTAGATTTTGAAATTGCCTCCTCACTGCCTGTTGAAAGGCTGAGTTATAATTACGGCACCACCTTACTGTGCTGGATTATAGGCTGCTGAGCCCATAGTTTTAAACTGTGCCAGAATGGTAGCATTGTTTATAGGCCAGCAATTCATTACATGGCATAGGAAAGCTAGTAAGCAGATCTGTGCCCCTAAGTGCATGTTCGTTTGCTCTTTGTTTCCATATGGGTACCTAACACAGACTTGTTTAAATGAAGCATGTCTTTAACCCCTCATCAAAGGTAACCGTGTAAGTGCTGTCGGGTTTTAAGGTTAAGTAACCACAGACGGACCTCACTGCTGTTCTGTAGCCTCAGTAGCCCTCGGGGTCTGGCACGGCCCCTGTTTGCCTTCCCAGCACATCCTTGCTCCGCGCCAGCCACCGTGATGCCCTCGTGCCTTCCAGCAGAGTTAAAAGTCAGCACTGCTGCCTTGTGAAGAGATCTTAGTCACTATGGGCTTGACCCAAAGGCCAGCTGTGCTTTGGCTCAGGTCCTCTTTAGCACTCCACTACACAAGCACATTGGCAGTTCCCCTACCCAGAGTCCAGCTTTTGATGAATCACAGAGGAGAAGGGGAAAAAAAAATAAAGTGGGGATTTCTTTTTCTGATAGAGAAAGGTTTACAAAAAAATAAATCCACCCTAATCTTTGAAGTATTAAGAGGGGATTTAGAGAGAGAAATGTAATAATTTTTTTATTTTAATTCCTCTGTAATTAGCATTTCGTTCACAGCATTAGGAAAACTTGTTGTTAGCCTGCTGCTGCTACGGCTACTGTTCATACGAGTTGCCAAAGTCAATGTGTTTGAATTGGTGTCCCTGAAAGAGGTTGCTAAACTATGACATGTCGTTTAAATAGTACTTCTTTGTCACTGTTGTGGGTAGGGATGAACAGTGCTCCTCCTATGCCCCGAGAAGTTACTCTAGCCATTTAGACTGAAGTCGTAACAAGTGGGCACTTGAGTGGAAAGGGCTGTGCATGGCAGGGAGCAGGGTTTGGCCTCTGTCTGTGCTTTTAATCACAAAGCGCTGTTTAGGTGGTTTGTGGATATAAATACTTACTTGAAGTGTTTATTTTGCCTGAGAGTTCAGCTAGTGTACTCTTCCAGGTTAGTGATGTTTCATAGGTAACTTCCAGTTTGGGGGAGAAGTGTAGGATAAGAAGCTGCCAGCCAAGTCCCAGGGGAGCCCATGCTGACTGAGTGACAAATGCGTAGGCAAGAGTAAAGCTGCAGACTGAGTTGGCTCTTCGGCTCCTGACTCTTGTAGGCATATCATGGAGAAGAGAGAAGAGGGAAGTCCCTGCCTGCTTTTTTTGCTGCCTCCGAGCTGCAAGGAAGGTTGGGCTTGTGCATTGACTCCAGGTACCTTTCAGTCCTGACCAAAGGGCCAGGACAAAGCGGATTCGCCTGGACAGAGCTGCGGTTTCTGTGCAGCTTTTTCCTGCCTTGCTACTGCTGACTAAGTAATTCGCTGTTATGTAGCCTGTGTTATTACGGTGAATCAGTGGAAGATCTACCTCGAACCTTCTGGAGTCCCCTGTTCGGTGTTGTGTGTCTCTGCACTGCTTTTGTTGCCTCCCAATGAACAGGATTTTATCCATAGTGCAGCCCATCTTCGTGTCTGTGTCACAAGTGCCACGTTCTCCCTCTTAGCTGCCCATATTCTACCCAAAAGGTTTGCCCGATGCCTGGAAGAATAGAAATCTATGAGTGCTGGCCCAGCTATTGCATGTGGAAGTGCTTTTTCTCAGACAGAAGTGTCAGATCAGCATGCATGAACAGAGGCCAGGACAGGCAAGCTAAATACAGGCACAAGTGCGGCTTCTGCATTTGGTTTTGAGAGGGCTGGGCTGCATGGATTCATTTTTGCAGTCTCCTTTGTTTGTGTAACCTCTTAATAGAAAGACAAAAAAAGCAGATGAGTCTTTTATCGTGGTGAAACAAATTCAGTGTTTTCCAGTGCTTAAACTTTTGTATGAGCGTGACTTTTCTTCAAGGTGTCGGGTGCCTAATCTAGAAAATGAATGGGTGGTGGTTTTGTCAGGAATGGGTCCTCTGGTGCCTTGCACTGTAGGTATGAGGTCTGCATATACCATTCTTACGTGTATTGCAGGGCTGAGATGCTGCAGTTCTCCGTGAGATAAAGTAGTCAAGCTGAAAATGAAACAAAGCTCTAACTGTATCCCTCCTTGTGTTTAGCAGAGATAAACTCCAGTGGAGTCTCAGTGCTGCTCCGTTTGGCTTCTGGCAGCAGCTTTAATTGGTAAAATGCAGATTTTTTTTTTTGATCAAGAGAGGATTATTCTTGTTATCAGTCTGGAGCATCTTATTTCAAGATGAAAAGGCTTCGCTGAATTACAGATGCCAACATTTTTACAAAGCACTTTGGCGATTGACATCTCAAAGAGAAAGTATGATTTATTAGCCTATAATGGCTAACACTGAGCACTGGGCTAGGTCCCACTGATTTGTGAAATTGCTTAATATGAATTGCCTTTTTGTGTAATTCAAGCCCCTGGTTTTTCAAATAAACTTAGAATATAAAGTGTATGAAATATTACATTCCTGGAAAGGGAAAAGGGTAATGGGGCTGTGTAGCTAAAAAGAAAATAAAGGCAAAGGTAGAAAGGGAGAAAGAAAGAGAGAAAGAAAGAGAGAGGAAAAAAGGAAGAGAAGGAGAAAGAAAAAGAAAGAAAGAGAGACAGAAAAGCAAGAAAAAGAAAAAGACAGACTTCTAAATCCATCTTGGTGGTGCTTTTTTACAGTAGTTTGGTTGATATCTTGGCAGGGTAAAGATTAATAACAAGCCTTGTCGCTATCAGTACCTGCTTGTCGATTCTCTGTAACAGGGCTGTCTGTTCAGCATGGAAATTATTGATTAAATAAAAATTGCTATTAGATTGTGATGTGATCCATAATCACAAACAATGGTGGACATTCCTCTTTCAGATCCCAAGCCATGCATCAAGTTTTTCCTTGCAGTAATTTATATTGTGCTGACACTCGCACCCATTAGGCTTTTATCCTCTCCTACATGTGTCAAGAAAGCACTAAAAGAAAGAACAGCAGCAGCACAGCGGCAGGTAGGAACTCACTAAATTTTCAGAGAGAAGCACAACATAGCTTTGCTTCTAGTTAGCACCTTAGCCCAGCAGTGATTCCTGCCAGATGAGGGCAACACCCCTTGAAATCAGGGACCTTTTTCACTGTGTTTTCAGTGAGGGCAAAAGCTCGCTCCACAAGTATTTGTACCTAAAATTACTGCTGTCCTTTTTTCCTTCCATTATTCCCTTGGCTCTGGTTTTATTTATGATCATTGCTTAAGGTACACCCATGGTTAGGCCCTCCATGTCGGGACAATGTGGAAAGGGGATGCATCCAGGGAGATCCAGTATGTTTTTGTGGGGTATTATTAGCATTCTGGAGTGCGAAGGAGAAGTGGGTTTCCTGTGTTTATTTAGCTCTGATGCTTCCTAATTTGAGGAATCCAGGATTGGAGTGCTTCAGTTAAGACTGCATCACTTTAGGCTGAGTTAATTAAAAAGATAGTATCTGACTGTTCTTTTCACAGCACATGTGAGCACGGTACCAACTTTCTTCCTCCTGTGAGAACCTTTGTCTAAAACTAAAGGAAGCTTAGTCAAAATGTTTTCCGGAGTTTGGCCACTTGCAGGAATTATGCCCACACAGCTTCTCTGCCCCTTTGTCTCAGAAGACTTAAACAATATATATGTCAAAACTGATCAAGCCCACCTGGCCTGGCTGCTAGGGAGAGGCATTACCATTCCTGTAGCTCTGGACAGTGCATTGCAGATTGTTTTGCCAGTTACCAGCACTAGGCAGGATTGCTGAAAGAGTTTTGTACCTTTATATGAGAGCTGAGAATATAGAAGCTTAATACACCGTGGGGGTGTGATTTTTTTTGTTGGTGTAATTTTTCTTAAAGTTAGTAAAATTAAGGCTTTATCCTTTAAACTGTTATCAGTGCTAATTATCACATGATGTAGATTTCTGTATCTCGCTATACCGTGGGGTAGTTTTTGTATATCTTTCTTGTGCCTAAACCATTTCTAATATTATCACAGATAATCAAGAAAATCCTACCTGCAGTATTTGACTGTTTGCCACATTACACTCGGCTTAAAGAGTGTTTAACAGTGAGCTTAGCTTACTTCATTATACAGGGCAAATATGAAGTTTTCAGGCTTTGCCACTGTCATTTAAATCAAGAGACTGCTTCATTTTACAAAGCCGGAGCGTGTGCCTCGCACACCTCCCTCCAGTGCCGCCACTTTCTCCACGTGGATCAGAGCCAAGGGATTACCAGCCAGGAAATTAATTGCCAAGGGGATTCCAACACTTATGGTTAGTAAAAAAGCCTGAAAAAAGAAGTGTGTTTTATATCGCATTCTGTAGGCGCCAGGTTCCAGCTCTGATATTTTTTGGATGAGGGAGAGTTACAGAGATACAGGACTTGCCCTTTGGTTTACTCCTGCAGACTTCTGGGGCTGACTGCCAGCACAAGTCTGTACCATTCAGATGGTACCACAATGGTATATAGGAGAAGAGATGAATCTTTGAGTTAAACCAGACTATTTAGGATTGATTTTTAGTTACCAGAAGCACCTGTAAGTTCACTGCAAGTCAATTAAAGTTAGTGTGTGGAATGCAGGGCAGAAAAAAAATTGGCCTTGGCTCTTTTCTAAGTGCTTTAGGTGATACCCCCGTGTTCTACTAAGAGATCATGTACAGTTTTCATTCCAACAGCTCAAACATAGGTCTGTAGTCTAGCTACAACACAAGACTGTCTACGGTATATACGAGAGAATAGAAAGTGTTATCCTGTGGCAAGAGAGAGATGAAAGAAGGTATCTCTGCTCCCGCTCCCTGGAGCATCAAGGGTGACTAACTTCTAACCTGTGACAGACTTTTGCTAACCCCAACTTTGCTAGGATGTGGTTGGGATGACCAAGCCTAGTGCAGATGTGAAAGATAAATTCTAAATGCCTGTCCAGTGGAAAAAAACTGAGGGAGGTCTCAGAGGAGCAATAAACTGTTGCACGTGCTGAAGATTGTTAAAAATGTTTCTTAGAGATGTCAGGAAGGAAGTGCCCGAAATATCTTCTCCAGTTCAGTCGTGATGTCACAGCTTTAACACAGCGCTACTTCTGTCACCCACCAATGTTGTATTAATTCTACCAGGATCTCCTCTGTGATGAAACAAACGTTAGAACATGCATTGTCTAGTAAAGATTTTGGTAATGCGTATCACTGCCATCATTTTTCTTTGTAGTTTCTATGAAAAGTGTTTTTTAAGTCACCACATTCCTGACTTTCTTAGGGTTTTTTGTGCATTTCATTGCAAAAAGTGGATCAGGCATTAGCTCCTAATCTGAACTGCAGCTTTCGTAGATTATGTGTAAGGACACACTAAGTGCATTTATTGAAAAGAATCCTGCTATTCAACAGTCTCTTTCTGCAGACAAAGCATTGGTATTTTTATCATATGGGCAATTTGGATGTGTCCATGTGGTAAGCATAGGACTCTCTTTAAAAAAATTAAAAAGACTTACTGATTG
Organism: Pygoscelis adeliae; assembly: GCF_000699105.1. Taxonomy (NCBI): domain Eukaryota; kingdom Metazoa; phylum Chordata; class Aves; order Sphenisciformes; family Spheniscidae; genus Pygoscelis; species Pygoscelis adeliae. Next base: position 1,498,558 of record NW_008823953.1, on the reverse strand, counting down.
ATTTACACCAGAAGATCCTGCTGAGAAGTATCTTTTCTTTCATTTTAAGTGCATCAGTGTTAGCTGTGCTGTAATCATTTAAAAAGTACTAAAAGCAGAAGAAAGTGCATGGTTTTACAGAATCTGGTCCAAGGTTGAGCTAAACGAAGTGCATATTGTTCAGCGAGTCCTGTCTACATGCTTAGTGTTACTATCCATATGTCTAATACACTCCGAAGAGCAGATCCCATTTAATTGTCTGACATTTACCTTGCTATTTTGCCCCATTAGGAGCATAGGATTTTCAGTAAAAGAAGGCAATGGTTTAACTTTTTTGTAAGGGATCAAGTACTTTGCTAATCCTTCTGTGTAGATAGATGACCAATTGTACTAGTCTGGGAGTTTGGAAGACTTCAAAATCTTTTAAAAGAGTACTTTTTTAGCTTTTTCTTGTTCTACCTTGCTATAGCCTTTCATAGATTTATAAGTTGGCTCATGGGATTAAGCGGTTTGTCTCTGCTAATATAAAATGATATAAAGCTGCTGTAATACTTGGTTACATTTTAACTCAAAGAGCCTGTTGGTACTAACCTGCTTGCAGTCTATTTCCAAACCCATGCACTGAAAGGCAGTGTAAATTTTAACAGATTTTTATCATTAAAACCATACAATTTTTATAAAACAGCTCTGACTTTATATATTCATTTGGTGCACCACAGTTGTTGGAATATTTTGCTGGGTACTTTTTTGCTTCCATTTTTTTCTGCTCAAGGCATCTTTACTGTTGAGCATTTATTTCTTGGCTCCACCAGTCTGGTCTGTGTTGTGGAATGTAAAGATTAGAAATCTCTTCCCATTTTATTTTCTTGTGAACATGTCCCATTTTAAAGGAAAATATTATTACTTTGAGAGTGGTTTGAACCCACGGCTTGATAACTAACTGTAAGAGCTGCTAAAGTCCTGCTCCTGCAGAGCTCAGTGTGTTTGGACCCAGTCAAATTTAATGGGCTCTGGGCTGCCATAAGGGCCCGTGCGAGCAGAGCAGCTCGCAGAATCAAGATCTGCGCATCTCGGCTAGGAGCAACGGCTGGAATTTATCAAAGCCAAACAATATGGGGGGAGAATAGTTAATTTCAGGTTTAATATATACAGCAGGTCTGATTTCCATTGAAGTCGGATGAGTTATGGTGGCAGGAAGGAGGCCTATAGATTTTTGTCTTCTGCAGCAATGTGGGAAAACATCCAAAGTATTCAGTTCTTCTGCCTTGTGTGTGCTGGTGTGCTTCTTACAAAATCAGGATGGTATTTTCATTCTTCATACTATTTGCAAATAAGATTAAGTACCTTATTGTAATGCCTCTTTATGATGACTTCCTTCTCAAGTGTGCTGGCAGAAGTCCTCTGTGGTCTTTTTTTGCCAGTGAGAAAAATCCAGAAATAGAATATATGCTTTTAAGTGTGTTACACCAACATCTGTAGCAATGCGAAGTGCCGGGCTGTTCAGGTTTTGTGGTTTTTTTTTAAGGTAAGGCCTGTTTTTCATGTATGTTTTTGTTAAAGATTGTAGACAGCTGTATGTGAGTTCAGATTTGTAAAGAAGTCAACCAACCATTGCTCACGTTGGGTACTGTCTGTGAGGGAGTTTTAACGGGTTTTAATTTGGTTTTCCTGGAAATTCTGTAGCAGTTGCATGTAAAATCAATTTTTATCCCTAAATGCAAAGATCACAAAGCAGAAAATTTTGAAGTTGAGCCTCAGGTGGTTTTCTCTGCTTCCATATTCGGTCACTCCTAGAAGGTATCAGACAGTGCCTTTTCTAGGCAACATTCACTGGTAATCTCAAACCTAGTGAAGGGCAGATGTTTGGTTTCAGGCCAGTCTTTACCCTCTTCCCCATCCAACTGTAGGAAAAACTCTGCCCTTGTTTGTGCATTACTGTTTTGACTAGATTGAGAGAGGAACGTGTAAAAGATTTGCAGGGAACATGGAGCTCTTTCTTTGCAATGAGGATCTCCTCTTGTGAGCTTGTGGCAGGAACAGGCATTGCACCTCCTTGCAGTCATGCCATAGAACTGTTTCCTGAAGGCAGGAATCCTTCCGGCATCTCAAGCTGTAGCACTCCTGCCTGTAGCCAGCTCTCAGAAGGCCTGCGGTGAGAGCTTGTGTGCATGTGTGATGGAGAAAGAAGGAAGGAAAGCGGGCAGAACAGGCTGAAGACCATCAGTGCAGGGCTAGGGTATAGGATTTGGGAGAAGACCACCTTCAGTCGCAGTTGCATCATAAAGGCCAACATCACAGTTTCATCACTTAGTCAGCAGTGGGTCTGAAGCCCTTCACCAAGCGGCCGTTGTTCAGTCTCTTCTTCCAGCGCTGGCCTTTTGAGCCAAGTTTGAATTCTCCATCACTGGCGCACATTTCACCTGGCTTCTTCATCCCTCTGCTTTTCTCCTTGCTATTCTGTCTTGGGTCTCTTGGTTTGTACTGCAGGCACCAAATTACCCTAATTTTTTCTCATGTGACCTTTACACAGAAGACAGGTAAAATGTGGGTGTAATTTGGGGACCTAAATGTGAAGAGCATAAAAAACACTTAGTAGAAGTGAGCCAAACATGGATATGTAAGATTATTTTTCTTGAAGTCATTTCCGTGCATTGCTGAAGTCTTGGTGAAGGTGAAAGTTGTAATGGGGTTCTACCTGTCAGGTTGCCTTTTCCAAAAGGGATTACCCTCCAGCAAAAGGCTTTTTTGCTGTTAGGGTAGCAGTTACATGGTCAGCGCAGCTCTCAAACTGTGCATCCGAACACGCACAGTTTGCACCAAGAAAGATGCTGGAGTGAGTGGAAGTTGGAGGAGAGTTTGCCAGTGTCCGCGCAGCGGTGTGGAGCATGTAATCCAAACTGCAGGAGTTGTGCACAGGAGTGCACTGTGGCGGAGGCAACCAGGATGGCAGCCAGAGCAGGGAAGTAATGCAGACGGCAGATGGGTAGGAGAAAGTGGTTGGGAGAGATGCCAGGAGCGGTCGGCTTGCAGTTGGCCCCTCGTAGTTTTTCAGGACCAGTGGCGGGGCACTTCTTCCCTGTGGGCTCCTTCATCCCTGTGCCCCAAGAACTTAAGTCATCCTCATGGTCACCCTGTTGCATCTTTTCCTGCTTCAGCAGTTCTCAGAAGAGTGGTGCATACCCTTGGAGGGCAGAGACATAACCAAAACATCTCCGTTTGAGAACAGTTGACTTGAGCATCTGGTTCGTCGTTTCCACTTCCAGTTCCTTCACTTCTCTGCTGCAGCTCCCTCACACAAATGCAATTAGCCCTGTCCTTGGGCAGGTCACAGATTCAGGTGGTTGAAGAGAGAGGTGGAGCTTTTTTTTTTTTTTTTGGCAACATCACAAGATATGGAAGCTGTGATACCTTGCTTGAACTAAGGCAAATGCAATACAGAGCATCAGTGCTGGAGGAACTGGGAAAGCCCAGTTATCACAGCAGCATGCATTGAAAAATTACTTCCATACATTTGGAAAAAAAAAGAGTAAAGAAAGCTGGAATTCCTGTAACACACCAGCTTCACTTGTTAACCTCCCAGCTAGTAATACACGAATGCAACCTTCAAGATGAGATGGGACTTGATTTTAGACAGAGTTATGGAAGAGAACATCAGAGAAGAAACAAAGCTGAGAGTCAACAAAGCATCTTTCCTACCACTGTAAAAGTGGAATGATTAATGTCCGCAACATTTATGTTGCTGTTCTGGCAGAATCTCATTTATTAAATTTTCAGGTTTAGGAAACAAAGACGCAATTTCTGCCCGTTGCTAGCTGCATGCTCTTACACAGGACATCAAGGGAGAGCTGTAAAACATTGCCCTTGACGGAGCTGCATTTTGCTGCTAACGGACTTAACTGTACCGTATATGTGAATATATGTATATTAAATGAAACAAGAACAAGATGTGATCTTATTGGGAAAGAATCCCCGCAATATCCCGTAAGTTGCATTCCCTCCACAGAATATCCCAAAGCCTACCAAAAAGCTGTCCAAAGCCTGGAAACATAGATACAAGCTGAGGGAGTTGGTTCCCAGCCTGACAGGCAAGCTATGTTTGCCCTGTTGGTATTATATCATATCCATACCGTATAACTACTATATCAGAGATTAAAAGAAGGTCATGCTGTATTATGAACCGCTGTCTTTATTTTTAGGATTAGATAACTTTTCTCTTTTTTTCCCCCCACTGATTCTCTTTATGTCCTAAGGGCAGATCCTTTCTCTTGGGTCAGGAATGTAATAAGGCAGGTTTTCCTCTCTCCAGGATATTGTGTCTGTCTCACTGTGTTTAAATTGCCACAGAAAGCTCTTCTGAGCAAAATACAGTATTTTCTTTGTACAAGAGCCAACGATTGACGTATCCTTGGGGACTTCTCTGTCTTTAGCATTTAAATATACAAGTTGGATATGTTTAACCTATTGATAGGCAACAAAGACAACTATAGAATTTATTGCAAGAGAACAAAAGGAGAAGCAGAAAGAAAACATCTTTTTTTTTTAACTTGGGAATTGAGAACTTTTATTGCTGTTGTTAGAGCAGAGAGATGAAAAAAAATAATCAGAACTATATTTTCAGCTGAAGCAGAGAGGTGAGAAGAAAACAGTCCTGGTGGGTTGTGTCCTTTGAATTCGCCTATTCCTGTTTATTAGTAATACAGTTTCACATTTAGAGAACAAGACTTCTCCAAGCCCATACATAAAAAAATTAGCTGATTCGCCATGGCTTGGTTAAACATCGTTTGGGGCAAAAAGATGACTCCTGCTCAGGCTTATAGTAAACTCCACAAAATGCAAATGTTCATTAATTATTATTAGTTTGACTGCTCTCGGTCTTTGTGCATTCCTCACTTCCAAACTTGTATGCCCCATGAGACAAGAACAGTCTTTTTCCATGTGTTGCACTGACCCCAGATCTTTAATACATTTTTAAATACGGCTGTAAACCCGGTCTTCTCCCAGTGGCAGCTGTGCTGGCCCAAGACAGCTGTTGACCCCAACTGTTTGTTGCAACATCTCTGAGGTTCCCCTCAGTCTGCCCTTCACATGGGAATGCTCCCTCGGACGCTGGAGTCAAAACAGCCAGATTAACCCAAGCCCTTCAGACTGAGGCAAGTGAATAAGCAGTTTATGAGCTACTGAGGCAGTGATGTTGGAAATACAGCAACATCTTGCTAAGAAAAGGTGATGAGCTGTTACAGGGCAGAACCATGCAGTGTCTCAGTGCGGCCAGAACATGATGTGCTCCCCCCCGCCCCTCACCATTTTTATCCTTTCTTACCATTTCCATCCTCTCCCAGCCTTTGGTTTCCATGCTGCCCTTCTCCTGTGCCTGTCATCCCCATCCATCTACTTCCGTGGGCTGTCTCAAGTTATAAATCATCATTACTTTTCAGTTGACTTGGGCTTCTAATTTTGATCCCTCCCTTTCTTCCTTGACTGCTATTGCCAGTTCTCAAGGGACAGAGATGGGAATCCACAAAGGCACAGTAATAAATGAGCTTCAAGCATGAATTCAGCTGGAATGCTGACTGAGGTCTGATTTTTTTCTTATGATTAAGTATTAACAGTTATGTACACAGAGTTCACATACTAAGTTTGTAAAATAGTCTTAAGTTATGTATTTTCCACATACTTCACTCCTTTCTCAAATAACCGTGGTTTTGACTGAAACTTTCTTTATTTGGTGTTTTGATTTTTCTTAATGAGGAAAACCTTTTTAGTCACACTGGAGTTAGAAACATTTGCTGTACATATTTTAATAGCGTTACAAAAGTCACACTCCTCTCTCTCACATGTAACCCCAAAATATCTGAGTACTGAAATGTGGTATGCCACTAGTCCTCATTTAGGTTTACAATCATGATGAAATCTAGGGGGAGTGGGGGCCTTCATTTTTTGATAGTGGGAAACTTTGAAAAATAAGTGTTGAGATTGAATGACAAGATCAAACACTGCGGGGTGAGGAGTGCAGTGTGCAGACGGAGTATTTAGTGCATTCATTATACACAGAGGAAATTGCCGTGCAGTGCTTTTAAGATCCAGCTGATTTTAACTGTGGGTATTCCATTTCAGCAAAGGTGTCAAGAGTGTCGAGGCGCTGACCTGCTTTGGGCCAGATCAGCGGATTGTATAAATTGTCATGTTGTTAATCAGCGTTAGCAGAGATCTGTCACAACAGCATTTTTTAAATCTTCCATAAAGTATGCAAGACAGCCGCAAGAACTCTAATAGAATAACAATAAATGCATCCAAAGGAAAGGAAGCAGGAGCGGAGATAGTTATCTGAGCTTCTCCACAGGCATGTGCCTATGCAGAAATGCAGAGTTCTTCATGTATAGCTATAGCTTCGACTTGGCTTTAGGAACTGCAAGCAGCTTAAGCATTTATGCCACCATAAAGGTTTAAAGCAGCTTAAGTGCTTCTTTCGTCTCAGGAACTAAAAATGGCTTAAGTACTTATGCCACCCTAAGGACACGAGGTCAAAAGCGTACTCTTGACTTGTGCAGCAGGGAGGAGACATCAGTCTGTTGTGGTTGTTTAGCCTGGTTATGCCTGCAAATGTTATTTATTTTTTTAGGGAAAGGACAGGCGAGATCCATACCTATTTTCCAACAGAGAAGAGGAAATTAAAATGCATGCATTGTTCTAACAGAGAGTCACAGAGGTTAGAGAGAGACTCGATTGCAGTGATTGGAATGTGTCCGAAAAGTCTGCTGGGGATTTCACTCCACGGAGATGCAGGTTTTTTTCCTCCTCACAATGGGATTTCTATTGTTGCAGGATATTTCCTGCCTCACCAGGACCTCCTTTATATCCTGCCTTCTTTACAAAGCTTTTGTCTGTCCATCTTGCTGTGGATCATGGAGTTAATCTTTATCGAGATGTTAATGAGATGGTAGGGAGGACTGCCTGATGTCATCTCTTAGTTGCCTGACTACCTAAAATGGTAGCGAGGAGCAGTGATGAGCTGTGGATTGCATCCCTGGGGAGCAGGCAAGCATGGGTACTTGCTTAAGTGCTGCCCTGTCACTTTTCTGAATGCTGGTACTCTTTTTACAATCACTCGGATATCTCAGGAAGCTGTGTGGGTCAAGAACCTCAAAAGTATGCACACCACTCATGAACAAGTGACTACTTCTAGTGGGAATCAGAGACCTAAATACTTCTATGCATGTGGGCTTTAGGTTTCCTGGGCCTTAAGTCTCTGCTTCTACTGTGGCTGTAGTAGTAGATACTATTTCCCAAGGTTTGTTGTTAGGAGGGGTACAGTCACGAGCTATGAGGTACTCAGATGCTTTGGTAATGGTCTCAAGTCCAAAGCAAAGGAGAGGACTGTACTTACACCTAAGCGAGGACAGGGAAGTTTGAATATTGTTATGCCAAGTCTGGCGAGCTCTGGTGTACTTCACACTATTCTGGTCGAGGAGGTTGAAGTCGTACTGGAGCAGGTGAAGAGGAGGGCTGAGAGGACCACTGAGGAATCATAGAATCATTAAGGTTGGAAAAGACCTGTAAGATCATCAAGTCCAACCGTCAACCCAACACCACCATGCCCACTAAACCATGTCCCTAAGCGCCTCATCTACCCGTCTTTTAAATACTTCCAGGGATGTTTACTCAACCACTTCCCCGGCCAGCCTGTTCCAATGTTTAACTACTCTTTCAGTAAAGAAATTTTTCCTTACATCCAATCTAAACCTCCCCTGGTGCAACTTGAGGCCATTTCCTCTCGTCCTAAAGAGGAGGGATGGGCTAACACAGTCCTGGAAGTGGCAATGAGGAACCTGGGAACAAAATGACAGGCAGGACACAGGGACTTCCACACCTCAAGCCAAAGCAGGGTAAGAGGGGGAATGAGGACTTGGTCATCCTAGAGAAGACCAGAAGGAACCAGCTTATTTAATCCAGCAAGTGAAGGCAGAGAGGAGAGTGCTGTCTGTCAGTTAGTTGGGGTGGGGGAGTGAGAGAAATAAACACTGTGCAGGGAAGCAGAGCTGTTTAAGCTAAAGGATAGTGTTGGCACAAGAACAAATGAATATAAATTGGCAGTGAATAAATTGAAGCTAGAAATTAGTTGCTAACCAGCAGAGGAGTGAGTTCACAGAAGAGCCTTCCACTGGGAGCAGAGGGAGCAGATCACCAGCGTACTTAGAAGACGAAGCTTGCTCCGTTCGTGACCGGGATTATGTGTAGTGGGGCTTGCCACAGCGAGGGATGGGCCTGATGACCAGGAACTCTCCTCCTGTTTCTAACTGTACGTGGACTTAAGGACAAATCTACATCCCCTATGCAAAACATAAATAAGAGTGTTCCCTGCAGGACTTAACAGGTCAGGAACAGCTAATCCCCTCCCAAACCAGCCTCAGAGCTATCCAGTTACTGCCGGACACAATCTCTGCACATTCCCTCTCTGCAGCCCGTGGGCTCCACGGCTCCCTCATGCAGCTGCAGGATGAGCTGTGTTTAGCAGCCGTTCTGCTGCAATGCCTCTTCACTGTTCGGTCTTCATCTCCTACGCAGCAAATGCAGTGGCTCTGCTGGTTTGAGGGACTTTCTGTGGCAGTACAGTCCAAGGGGAGATTTGTGCTAGAAGGTGGCTTAAATGCTGCTTCTGCTTGGTGTCAGTGAGGTTTAGTGAGGAGTTATTTAGCACCTCCTTTTTTAATTTTTAAAATACAGGGAAATAACTGAGAAGATAAAAGTCTAAAATTGTCATTGTATAATTGAAATTAAACCAATTTTTGGCAATGATGATACACTTTCCACTGTGCCACTAACTTACCACATTATACCAATACAGCATGGTCTCTTCCCAGTTTTCTCCTAGCATACACTAGGGTAGCGTGTCTAGGTTAGGAAGCAGAATCAGGAGATTTTCCCAATGTGTTCTGCTTTATCCACCAAATAACACTTTGCTTTCAGATGCAATCTTAGTTGCAGGTGAGAGTCATTCTTTTTCTGTTGTTCCTAACTCATTCCACTGGTATGAAGGGGCTTTCCTCCTGCTGTTTGACTACAGCGAGAGCACGTTTGGCCTTTGTTTATGTATTGAATAGCTAATGGGTACCAAGCAGTCAGCTAGGATATGCTTAGATAATCCTTTTCTTCTAAAAATCACGCAAAGGAGGGAAATAGAACACTAAGATCATTGCAGATCCTACCTCCAGTGGCACCTCACATAATCTGCTACAAGATGGAGTTGCATGTACGGTGTGCATTGATTATATGAGAACATGTATGTTCCCTTCTAAATAGTATTTCTTACCATGTAAGCATTTATGCTTCCAGGACACTGCAGGTTGTGTTTCCCGTTAACCTCTGTTTTTTGAGCTTCCTCAGTAGAGATGACAGGCCAACTTCAGCCTTGATTTCAATGAATTTGGTGGCGTTTTTGCTCTGGAATTGAAATCCATCTCAGAGCTTCCTCCTTCAAAGCCGGGGCATTCTGAGACCAAAATCTGTATTTAGGTCAGCTCCCTCTGTTCATTTTAGGGTATTTTGGAGCCAAATGAATGGCAACATTTTTTAAAGAAAGGAAAACGAGCCAGGACAGACGGAGGTTTGGTAATGAGCATTGAAGTGGCGTGAAAGTGACTGGTATTCTGCAAATGACCCCTGTTTAGCAGCTTTTTGGAGCTGTGTGCAATGGGAGAGAGCTAGCAGAATTCCAGCTTTTAATGGGGGCTTCTTTTTTCAGGTCAGAAATTCTTTATAATACAGAGCTGGTGCTTCAAAACCTTATGTTAGCAAAACTGACACTAGGGAGTAATATCATTGGCTTTCATGCGCCTATTTACTGTAATAAGGATTACCAATGTAAGTAAAACTTGCAGGTTTGGGCCTATAAAATTAAAAGAAAAGCCTTTTCACACCCTGAAACTGCATCAAAATTCAATTTCACCAGGAAAAAAAATACCCTTCTGATCTAGTCCCTGGAATGTGACATTTCATGGATGTAATAAGGTTACAAACAGATTATAAATTGAAACCCTATAAATCCTTATTGTACTGTACCAAAGCTTCTGCTTTGCATAATACTCTTATTCCTGACTGTTCTTTGTTTTACAAGCTCAAAACTATTCATTCCCTTTCATAATAGAGACCAGGGAGCCAAAAACACCGTGCAAAATCCAAAGGTAATTATCTGAGTCAAAGGACCTGAATGCCAGAGTTCACAAACTTCTGAACTTTTCTAATTGCCGTTGTTTGCACAGTGAGACCTCCCTCTTCCTTTAAACATGTTGTAAGTATTGCACATTGTTTCTGCCAAATGATAATGATAAAAAATCCCAGTGTAGATTTAGTTCCTGTTTTGTTTTTGTATAGTTCTGCCTACGTGTCCATAGCAGATGACTGATCAGTTTTCAAATCGTAACTGGAGCAAGTGAGGGCATTTGAATCTGGCTCTGTGTGGTCAGGATTACAAATGCTGTGAATCTCCTTACCTGACAGCACTGCTGGTTTCCGCTGTTGGCCTCTTACTTGTGCTGATTTAATGTCTAGCAAGTGTCTTCTTCCAGACCAGCCTTCCAGTATTTGGGGCACATTTATAGGTCTGCTAAAATACCACCCCGCTGCAAAAAGCAATCGAGCAGCTCACCTAGGAGCTAAAGAAATTACCCACATTAGCAGATGATGTCACAGGCTCAATTCTTCTAGGCTTTACCTGAAGGTGAGCGTCCTCAGAGGGGTTGAATGAGAATGAGATGGCTTTGCAGGGGAGCTCTCAGAGGCCACTTGGAGCACCAGAGCAATGAGGGAAAACAGCGCAAAGAGGGTTTTGATTGTAGGAGGAGCAGAGGGAGTAGGAAAGGAGTGTCAGGATAAGAGAGCTGGGCAGACGAGTATGGAGGGACACAGTTGTGTAGTGACCTGAGGGTGATCACAAGATACTTGACAGGTGAGCCAGTAGAGTGACAGAGAGAGGCGAACGATCAAGTCACCATCCTGGGCAAGCTTTGTCAGATGCTGCAGTGAGCCTGGGCTGGGGAGGCAGTGAGGAAGGGGGTTTTACGCCCATGAGAAAGGCCAGTTTTAGAGGATGCTCTCACTGATAAAGGCTAGAGGTCTGGAGGGCAAGGAGCAAGCTCATTTTCAGGGACAAAGAGAAAAAGTGTCCTATGGAGAATTTCTTTGAAAGAGCATCCATGGTGCCCGAGTGTCCACACGGTGGGAGGTAAAGGGAGGTGCTGTTGTGAACTGATTGAACCAGCCTTGAAGTTTTTGTATCAAATGGAAACCTGTGTCACACACTCAATTTTCATTTCCCTCTTGGCTGCGTAGGTTTAACCAAAAAACTCACAGTCTGTAATGTTTACAGAAAGATTTGGCCAAGAATTACTTTAATGCATTGAGTTTTGTCCCGTTACTTCTTTCTCTTTCAGGAAAGAAGAGTGCACATTAACCTCATTGTACTCTTCTGATGCCATTTCACAGCGCAGGGCATCTGTACACTTTTGGGACAGGCGTGTGTAGTATGAATGGACTAGAGATCTGCACTTGAAACATAAACTCCTGCAGATTACATATTGTATGTTGTCCAGCACATCTGCTCTGTTCCTGCGCTCTGCACCCCATCACAACTTTTAAGAAATGGCAATAAAGTTTCAGAAAGAGAAAAAGAGCAGTCATCTTTTATAGGCAGTGCACATCTGTTTGCCATGGCGATGCCGCATAATTGTGAACATAAGTGATTCTATTTGGTCTTCTGATTGTTTTCAGGACTTGAGAAAAGATCGGGATTATCTTCTTTGTGTTCCAGTATGAACTACTGAGTTTCTGTACAGCTGGCTTTTTCTGTGAGCTACTTACAGAGCAGATACAGATTTCATCCCTGTGCTGTGATCACATATAAACTCTGGAAGGATTTTGTACCTTAATGGAAATAATCGCATTCGCTGAGAAATGCAGCCATCTAGTGGCACAGCTAGCAAGCCGTGATAGAAAGTACAGCAACGGTGAAGTCTCTGAGGCAGGCTTTCCCCAAGAGTTCTGGAGGATGAGTCAGGGCACTTTTGCTGAAATTCCAGCCTTCATAAACCTTTGAAAGCCCAGGTGTAGGTGCTTTTGTTGTTTTCTGAAGCTGTGCAAAAAATTCAAACAGTTAAACGTTGAAAAAACAAACCAGTCTTGAGGCTGGCCCTGATTCTGCTCAGAAACACAATCAGCGAGAATTAAATCCATATTTAAATGCTCTGCTGAACTGGATCTTAATGAAGGGAACAGAGCAAGCTACTTTTCTGGAACAGTAAAGGTACACAGCCCCAGCCTGTCTCTGGATACGCTGATGCAGATGACACTGACTACAGCAAGACACATGCGTGCGTGTCAACAGGCCTGGGGCAGGTGTCTCTCCCAGAGACTTTCAGGCAGAGCTGTACTTGGCAATGGCAAAAGCTGGCTTGATGGATGCTTCTGTGCTCAGAGTTTTTAGTTACTGCAGTGTGTAGGGTGTTGTTTCTGCTGCCACAACTTGTACACTAACCCAATACATTTACTGAAAGAAAATGTGGTGAACTGAAAGTTTTGGTGGAAATGTGGTTTAGCAGTTCTGTTGATTTTTCAGGTTAGAGGACGTGTTTTTAAAGGCCTGATTTTGTAAACCTTGTTTGTGTTGAGTGGCACTTAAGTAAGACTTCCCTGATCCGAGAGAGCATTACTCAGTGTGAATCACGCAAGTGGTGCCGTGCATGAGATTATCCAGGTTCCATTTAACAGCCTGTATCCCTGAGGCCTGATCCAATGCCTGTTGACATCAGTAGAAACAAATTCACGGGCCTTGGTGGACTTCCAATGAGGTCTATAATTTGAACCCCGTGATCGCTTTGGAGCGCAGACAATCTTCTTGCTCTTCTAGTACCGCAGGATCCTGTTTCACACCTGAGCCTCTGGTGCCGTTGCAATGCGAAGTTACAGTAAGGCTGACGACGATGTTACATTTCTGTTAAGTTGTCATCTCTCTTCTACCCGAACAGCATATCAACAATGACCATATACACGGTGAGAAGAAAGAGTTTGTGTGCCGATGGCTGGACTGTTCCCGGGAACAGAAACCATTCAAAGCCCAGTATATGCTGGTAGTCCACATGAGGAGACATACAGGGGAAAAGCCACACAAATGCACTGTGAGTAAAGGGGGCTGAGCTCCAGGCTTGGACGGGGGAGCTGGGGCTGTGCAGGGAGCAGAGCAGCGCAGGTGCTGCATTCCCTGATCTCTTGTCCGTCAGACACTTGTTGAAGAGACTACCATGTCTGCTTCATTATCCAGCTCACCCAGATGACAAGAGCTTTAGGAGAGGGGATTCATTGGATAATTTGGCCCACTTCTTCAAGTTTAAAGTGCAAAGAAGCCCCAAAAGGCATTATTAAACAGGGCTCAGTTTGCTTAATTATTTAAAAGCACTTTCTCTTACAGAGCTACATCTGGGTATTATTGCTGGCCAACAGCCTCCTAATGACTTTGCAATGGATTTCTGTCTAGACGAAGTACACAAATACTGTGCTCTCCTGTAAGAGAAGATTTACATAATGCTGGAAGCATTTTAACTTGAGCTGTGATGGGGTTTGCCTGGGTAAAATTAAAATCCAACAAATCAAAATTACTTTGGGCAAGGTTATGAAGGCTTGGAAAGTTTCTAAACTTTTATAGGTCAGCTTTTACTGTTTCCTGCAAGTCCAAAGATTAAAATTAATCCAGACTTACTTCTTGTCTGCAGTTTGAAGGTTGTACAAAGGCCTACTCCAGGCTAGAAAACTTGAAAACGCACTTGAGATCTCACACTGGAGAGAAACCATATGTGTGTGAACACGAAGGCTGCAACAAAGCTTTCTCCAACGCATCCGACAGGGCCAAGCACCAAAACAGGACTCATTCCAACGAGGTAAGTAAGCATAGCTTCAAAAAAAAAAAAAAATCCAGAGTCAAACAGAGTTAAAATGTGATCATAGCAATTTATTACAGAGGGCAGACACAGAAACCCTCAGCAACCTGAAAAGGATAAGTTCTAGATGGGTCTTATGAGCGCAGTCATTCCAGTGTCATATGGACCTAAAGAGGCTGTGGGTCATTTTATTAAGTGTAACAGAGGTTTGAAGGAGGGGTCTAATGGAAACACGCACGTTAACCAGGGACAGATCCGAGCTAAAACGCTGGGATCATTTTTCCCTCCGGAGCTGAAGGGGCTGGTCCAGCGCCCAGAGCGCGTCCCCTTGCCTGGGTCGGTGGTGACACCTGGCGGCTGCCGAGCCGCAGCTCCCGCGGCGTCTTGCAGCATCCTTTTGGCTGCTGCGGACAGCTATAGGGACGTGTCCAGGGTTTGGAAAATTTGGGTTGCCCTATAAGGCCTGAGTTATGCCTTTTCCTTCCTCTCTGGGCTATGTCACTCTTCCTTCTGTCCTGAACAGACTGCACAGAGTAGCGATGCAGTGGAGGGAATTTAATCTTTCTCAAGCAAACCGGCTGTGGTTTGCAGTGACGGTAGTCACAGCCATCTCCCAAACTGTCAGTGTAACACCTCTTTATTATTGTGTTTCCCATTATTGCTGCCTCCTCTTTCAGGAGTCACACCATCTTCATGTCATGGCCCTGTTTTATTGTCCCATTTCAGGTTACATGGGGAGTCACATCATCTCAGTATCACATCTTGGGGGAGCCCTGTCTCTCCTCCTCGACTTGTCTCTATACTCCTTCTAGCCTAAAGCCAAAAATACTGGAAGGGCGGGACATACCAGCATGCTGTGTGGTTTGGACACCAGAGCAGGTGTATACATTTCCACATGGCATGTATCCTTCTCTGTCTGTAAGGTCTGTCATGGGCATTCACTAGGGCTGGCAGAATCTCCTGGGAGCATTCATCTTCTTCCAGTCCCCTGGTCCCTGCAGCATCTCTTGAGTCACAAGGGAAGCAGAGAGCATTGCACGTCTCTGAGTTCACCCCGTCCCTGCAGTGTGTGCTCTCAGCAGCCCAACAACTGCATTGAAGCCCAGAAACAATTTTGTGAATTGTCACCAAGGTAGAAAGAAGTTCGTCAAAGTCTCGCCAATAGCTGACTGAGCTTTGGTTTCATTCACTCTGTGAACCGATCAGTTTGTTGCCTGGTTGATGAGTAAAATCCTCACAAACTTGCAGACATGACCTGGACTCCCTGTTGTTTTAAGATCAGGATTTCATGTCTAACAGTAGGTCACCAAAAAAAATTTTCTACTGTGCATCATTTCTGCTGGTTGCAGCAGCAAAGTCAAATGAAAAATTTCCTTCACTGTTATTTCACAATGAAATGGGCTAATACTCTTAGGCAGTGTATACTGACGTAGTGCCATGAATACTGTGGAAGGCACAGACCCAATTCAGCACTTCCTCGCAGTGCCATTTTGGTTGTAAGTAGGTAACCTACAGACACGTTTAAAAGCAGCTGAGATATCTTGGTACAGATCTGCCCTATACATATGTAGAAGAGAGCTAATTGATTTATATTTCCATAGCATCTTGAGAAAGCCTGCCTCAGTGGCTCAGCATCAACTTTAAATTGCTAACAATTGACATTTTTGCTTCTATTCAAGTCAAGGGGAGTTTCT
>NW_008823953.1:1480664-1482921 GCF_000699105.1 Pygoscelis adeliae | reverse complement strand
GATAGCCATTAGGAAGCTACATTTGTCAAAGGCTCCGCAGTGCCATGTGTAAGCAGACAGAGAACCCCTTTGAGGAACTCTGCATGAGGATCTCTTTTTTTTTCCTTGAGGGCTAGTACAAGTAAGACATAAAAAATTGTAGTTTCTTGGAAACAATTCCATAAGTGAGTGAATGATACTTTGTTTCCTGACGCAATTGAAGTGTTTAGGAAGGGCTCAACTCCTCCTTTCTAATCCTCTCATCATACAAGAACAAAGCAAATCTTCATGAAATTATAAGACAGTAAATTTACTTCATTCTGCATTGCTTAGTGAACTAGAGAAATTCACAAAGGAAGGTGGTTTTAAAGAAAATGAGTGATTATTATGCTAGTAGCAGTGATAGTACTAGTGCATATATTGTTGCAACATGAAAATGTTTACAGAACTGAATCCTGTGCTTTGACATTATTCTGGTGATCTGAAGGGGCCAGGAAAAAAATTCTTCCTCAGATAATCCTGTCTGAACAAATGTCCCAACATGTTTGCCTCTGACTGTCAAGGAGTAGGTACTGGGCATACTAGAAACAGGATATCAAATTGCTGAGGGTAATGGACAGGATAGAAAATTAGGCCAGTCTTCATAAATTGCCATAGCTCTGTTGCCTCTGCTGCTATGATAAGTCAAAGCTGTGCCAGTTCATATCATGAGAGGCTCTGCCCTCTGTAAACTATGCAGCATTAATGGGTACCTTCAAAACCAAGGGGAATTAATAGGTTTGACTAGGTGCAGTCACAGTAGAGACCATAAATTAGATAACAAATTCACTGTGAAAAGCGTGTAACTGTAACAACAGCTGTGCTCCAAGGTCCCACATGGAATTAAATCTAATTTAAGTGTTTCTCCTGGCTTGGCAGAAACCATATGTTTGCAAGATACCAGGCTGCACAAAGCGCTACACAGACCCCAGTTCTCTCCGGAAACATGTGAAGACCGTGCATGGCCCGGAGGCACACGTCACCAAGAAGCAGCGGGGAGATATCCACCCGAGGCCTCCACCACCGAGAGACCCAGGCAGCCACTCTCAGAGCCGGTCACCAGGCCATCAGACTCAGGGTGCAATTGGTGAGCAGAAGGACCTCAGCAACACTACCTCAAAGCGTGAAGAATGCCTCCAAGTGAAAGCGGTCAAGTCAGAAAAACCAATGGTATGCAATACACCGTGCTGCTCCCTTTGTCCTTTTTCTTCTTGCAACTGGCTAATAATTCCTTTATGAAATGCTCAAGCCCGTAAACTCTAGCTCACAAGGTTACGTTTTGTGAGCTTTTCTTTTTCATTTACATTGTAAAATGTTTTTAAAGCCTAAGAAATAGCAAATAGAAAGATTACATCTAGTCTGTGCAATATGCAGTAAGTGCAGTGTTGGCAACTCTCACAATAATTGTTTCTCTTAAAGCTCCATCTTTTGGAATCAGCATATTATGAGAAAATCACAGCTTTCATTTTTAAAAAGGCATTTTTTTCCACTCTCCTGTTTACAGAAGAAAGTTAGAGAATGTGAATCCTGCAGGCCAAAAACCAGAATGCGAAAAAACCTAAGTCCAAAAGACTAAAATGATGATATTGGTGAAGATAATTTTTGGAGAACCTGGGGAAATGATCAGATTTTAGGGGCTTGAGGTTGTCGGGTCATGGATCAAACTGAAGCAGGGTAAATTGACTTTCTTAAACAGCAGGAGGAGATCTTCTGATAACTTTTGATCTCTATTGTGACATGACCTCTTACGTTAACCTGATTCTTAATTTAACTTGACCAAGTTAACCTAATTCCAGTTTAACTAAATTGAGCTGAATTAAGAGTCTCTGCAGGTCTTTTCACTGGTTTACCTTAATGTATTGCATTAAACCAGTATAGCCTTGAACATTGAAAGGACCTTATTCCATTTTTTGACGTGCTATCTTAAATAAAGAAGTTCTTCCTTCGTTTGCGTGCATTTCCTGTGCCATCTATCCTCTCCACAAGGGTTAAAACTAGCAAAGGCAGTCACTCCATCCTCTTCCACATCTGGGCCTACAATTCATCTGGGCCCAACCCTCGGAGACTGCAAATATGAGCCCTCCAAACTCTGCTCATATTGTTAATCATGCTGCAACTCAAAGTGATTACTCATTGAAATAAGAGTTACTGCTGTATTGTGCCTAAGGCTTATGCCCAAACTGTGGAGTATTAATCCTGAATTCAGAAACTTCCAAGGGCCCAGAGTTAACTCCTGCTG
>NW_008823953.1:1475833-1480647 GCF_000699105.1 Pygoscelis adeliae | reverse complement strand
GGAGATCCTCTGCTGTCTTTGGTGGTAACTACCTTAGATTACAAAGGAATAAAAACCCATTCCCCTCTCGCTTAGCGAGGTAAATCTATAGCATTATTGAGGCATGCTGAGCATATTCGGTTTTAACATGAATGAAATTTGCAGGAGAGGGGTATTAATGCTGATTGCTTACATAGTATTAAATACTGCTCACTGAAAAATATCTTCTGAAAACAATTCTGGGTTTCCTGCTTTTCATTGCTTGTATGACTTGAGATATGTTTTCTGTTTTTCAACTAATCCAATGTCTTTTCTGTCTAATGCTCTTAAATGTCTTGTTCTAACTTCCTAAGGACAGTGGGTAATAAGGTGAGGGCATTTTAACTTTTCTGCTGTTTTTCTTATTGCAACATTATTTATGTCTTTATTTTAGCCTTCTGCCTGTTGTCCAATCATTCCTTTATTTAGTAATGTGCAATCCATCAAACTCGTTCCCAAATGTAATGTGCTGTGAGCATTTTGCAACACTTGACATGTGAAAAATCTGGCTTATATTGGTGAAATGTCTCTAGAAATGTCTTTGTCCTCTAGATGAGACATCCATTTTTTTCTGTATTGCACATCTAGAAATGTATGTTCCCCATAATACAGTTCTTACTTCTGTAACCTACCTCACTGTGACCTTGACAGGTGGCTACAAGAACAGGCTTCTGACCATTAGTACTCTCCTTCCATATGGCCTGGAGCTATTGTCCAGAAGCACAAACTCTCTTCTGTGTAATAACAGTTACTTCTATTCTTGTCACCAGATCTGCCATGGCCAGGATTTGGAAATGAACATGCTCAGTGTGGCCTCATAAATTCTAAGTATCATCGTTCAAGTTAGAAATAATAAAATAGTTATTGCATCTTAATGGACTCCTCAGGGGCACACGAAGCTACAGTATTGCCATGAATCTGTGTCTTCATTCACTGACGTTAAGAGTGAGAGCTGTCACTGCTACCTCAGAAATTCTAGCCAGCATTCATCAGTAAAATGTGCAAAAAAATCACAGGCTGGCAGGAAAAAAAAATTGTAAAAGCCCAAGAAAAACCCCAAAAGTAAAATACTTACATGAAACTGTTCTTGGGAGCAAAATGATACTGCATGCCTCACGGATTTGTGATCACACTGGTACAACCTACATTAAGATATTACATCCAGAGATTTCTGTCCGTCTTGCTCTCTGTTTTGTCTGTCACTCTATCTGTCTGAGTGTTTCAGTTTGTCAGAGAAATTGTCCCATTCTTTTACGAGAACTTCATGAGTATAAAAAATAAATCAAGCCCATGTTTCCCCACAGCAAGAACTCTGCTATAGCAGCAGGGAACACTGTCTGTTAAGAAAGAAGCTATTGCAGTGGTTTATATCCCCGTAGATTAGCAGGCTGTACTGTGTACTTAAATTCTTAAACTTAAATTCTTAAATTCTAATGTAACGAAGGATTTGATTCAGTAGATCATTGCCTTCTTGATTCAGGGCAGAGATGGTGTAAGTTAGAGCGTCCTGCTAGGGTCACAGGATGTTGATAATATGATACAGTATTTTTGCACTGATGCTTTGTCCCTGTTTTATTACATTCCAACATTTCAGGCCAACTGCTGCTCGTAACAATGAGCCTTAAGCTTGGAAAATACTTACATTCTTTAGCCACAAGTCTAATTAAAAAAAACCAAATTCCAGTGTTGTTGGAGTCTTGTTTGTTTGTTTGTTTGCTTGCTGCAAGCCTAGCAGTGTAAATTAGACCTCGTAACGTGGCTGAGTTCTGATTTGGTTTATTGACCTGCAGTTTCAATTGGGAACAGCACATACCCAAAATAGAGTATCCATACATACATGCTCATGAATGACGTGAAGTGATAGAAGCAATTATAGGAATAACTGAAATAAATGTCTCATAGATATAATGTATACTATCAGCAAGATATAAAGTGGATTTTAATCTTGAGTTGTGCAATGGCATTCATTGTAGTTAAAATCAATATTCTAGAAAGCCTCTTAATGAACGATCACCATCATCATTTAATGCTAAACTTTTCTTTACATTTGGTTTTCTTTGGCTCCGTTTAGATCTGCATTTGCTGCAAGTTCCTTGTTAACATCGTTTGCTTAATCCTCATGTTCTTTTTTTTCTTACTTTACTCCAACAGACATCTCAGCCAAGCCCTGGTGGTCAGTCTACATGCAGCAGCGAACAGTCCCCCATCAGCAACTATTCCAACAATGGGATCGAGCTTACTCTGACCAGTGGTGGTAGTGTAGGAGACCTCAGTGTCATCGATGAAACCCCAATCATGGACTCTACCATTTCCACAGCCACCACAGCACTTGGCTTACAGGCCAGGAGGAATATGACAGGGACCAAATGGATGGAGCAAGTGAAATTAGAAAGGTTGAAACAAGTTAATGGAATGCTTCCAAGACTGAACCCCGTTCCACCTTCCAAAGCCCCGACCTTGCCGCCTCTCATAGGAAATGGTGAGATACACATAGCGGGAGTGGTAACACTTTCTGTCTGTAAATTCGTTGCTTGCTAGCACAATTTTGCAACCCTTGCAAAACAGTAGTGCAGCTTATGAAACTCAGCAGCTGTGAGAATGGTTCGTAAATTGATCACTTTTTGTTTATCCCCTCATTACAAGTCCTACTACCCACCCTGAGAGAAGTCAGGTAGTCCCATGTTTTACAGAACAGGGGCCAGCAGGGAACCATGTATCATGTTTGAAATATTCCCTACAGTTAAAGGTTTGGACCCAAGACCATCATAATCCTGTCTTGTTTTGAGGCAAGGCAGGTGAAATAAATCCCTGCCAGTTTATTGTATAGAAGTCTTTCAGATGAGGCCTTAACAAGGGACCGTTGCATAGATGTGTTGGGCTGCCCTTTAAATAAACTGTTTCCACACATATAAGTAATCGTATCTACAGATACTACTGCTACAAAGGACAGATATCCATGAATGGGAGCAAGGCAAGATTGAACCCTGAAGATCCATAGTTGTTTTCGTACAAGGTGCTGTTCATTGCCAAAATGTACGTCCCTGCTGCCTCTAGATTGCCTACAGTGTGCCCGCAGGTTTCTGCACTCCACCCAGCAGCGACAGCCCAGGTTTTCTGAAACCCGTTCAATCGAAAGAAACTATGTAAATTAAGGAATTTATTCTGTTTACTTAAAAACAAAACAAAACAAGGAAACCAGCAAAGATGTTTTGCAGTTGTTAGGACTTATTTCAAGAATATTTCAAGAAGTCTTAGAAATGACCTTGAATAGCCTCCAATTTGTATATTTTGCCATTCCACACAAATGCCAGTTGAATTATATTTTGCCTATTAAAAGCTCCCTTACGAATGTGTCCTTCTGGCACATCAGCGAGCATAGCTGCACTGCAGGCCAGAGGACTACACCAGCTGATGACAGTTTGTGGCTATGGCTTATAAATTCTGTGCTGGGATTCACACTGAAATGTTACCCTTGAGTCTCTGAATTAGCTTTTAACCTAAGGACACAGTTTTTATCCCTACTTCTTTCAATAAAGACCACTGCTATGATTTGCTGTGATGATGCAGGCTTTTCCTCTATACTCCCCTTACTTTTATACTGGATGTTTTCTGTACCAGTTTCTGGGTGATGCCCGTTTGTTTAACTGTGAATTTTACCTCCAGGTACGCAGTCGAACAGCAGCTGCAGTGTAGGAGGATCCATGACTATTCTGCCAAACAGGAACGAACTTTCAGGTACGGACATCACTGTGTTGAACATGCTGAACAGGAGGGACAGCAATACTAGCACAATCAGTTCAGCCTACTTGAGCAGCCGCAGGTCCTCTGGAATCTCACCTTGCTTCTCCAGCCGGAGGTCCAGCGACGCCTCCCAGGCAGAGGGAAGACCACAGAACGTGAGTGTTGCAGACTCCTATGACCCCATCTCAACGGATGCCTCCCGGCGCTCCAGTGAAGCGAGCCAGTGTGATGACCTGCCAAGTCTTCTCAGCCTCACCCCAGCCCAGCAATACAGGCTGAAAGCTAAATATGCAGCAGCTACTGGTGGACCCCCACCAACTCCACTGCCTAACATGGAGAGGATGAGCCTCAAAACAAGGATGGCACTCTTGGGTGACTGCAGGGAGTCTGGAGTATCTCCACTGCCTCCAGTGACTGCCCCTCGAAGATGTAGTGATGGTGGGGCAAATGGTTACAGCAGGAGGCATTTTCTGTCTCATGATGCTCTAGGAAATGGGACGAGAAGAGCCAGTGATCCGGTAAGAATGGCCTCCGACAACCTCTCTGTCCCTAGAGTCCAGCGTTTCAACAGTCTTAATAGCTTTAACCCTCCTGCTTTGCCTCCATCCATGGAAAAGCGCAACCTTGTTCTTCAGAACTATACCCGTTCTGAGGGTGGCGTCTTCCGTGGCTTCAGCTCCCCCTGTCCTCCGAGCATCAGCGAGAATGTCGCCCTGGAGGCTGCTACTATAGAAGCGGGTGGCAGTCTGAATGATGAGGATCTCTTGCCAGATGATGTGGTTCAGTATCTGAATTCCCAGAACCAGGGCATGTACGACCACTTGTTGAACAATGTCCTAGACAGCAACAAAATGCATCACAGCTCAGTGTTAGGAAACAACAACCCCAGCAACTTTGACCAAGCACCTCCACCAAGCAGTCAGCAGGCAGGCTCCGAGGCAAACAAGAGCGACTTGCCCATTCAGTGGAATGAAGTAAGCTCAGGAAGTTCTGACTTGTCTCCTTCGAAACTGAAATGCAGTCAGCGCTCAGCGGTGCAGCAGACTCGGGCCTTC
>NW_008823953.1:1462874-1475775 GCF_000699105.1 Pygoscelis adeliae | reverse complement strand
GTGGCCCAGCAGAACGGCTATCAGAACCTGGTGGAAAACAACGGTTCCTACAGTTTACAGCAAAACACGGTTCTTGGCAGCGGAGCCGGTAATTCTTTCAGCATGCAGCCCAATAAACCTTACAGTGAAAACATCGGCAGGCAAGCAATGATGTCTGGGGCAATGGACAATTCCTGTGGCGTGGCAGTTCAAGGGCAGAAGCTGAGAAGCAGCAACGTGCCAGTGAGTGGGAACCAGCAAAATTTCAGCCATCCCATGGCATCCAGCGATCAAGCCACCAGTATGGCAAACGGGATGCAGGACAGGAATATGATGGAACAGGAATATTTGCAAAACCAACCAGTCGGAGACAGCATTCATTACCAGGGAGTCAATCAATCCGGTCAAATGATGCTAGGGCAGGTTAGTCCTACCTCACAAAGCAGCCTGTATCAAGGGCCACAGAGTTGTCCACCGGTGTCTCACAGCATTGGTAGCCAGCCTTCAGGTTTGTTCGTGGCCAAAAGTTACCAGCCGTGCTCTAATTACAGCGGCAACAGACGGCAAAATGTGTTGAGATACAACCTGGCACAACAGCAAGGACACGTAAGTGATGGCAACCAGACGTACAGGGTAAACACCATTAAGATGGAGATGCAAGGTCAATCACAGCAGTTCTGCTCTAACGTGCAGAATTACTCTGGTCAGTTATATGACCAAACCACGGGCTTTAGCCACCAAGCTATGAAAACAGGTTCTTTCTTTGGTTCGGAAGCTAACTGCCTGCTGCAGGGGACTGCGACTGCAAACTCATCCGAGCTTCTTTCCCCGGGGGCTAACCAAGTGTCAAGCACAGTTGACAACATTGACAGCAACAGCCTAGAGGGTGTGCAGATTGATTTTGATGCTATCATAGATGATGGGGACCATGTCAGCTTAATTTCGGGAGCCCTGAGCCCGAGTATCATTCAGAATCTCTCCCGCAATTCCTCACGCCTCACCACTCCCCGAGCGTCTCTTACATTCCCAGCTATGCCTGTAAGCACAACCAACATGGCTATTGGGGACATGAGCTCTTTGTTGACCTCACTTGCAGAAGAAAGCAAGTTTCTTGCTGTTATGCAATAGACATGAAAAAAAAAACCCTTAGGAGATAATAGATGAAAAAAAAGACTCGTATTTTTTAGTTGTGTATGTATTTTAGCAATCTCATCTCACCTAAATGGGATGTGTTTCAAGTATATTCCTTTTATGGAATAAGGACTCTGAAAACCCTAAAGTGTTCTAGGGAGAAACTGTCTTCCATTTCAGTTTTGAATCAGTATTGCTACACCCATTCCCTCCCTCTCTCTCTTTCCCCCTCTTTGAATGTCTGTATGCTTCCTTTTTCTTTTTTTTTAATTGTAAACCAATGTAAACGTGTGAAGTGCATGTTTTTGTTTTGTTTTGTTTTTTTGTTTTGTTTTAAAGAAAGGTCTGATGAAATGACTTCGCAATTTTCTGTTACTCGAAACTAGACCTTGTAAAACTGTTGCAATTTTTCCCCCTAAACGTATAGGCACAAAATAACCAGGCACAATGTAAAGTGAGCATACAGTGACGAAATCCTCTCTGGATGCATTTGATACATGGCACTGAGGTGGACAACCAATTTAGAAATGCACTGCCATGGTACCCCTAGGCTGTCGTTTCAGAGTCATGGAGCACAAGAAATTAGGAGGTTCAAGCAAATAAGAAATGCAAAACCATCAGCCCTTTGATCCCTAGCAAATGTTTAAGGTTTTTGTAAGCACACACACAGATAGTTGTCACTGCCTTGCATAATGATACTGAGATTGTGTCACGTCTAATCCATTTCAGAGGAAGGAGGGGAGCAGAAAGCTATTCTTAGTCCACCTCTCATCTTTTGCAGTATTTGGTATTCTGGTTTTCAGCCTTCTTTTTTAAATGACTGGATAGTAAAATTATGTGTGTGTTTGGTGGTTTGGGTAGTCTGTAATCCCTTCATGGCATACTACATTTGTGGAGAGACTATCAGGGTCTTATGGAGTATTTCATACAATGAAATAACAAAATTGCAGTATTCCATACTGGGGACTTTTTTTTTTTAAATGCAAATAGTTGAGATGTAATTTGCTGAGCCACTGGTTCTTATTCGCAGTAACAATTCCTTTGCCAGGAGAACTGTCTTGTACTACATCCCTTCTAGCACATATACCTTCGTGTATGGATTGTATGTTTTAAAATAAGTAAATGCCCATTGACATAACACACAGTTATGGCTTCAAAAGCATCATGGTCATGGCATGTAAAACATGTAGAATGGCCCAGTTCTCAGACTAGCCAAATAAATCAAAGTGATTGCAAGCAATCTGATAATCTTAAATGTTTTTTCCACTGTATCCAGGATTTACAAAATTAAGAAATTTAAACTGCCATTAAAAATAGCAAAGAAACAAGTGGAACAACAAGTATGTCTGGTACCTAATCAAAACTCAAAAAGACCAATGCAACCTCTCGGGGACACCAACGTGCATTTCATTTCAAAGCAAACCAGTGGGTCAATGCCCAGGCTCAGTTACACCAGCAAAAATTGGAACTAACACACTGTGGTCGTGAGGCTACTCACTGTTAGAGGTGAATGGCATTTTCTCCATAAGTGCTAGCTCTTGTAGCGTGCTTTTTGCTGTGCTGGGCTCCATGTCTGCACCCCTGAACACACAGTGCTCCTGGGTAAACAGGTTGGGATGGGGAACAGTTACAAGACCAAGGTGTAAGTTCACCCACTCCTAGAAGCTGCGTGCAAGTCCAGCCCTTGCAGACTTCTCAGTTAAATCCCAATAGTAAAATGCTGCTACAGGATCTAAATGGTGCAGGCACTTACAGTCATGGATCTGATGTCTGTAAGGAGCTGGTGTTCGACATACAATGAGAAGGCAGAGTGTGGTCAATTTTGAAATACAGATAAACTTTAGCCCTGCCAAAATTTGGAGTAGCACCAGAGGGTGATTTCTATAGGCTAGAAGGCCACAGAAATGGCCTCGGGTTTTTTTACTGTAAAAAAAGGTGAAATACCAGCTGATTCAGGGCATGGCATTTGAGGAACGTGTGGGAATACAACCTCAGTGAAGCTGTCGGATAACATTGATCTATTAACAGCTGTTCGAATCAGAGGAAGAAGCTGTAAATCAGTAGGAAAACATCATAGGAATCCGGTGCTGGGGCTGTATTTGGGCTTAATCACAGCACGTACCAAGTGATTTGCACTGTGAGCTGGAATGTCAGAAATCAAGACAAATGTAAATATCCTACAGCTTTTATCATCATCCAGCTCCTGTCTTTCTCCGTATCTTTAGAAAGCATTTCTTCCTTTCTCTGTCTCATGCACGCGTATTGCCCTGTCCTGCGCTTTGCCCTTTGCCAGTTCCCCTCCCGACCTCCCTGCCCATGACCAGCTATCAGCCCTCCTGCAGCGGTCCCTGGGCTGCACGGGGAACCGGGCGCAGCTCACCGTGGCAAATGGTTGGTTTGCTGTTGCAACGTGGCAAAGCTGCTCCCTGTTGCGCTCTCATCGCCCAGAGGCGATCCCTGTAGAGATCTGCTGCCTGCACGCAGCCCTTGCCCCTGCCCTGCTGCCAGGGCGAGGAGGGACGCCTCCGGCCAGGCAAGTCACTGCGGGAGGAGGGATGCTTCGGTGTCCGCGCTGTACATTGCAGCGCTATGATACAGCGCTATGATATGCTGCTGATAAACAGCAGCGTATGCATGAGGGAAGGCTGTTCTGGACGTGTTTCGGATGGCTCTCGGTAACCAATCGCTGGCTGTTTATTAAGCCATCCATTACATGTTTATAAACAATTTCAACAGGGAGACTTATGACCAGCTTGGGAGTAGGTGGCTTGGGAGAGAAGCCTTTTATTGTTATAGAGCCAATACGTTAAAAAACAACAAAAACTATTTTTTTAAACTCAATTTTCCAGTTCATAATTGTATTTGCTGGTCCAATTGAAGCTGGGAAGCTATTAACAGATGTCATCCATCAGAGCTTAGAAGGAGCCATTCATATTGCTCAAGGCTGAAAGGGACTGTTTGAGTAACTAATTTGCCTTCCTGGATTTGACAAACCTTTGTCACTCACTTACCCCTGTCTTGGGCCAACAATGTGTCTTGGCCGAAACCACATGCTCTAGAAAGGCATCCCGTTTTGATTTGGCAAAGTCGAAGAACCAGAGACTCCACCGTGTCCCTGGGGAGTTTGTGCAAATGGTGTATCATTTTCACCATTAAGCGTCTGTGCCACTTCTGTTCATGTGTCACTTTTCAGCTTTTAGTATCTTCTCATGTTTTTCTGGTTTATGCTAAAGAGTCTGTTTTGGTACCTGTGAGGGTAGCAATACATCATAGCCCAGCTATCTGGGGTTTTGGGTTTGCTTTGGTAAGGTAGGCTGGGCTCTCTGAGCATGGCACTGTTAGGCTGGACGCCAGCTTTCACTTGTCCACCTCCTTCTCAAGGTGTGGCAGCCTGGGGAAAGTCCCACCGTCATTGCTCAGGTGTTTACTGGCACCCCTCTACTCCTGCTCTTCAGTTACAGAGCCAAAGCTTGCTTTTGTGTATCTGGCACATCAGTTGGCATTGCCATGGCAGTTGGAAACCCACCGATCCCCGTAGAGTACTAGAAAATGCAAAAAATATTGTGAATTTCCTATTTTTAAAGCATTGCAGCCTGAGTCTAAACCACCTTTTCTTCTAATGGCTCTGTGGGGGTCTTCCAGATCCGTTACTGTTGGACTTGGGTGCATCCGCCTCGCTCGGCCTGCGTGACGCATGCGTATTTCTCCAGGCAGTTTTACTTTCCACGAAGTGGGAGTCACCAGGGAGGGTTGATCCGTCAGGTACACCCGGGTGGAGGAAAGGTGTTTTTGCAGAGAAGTCGGTGGGCTTCCGGGGGCGGTTTGCCGGTGAGTACGATGGCCCCGTACATCCCCATGGCAGATGGCGTTATTCTCTCCTTGGAGAATGGCCCCAAATAGTACATGCATTAAGATGCTGGCCGGCTCGCTCGTTTCCAGTCATTGCTTCCTCCCCACCCCTTGATGAAATGGCCCGTCGGCTCGCCCACGCCTGTTGCGCGATGGCTCGTCCTTCTGAACAGCAGTGTTTATAGTCTCGCAATGTATGTGCCTTATTTTGTGTTGATCCTGTCAAAGAGAGGGACCAAGATGTGTTGCCAAATCTTCCCGATGAGGCTGTATTTGCCATTCAGCTAATAGCACATACCACTGTTAATAGTGTCCGAAACGTCTTGTAAACCTCTGGTATTCACGTGTTATTGTCCTTGGATTGGTGGAATGTCTCCTATGGAACAGTTACTGTTGTCAGTCCTGCAGATGTGTAAGATAAAAATGTGTTTGGGTTTTTTTTTTTTCCACTTTTTTTTTAGTTTTTTTTTTAAATAAAGCTTGTAATCCTTTTTTTTTAAAAAAAAAAAAAGAAAATGTGTAAATACATTTACCTGCGGTAGGAGTAGTATTCGGCTGTAATGGGCCTTAGTGGTCTTCATTTGATAAACCTGCAGTTACGATCTGATGTTTCTTGAGCCTTAGGTTGATCTGAAGGGTCTGTAGCACTGTGTACATATGAACTGTACTTCTGCTTTCAGAACCACTTAGCTCTTTTGTAACAAAGAAAAAGAAAATGTTTCTTACAATGTCAATAAAAACACAAAAGCCTTTGTACTTAATTTCTTAGCTTTCAGCTTTTAAAATATCTCCTTGGGGGAGGGAGTACTTTTTTCATTCGGCTGGAGAGCCTGGTTGCAATCAGCGCGTGTATCGCTTCCACTCATGGCCGCTCGCTTTTCTGTTTCTGCTTCCCAGCCTATTGCTTCATTTCATTCACATTTTAAAAACCGACGGGGAAGCAACGCAGGGCGTTTACCTTCCCTTTAAAGAAGAGTGGCTGGGGGGTGCCAGGTGGAGAAATAAATGAAGCTGCAGTGTCACACAGATAAAATGTTTGAAAGAAGGGGAGAAACCGACCCGGTTAACTCTGCTGCAAGAGCAGTCATTTCAGAGGTCAAAGTCAAGCTGCGCTAGACTCTGGGCCGTTACGTGGGGGCTGCATTTTCATACCTCGTTCACCAAGGGTCTCTTGCAAAGGCTCGGCCACCCACAAAGAAGCACAGGAAGAGGGAAGAGAAGCTCCTCTGGCTGGGTTAGTCTGTAGGTGTCCACTCTGGTGGGTTATTGCACGGTCTGCAGAAGAACTCACAGTCGTCTTCAAAGCTGGGATTTTGGACATAGCGAGTGTTTCTGTTGAGCGTAGCAGTCATGTGGGCAATGGCAAGTTAGTTGGGGCAAACAATATAGAAGTTGTAGCGCTGCTTAGTTTTAAGGTGACTGAGCCATTCTCATTTCAAGAACTTTTGTTTTAATTGCTCGTACCTCGGCAAGACCCAGACCGCTCGTTTGAGCTGTCAGTGCCCAACTGTTTTACTCCTTCCTTGGCCAAAATGGTTGAGCCGTTCCCGAGGCCAAGGCAAGTACCCTTACATTAACTTCACTCTCTTTTTTTTTTTTTTTTTTTTGTGGTCACTCTTCAGCCCTTATTAAGCTTTTGTCATTTAGCACAGAGCTTAAGGTTTGGGAGGGGGAAAGGGTGGAAGGGAGAAGCGTAGCTTGCCCAGCTGAGAAGCCCGTGATGCAGGAGGAGAGGCCTGGGAGTGGCCTGGTAGGGGTAAAGGAGACGCTGCAGCAGGACAGGGTGCTTGATGGTGGCCGTGCTGCTTTATCTCATTTGCTGCAACCCAAAATCCTCCCAGAGCCTGGCAGTGCTCTAGCATCAGCTCACTAGGGGAATGACAGTGGCTTCTGCCTGGCTTCCTCCACCAACGGGAGGTCAGAGGTAGGGCTGGGACAACCCTCGGACAAGGACACAATGGAGCAGTGGGGAAACGAGCAGGCCTGGGGGATTGGGGGGTGTCAGTAGCAGGATCCATGCTGACCACAGAGCACATCTGTCAGGGGCTTAGAGGTGAATGCAGCATTTCTGAGCCCTACCAGCAGCCCCTTGCTGCTAGTGGGAGACGAGGGACTCCCACCTCTTAAACACTAACGCAGTAAAGACATGCGCACATGCATGCATGGGTGCAGAGCATCATGCTAAACAGGTGTCAGGAGCATTGCACACCTGCTCCAATAAAGGAGCCCTCTCACCTGGACTGCCAGCCCCTCTCACAGAATCATAGAATCATTAAGGTTGGAAGAGACCTCCAAGATCATCGAGTCCAACCGTCAACCCAACACCACCATGCCCACTAAACCATGCCCCTAAGCGCCTCATCTACACGTCTTTTAAATACCTCCAGGGATGGTGACTCAACCACTTCCCTGGGCAGCCTGTTCCAATCTTTAACCACTCTTTCAGTAAAGAAATTTTTCCTCACGTCCAATCTAAACCTCCCCTGGCGCAACTTGAGGCCATTTCCTCTCGTCCTATCGCCAGTTACTTGGGAGAAGAGACCGACACCCACCTCGCTACAACCTCCTTTCAGGTAGTTGTAGAGAGCGATGAGGTCTCCCCTGAGCCTCCTCTTCTCCAGGCTAAACAACCCCAGCTCCCTCAGCCGCTCCTCATAAGACTTGTTCTCCAGACCCCTCACCAGCCTCGTTGCCCTTCTCTGGACACGTTCCAACATCTCAACATCCTTCTTGTAGTGAGGGGCCCAAAACTGAACACAGTATTCGAGGTGCAGCCTCACCAGTGCCGAGTGAGGGCCGCACCTCTCCATGCTCCTTGCACCGTGGTATCACGCCACTACTTTTAACCATCCTCATGCATGCTCATTTTTTAGCTGTAGCTCCTCCACCAGCTGGATCTACATCAGGATGATTGTCAAGAGGGCAGGAGATGCCATCAGGACCCCTGCCCGTTCATTACCACGGCTGTTTGCTGTGTCGAGGGTGCAGATGAGGATACTTCCAGGCGGTGCGAGGTCAGGCACAGTGTTCACAGAGGTGAGCACTGCTAGGGGGAGGGCTGGGGCTGCAGGGCAATTTTTGTGGCCTCCAGCCTGACTTGGGATTGGGCTGACGAAGAGCTGTGTGTGCAAAGCTGCAGCCGGGGGCAGGAGGACCTGTGATTCTATGTGATAAAATAATGCCAAGTCCTCAGGAAAACAAAAAATAGCAGGGCAGTCATGGTTTGTATCGTCCCAAATTAGCGGATGCTGTTGACCTTTAGTCTGTGCTTTAGTGCCAAGGCTGTAAGTTAATTAACTGAATTCATTAAATTGGTTTCTTACTTCAGAGGGGCACATACCCAAGAGAACTGCAGTTCGCAAAGCCTGAAAAAATTCAATGGGAGATATACAGCACTGATCACACACCCCCCCCCCCCCCCCCCCCCCCCCCCCCCTAATTCTAAACAGGTGATGTGACGTTAGTACACCCAAACACAAGGGCAACACAAAAATCACCAATAACGCTGAGGCCAGACCTGCCGGGGTTGGGGATGAAGCAGGGGAGCCACGGGGGAAGAGCTGGTGGTGTGGGCCCAAGGTGCTGATGGAGTTACTGGGCTGGCTGGGTGTAAGCAATGGCACCGTAGGCCAGCCCGATGTTATTTTTATTCCTTTACCAATTTTTGTGGGCTCGACTGTGCAATCTTCATGCTGTTTTTTCAAGGGGGGTGTAATGGGAAGGCAACAGCTTGTTCTCTATGGGCTGAAACACCAGCTATTTGTGTTAGGAACACGGCTTTGTTACATGATTAGTGCAATGGGAGCCCCTAGGCACCACTTCCCAGTACAAACAACTAATATTAATAACTCATGCTTGAAATTGCCTGCTATTTAATAACCTGGGCCTCTTTCCACTCTGAGAAGCACAAAACCACTTTGTGTTTCCACCCCCCGTGTTCCCACTGTCTCCTCCTGTTTTCCCTCGCTGGCTTTCACACTGGCCCAGTGCATTTCCCAGGCAAAAAGGAGCAGGTTTGGGCAAGGAAGAAGGAAGAACCAATGCTGGCGTTTAACGGGAATCCCTGCACCCTGGGTCTGCGTGCATGCGTACCTCCTTGCCTGCCCCCCTAGCAGGGTACAGCCCCTGCATCTGATGCAAGGCTGCATGTAGCTGCCGTGTCTTGCCGCCTTGGCCCCCTGTTTCACCCATGTCCTGAGGACGGAGTGACCTATTTCATGCCTTGCCGGGGAAGCAGCCGCCCTCCCTCCGAGCTGCCCCGGCTGGCTGAGATGTGTTAGACCAACACTGTTACTCATGGGTGGGAGGTCCCTGTGAGTCACGCTTCCCTTCGCAGCGACACGTGGGGCGGCTGCGGCAGGAGAGTGGGGAGCAAGCGGGCTAAACTGCATCTCCCCGCCTGGCTCAGCACGGCCAAGCACGGCACGGCGGCGGCACAGTTGGGCCCAGACGGGAGCAAGAAGCAGTGGGTAGATCAGATGGTGATGAACCGTAAACAGGATTGTTTCCCAGGGGCTGGCTGAGCTGCTCCAGCCTTTGCCAGCAGCACTAGGATGGCTGTCAGGTCTGTGAGGCGGTCTCTAAGCCACCCTGCTCTACAGAAAAACATTACTAATGTTCCCACGACCGGAGCAAGACAGAAGAGACAAATAACTTGGACAGCAACATGAAACAGTGGCAAAAATCTGGAAGACAGAGGAGGAGAGAGAAAAAAAACAAGAGGGTGGAAAGCTCTATAATGACTGAAAAGAGTCCCAGATGGATACGAACCGAGAAAAGGCCAGAGACAGAAATAGTAGCACTAATTAGCCAAGCTGAATGACCCCACTCCTGCTGTACCTGAGCATCCTCCACTGTCCTCAGACCCCCGTCACTGCTAGCCCCACGCTAGCGAGGGGGAGTGGGAGCAGGGAGCTGCTCAGACCTGGATGCACGGAAGTACTTAAGTTCCTATAGCAACCCTTAGTGAAAACCCCAAAGCAGAGG
This sequence comes from Pygoscelis adeliae, assembly GCF_000699105.1. Classification (NCBI taxonomy): domain Eukaryota; kingdom Metazoa; phylum Chordata; class Aves; order Sphenisciformes; family Spheniscidae; genus Pygoscelis; species Pygoscelis adeliae. Next base: position 1,465,830 of record NW_008823953.1, on the reverse strand, counting down.
CACCTATAGGGCTGGGCAGAGAAAGGGCAGCATCCTCTGAGGGAGGACCATGGGAAACAGGTCTGATTCCCCCTTCCTGAGCATCGGCCCTGCTGCACCTTTGCCGCTGGAAGTCTTCCCATTTCCATGACATTAGCAGCCAGCCCTTCCAAGCCATAGTTAAAATTCAATTTGCCTATCTTGCCTTGGGGCAGTTTTGCTTCAAAGACCTACAGCACATCCCGCAGTGCCAAAGGGTCATGGCAATGTTTTCGCTGGCTAAATTCTTTATCCGCCTAAAAGACTGTTGCTGGGAAAGCGCAGATATGTCTCATTCCTGGCATTGCTGACCACTTCAGCCCCCAGCCAATCTGGTTTCCATTGATTTCAGTAAACTCCTTCTAGTTTGGCTGTGGGAATCCACAGCCATGGCATTGCCAGAATATGGCTTTTGGGCTGGAGCTTCAAAAAAAAAAGGGGCAGACGTATCCCCATCACCATCCCCAACAGTCCTGCTGCAGAAGCTGAATTTGAGCACTCACCAGAGGGTTACAGAGTTAAAAGAGGGCGAAAAAAAAACCCAGCTCATACATTGTGTGAAAGCAGTGATCAGGCACTGAACCCTGAGAGTTGTGGAGCTCAGTGGCAAATAGGTACCTCTCAGCAGCTCCCCAAGAGATGTGGCTGCATATCAGGCTCTTGCTTGCCTGAGCTGGAAGCCTCCTCACCTGCACTGTGTCCCTCGCATTCGTCACTACCTGGTGGCACAGCATCAGCGAGAGGAGGTCCCAATGCCCACGGTGAGGCTGGGGGCTGGGGCAGCAGAAGATGGAGGTCTGCATGGCCACAGCAAATGGCAGGCTGTGCCGCAGCGCGTTTGGGGATGGGGGCCGGTTTCCTCCCACCGACAGTAAAGGTCAAGCTCTCCTTTGCAGCCATGCAGGGAGAAGCAGTGTGGCTGGTCCCCCAGGGCTGCTCTCTCCTCTTCACAGCACCCTTGGAGCAGGCAAGCTCCCGCTGCTGAGCCAGCCAGCAAGTGCTCCCCTTCGGGCACCGTTATTGGGGACGCGCCATGCCACGCTTGTTTCTTTTATTGCTAAACTCAAGGATTTTGTGTCACTTTGAAGTCCGCAGTGCGGTGTCCCAGCCCCTGCCCACCACGTGGCCTTGCTGCAGGCTGGCACAGCATGAGCAAGCCCGGTGGCAGAGCTCCTACACCTGCCCTGTGTCCAGTCCTTTCCTTGCCTTGGATGCCTCTGCCTGCCCTTTCCTCCTCTTCTCAAGGCTGGGCTGTGGCATAGGGTAAAAAACAAAAATAGTGCATGCTATTTTTTCCTCTCCTTGGCTGCTCCCTTGGAGATTGCTGCTGTTTTCTCCCAATTACAGAAAATGCTTGAAGCTGTGCAAAGGCTAGCCACACAATTAGGGAGGCAGCAATGCCTTTCTTAGCTCTGTGGAGTGCAGTCTTGAACCACTATAGCACTTCTTACTTACCTTTGTGCCCTGAAACAGCTTGGGTTTCAATTGGCTCTTCACCTGAGCTCTGCTTGGCATGGGCAGCCGGAAAGTGCCTGGCTCCAGTTTAGCTGAGCGCCAGCAAAGAAAGAGAGGGCTGGAGCATCGGCCAGAAAAATACGATCGGGAATCCTCCTCCGCCCATCAACCTCTGCTGACGCTGAAGCCAGGGGCCTCTTCCGAGATGCGAGATGTCCACTTTGACTGGGATCTGTGATCACAGTCTTTGCATCTTGTGTTTGAAACATGGCTGGGGTCTGGGGTCGCCTGCTGCAGGCTCGACTCTGCCTTCAGCAGCTCCATAGTTTCAGCAGCTTGTGTGCAAACCCCCTCTGCCAAGCTTCACTTAGAAGTGCTGGTGCAAAGGCCCCCGTTTTGCAGAAAGCCCAGGAGATTACAAAATCCCCTTGGACTTTTCATTGTGGAGGAGCTGCCGGTCACAAACAAAATTTACAGTCCTGAAGCAAGTAGTAAAGGCTTTGATTTATCCAGTTAAATATGAGCACTGCTGAACTCAATCCTCCCCTCTTCGTGCAGGTTCTCAGACAAAGTATTTTCCTTCAGGAGAGAAGGCTGCAGAGTGACAGGCTCTCTTTTTTCCTGTCCTACACCAGGTGATGAGTTTCATGTCATCATTGTCCTGAAAACTTTAGGGTTTCCATCAGGTTTGGATGCAAATTTCCTCGCTTTAAAAGAGACACGAATGGGCACATGAAAGTTAGCCCATGCCTGGCTGGCCTTGTGCTAAACTTAAAAAACGCAGTGTGCCCTGGACAGATAGTGGCATTGCTTAGATTTGCTGGTGCCACTGTGGTGTGTTTGCTGAGCATGAGTATTTGGTCAAAGTCTTTTTGCTGGTAAATGCTGGTCCACTGCAATGAAAACATCAGATTTAGAGGAAGAAAAACAAAGCGAAAAGACAGCATTTAGTCATTTTAGAGCCACCACAAGCACTCGGCAAAAATGGGGCCAGCCCAGTTTCGAATCGGGGGTGTCCTTGAAGGCTGCAGCCACATCTGACCTCCTCAGGGCTGCGGCAGCTGGCCTCCAGGGCCAGCTCTTCCTTCTCCGCCCAGGGACCATTTCATGATTTTTGGAGGGCACCAAAAAGCACATCTGAGGCCCTCGGGAGATGAGCACCACGACTGCCTCACTAAGGCTGGCGCTGGCATAGCCAGACCTCAGTTCCTGGCTTTCAGGTCCTTCCCCAGGTAGTGCAGCCGAGGCAGGGAGCTGCCCCACGCCACTCGGCTCCTGGGGCCGGAAAACCCCAGCTCCAGCTTAGGTCAGGGGAGGAACGAAAGGAAAACCTTCCTGAAAGGCAAACAAACGGCAAAAGTGAAACAACGAGCCGGTTGCCTCCCAGGAAAATCCCCTGGCCACCGCGTGGGTGGTGTGGCAGCGTGGCCCCATCCCCATGACTGCCGGGAAGCCCTGGCCCCCCCGGGCAGCCGGGGGAGCC
>NW_008823953.1:1459386-1462847 GCF_000699105.1 Pygoscelis adeliae | reverse complement strand
CGGCCGAGTAGCCACATGTCCTGCACAGCCTGGCCAGCCTGGCTGGCTGCCATCCCCACGGGTTAAAGCCAGCGAGGAAGGTCTGGGGCGCCTGTGCGGGAGGTTTTGTGTGGGCAGGCCCGTTCGCGGCCACAGGGTTCAATGGCAGGAGGGAAGGGGTTCACCTTGTCTCCGTCCTTCCACCCGGGAGCAGGGCCGGGTGCCTGGTTCGTGCTGCAGTACTGCTCGCCACGCTGCCACATCTAGCTCAGTTTCAGACACGTCTCCTCAGATCCATCACACGTTGGCTTTCTGGCTTTTAACTAATCCTCTTCCAGTATTTGACACTCACCTCCGAGGGCTCAGCAGTGACCCTATCTCCCCTAGATGTGTGCTGTCCCTCTGGGCCACAGCGATGCTCACGCGTTTGAAGCAGTGGGGAAAGGGCCATCTTTGAGCCCGAGGTCCCGTGACTGTATCGGTGGTTCAGTGCTGCCACGCTGTGGGAGTCCCGGCTCACTGTGCGGTGCCGTCCTGGCTGCAGAGCCAGGCTGCTGACCGACTCCCTGCCGGCCTGGGCATCCCGCTCCTGCCCCGCGGGCTCTGCTGGGGACCGCTGTCCCCGTGCAAAGTGAGATCCTTAATTAACTGACTGGGGCTGTAATGCTGGGTACAGATGTGCTTCTCACCCCCTCCCTGGCCTCACTTCTGAGCTGCACCCAAGACATAGACCCATCGCCTGGCAAGGCTTCAGCTGCATGTTCCCGGGGGTGAGACCTCTCCGGCCTCCACCGCCACCTTCCTGCCTTCTTTTTTAGATGGTCAAACACGGGCCAGGGTAAACCCCACAGGAGCACAGGAGAAGGTAGTGCAGGCATCTGGACAGGGGACACGAGTGTCATTTTGCCCTGCCATCGCCCTTTCTCCCTGGGAGCATCCAAACAAGTGAATGAGGCATTGCCTTGCAGTAGCAGGAGCAGCAGTGGCTCTGCCGCCAAGATGAATTTGGCAGCCCTGTAGCAGCTTCTTGCAGGTGCTTTAAACAGCATTTGGGGATGGCAAGTAAGGAGAAACACGGTTTTGCCCTGGAACGGCTAGGGGTGGTGCAACTACCTGAGCTGGCTGCTGGCCATCAGAGCAGGTAATTAATAGCAACTGCTTTATGTAAAGTAGCAGGAGGAGCAGTCCGCTTTCCACCGGCTCCCAACTGGCCTGGCGGTGGCATTGCCGCTGGGATGGAGGGCTCACGGCCAGAGGACCAGCATCGCTCACAGCAATGCCCACAGCACAGTTTGCAGCCTCTCGCTGAGCCGCGCAGCGCTGCCCTTGAAGGCAAACCACCAACTGCGGCCAGCTCAGCTTGGGAAAGCTGATGGGCTGGCAGCCCAAAGCAGTGTGGAGTTTTCCATGGTCAGTTATTGTGCTGGCATGGCCGGGAGCTGCTATTATTAGGTGGCGTATGAATCACCCACACGATGGGAGTTAGCAGCCTCAGCCTGAGCTGGGCTGGACACTTAGCAGAAAAGCCCCGTTTACAGCCCAGCCAAGAGCCGAAAGTGAGCAGGGCTCAGAGAAACCGTCTGCCCATTGCCCACTTCAGCCCCGGCTGCCGCCTCTTCCAGCTGAGTGGGAAACACCAGCGCGGAGGTCTCACATGGCCCTGATGGTGTGACGGGGAGAAGGAAGGAGCAGGAACGCTACAGCCCTGTTCCAGCACTGCCAGCCCCGTGCAAAACACTGCAAGAGAAAAAACAAAGGGAGATGCAAGCTTACATGACGGTCTGATGGGTTTGGTTAAAAGGTCACAGCCTGACAAAATGTGTTTGAATAAAATGCAAAGGAAAACACCGGGTTTAGTAGAGTTGAAGCCTAAGGGCCGCGTGCCGGCAGGGAGAGGGGGACCCCATGCCTCAAAGCAAGCCTGCCGGGGGCAGGGGAAGCATTTTGAGCTGTGTGGATGAGGTCTGCCTCCTCCCCCAGCTCCTCTTGTACAGGCAAAGGGCTTATGGATGCCATGCCTGCACCACAGCCGGGTCCTCCACAAAGAGATGCCAACATGCGACACAAGCAGACGTTGCGCAGGGTAACAGGGCTCGGGCTTCCCTGCAGCTGTAGGGCCAAAACTGGCAGGTTACCAGGAGCTCACTGGGTGCAGAGCAAAAGAAAGAAGGGAGGGAGCTGGAAACGTTTGCTTTTCTGGACAGGAAAACACTGACGCCCTTTGGTTCCTGTTTTGACTCATTTAAGCCTGGAACTTCAAAAAGACAGTCCAGTAAGTAACACAACTTGCAGGAATATGCAGCTGCTAAAGTTTTCACTCACTCTCCTCAGTACTAATTTCACCCATGTTGTTCCTCATTTACCCTGTTGCAAATGAGAGAAAGTCCAGTCTCTGGGTCCTCTCGTACAATCATGAATCGAATGCACGAACAACAAAGTTCAATCATCAGAGCTGTGCTATGATCTTTGCTTCACCCTGCACTTTTCCTGCTGTTTTTTTTGTCATCTTTTCACAGGACATGAAATATGATTTTATATGCATTGCAAAGTCACACCAAGGCACATTGTGAAGGGCGGCGGAGTACACACTATTTCTTATAGTCTAACAAAGGAGCCTTTATTTAATAATGAACTATTACAGCACAGTACAAAGATTTGCTTTGTTCAGTGACTAGAAATTGTTTGCAGATTTTTCTAGCCACCAGGAGTTGACAGTTCACTTAGGAAATCAATTCTTAAAGCGAGAGTGACTACATGCCTGCGTGGTTCTCGGAGCGCTGCAAGCTCAGAGCTGCACGGGGTCCGGTCCATCTCTCTTTTTCAGTGGACTGAAATAGCGAAACATTTCTGGATATATTTCTCAGCGGAGGAAGCAGATCCACAGTTTCAGCTGTTGCCCCTCATCCCCTTCAGGAAAGCGTCAAGCATCTTAGCCAAACTGCTGAAGGCATGGGACAAGAGGATGCACCTTGGAGCAAAGTCATCCAGGCTGGTTACCCTAGCGCGAGGCAAACACACCACTCGGGTGCCACAGAGAGCTGAGCTGCGTGGGGTTGACTCTCAGCTCTCTGCAGCCAAAAAACCCCCATATTCTGGTATAGATAATATAAAGAAAGGTGTATGACTGGGGTGATGCGCTACAGTGAGCCAGCAGCCCGGGGAGGTCTTTCCACCCAAGTAGAGCTAGGCACTGTTGGGAGAGAGCTGTGATTTTCTCCCCTCCTAATCCCTTCCTCTGTTTCTATTAATAGGCATTGGTACCAATCCAGCCGCGGGGTGCAGGCACGCGGTGTCCCGTGGGGATCCCACCCCATGCACTTGCACCTCTGGCGAGGGAGGTGGTTATCTGGGACAGCTTCTTTCAATCGTACAGGGCAGGTCAGGTTGTGCCGCTTGGCTCGAACACACAAATCCTACAGCCAGGGTGTTAATGAATGAGGAGCAAAGACGTTATTTTCCGGAGAGGGACTGTGGCCGGGGGG
>NW_008823953.1:1457158-1459202 GCF_000699105.1 Pygoscelis adeliae | reverse complement strand
CAGGAATGTGCTCGGCCCTTTAACTCCAAGTGAGGGCACTTAATGAACATACACCTCCTTACCTCCCAGCTGGCTTTCCCAGAAATATCCAAGCGCAGAGCAAGGAGCTGCAGGTTTAAAGGCAGCAGAACCCCAGTTCTGCCTAGCAGCTAGAGAAAGGGGATCTCTGAAAAGTCCCAGCACAAAATTGTCCATCAGAGTGCTGCTGAGTCCTGAGTTCAGGAGAGGTCCTAAATTCCCACATCAGCCTCTGAGGACTTCCACTCCTTAGGTCTTTCCAAAGTACATCACGTGCATGTGCAAACACATACATGTACACACGCGGGGGGTTTTGTTTGTTTGTTTTTAAGCAAACTAACTCACTTTTATGATTTTTCTGGGAGGGAAAGTAAAGGCCCCTAAGGCACCAGCCCCTCTCTGTCAGTCAACAACCCACAGCAGGGAGCTAGAAATCTGGCACTTGGCCTATGCGTTAGCTTCAGGTTAGCACTGAGCGGACCCAGTTGCAGTAGATCTGAAAAGCCCCATCTCTCCTCTGCGCCCTGCTTTGTACTGCTGGGCTCTGCTGTAATTTCTGCATGTGCCACCTCTGGTGAATGCAAGGACAGCGTCAGTAAATGGGCTTGTTGCATACTGGGACACAGTGGCAAGAAACTTGCCAAATCCATTGCCCCATGACATCACTTGAGCTTTTGTTTGTCTCTCAGTGGTGAGAAAGGAAAAGAAAAAAAGTGGGGGGAGGAATTTGACTTGGAGCAGCTCCCTCTAGCCATTTATTTACCTTATGTGCATGCTTCATGCTCTTACTCATGGATTATAGTCATGGGTGCACATAAGGTCTTGAGAGTCCTTAGCAGTAATCCCTCGACAGAGGAGCTGGCTCATGGCATGCTCAAAGCATTTTTGCTTCATTACTTTTCTCATCAGATAACAACATAAAGTAACATCATTGGTGCTTCTGGCAACGGCTGCATTTCCTTTCCCCACGCGTCCCTGATGCACACGTAGCATGGGAAATGCTCCTCTGTTTCAACACACAGCTCAGTGCTAGGCCAGGCGGCCGGGCAGAGGACATGGGCAGAGCTGAGCCATCAGGAGCTACAGCACAGGGTGTGGACAGCCAATGTCCCACTGGAAGACGCCCAAGTGTGGAAGTGGAAGTGCTCTAGACTCACAGCTCCACCATTGGATGATGAACATCCTTTGCTCCAGGCCTGCCTGGGGGTGTGAGCACTTGGCAGCACCCCGATGCTTCATGAGGATGTGACGATAGGCCCACTGTATCGAAGTCTGGAAAGGAGAGGTGGGAAGGAAAGCGAGGCCGGGAGCGGAAAGTAACTGGTCACGCAGCAGTGGTGTCAGGAAGGCAGTAACTCTGGCCTGCAAACAGAAAAGCAGAGATACCTGCTCTGATTCAAACCAAACATAGTCTTGGCACTAGGGTGACATCCCACGGTGACTTTTACAGGCATTTTTCTTAGGCCATTTCCTCTCCAGCATTGCACTCCTTGCCTCCTGTCCCACAGTGAAATACGTTCCGGATGAGCCAATTTACCCCACTCCGCTGTGGTTACTCGGCATTTGCTGGCAATGCCCTCACCACAGCTTGGCCCTTTGGTCCCAGATCAAATCATTGGGTTTGGACACCAGATGAAGTATGGGCTTCATCTAACTTTACAGACTTACACTTAGCCTCTTCGTTGCAGCTCCTTTTACAAGCAAAGAAGAGAAATGGGCAAGATTCGCCTGACCTGTTTTAGACACTAACCTGGGGAGGGGATGACTCATAGCTGTGCCTATATTTCCCCATATTCTCCTCCATAAAGGGAGCCTAGCGTGACTAGCTCAGATGGAGACATCTATGTTTAGTCAGATGAATCCCACCCAAAGTGACTGCAGCTGCTGGAGGAACATGAGCTTTCTCATAATCGCTTCCCTTCCCCATAGTTTTGGGGCAGAGAGAATTACTTGAGCTGATGAGTCCTTGAAGGTTTCCTTGAAAATTGCACAAAGTCTGCTCAGAAGGATGTGTGTCTGCTTGCAT
>NW_008823953.1:1434189-1457041 GCF_000699105.1 Pygoscelis adeliae | reverse complement strand
GCCTGAAAATGGAAAAAGCAAAAACAGTAACAGAAGGAGCATCCAAGACATCTCCTGGGTTCGGACAGCTACTAAGTTGGCCACATCCCAAGAGAAACAACTTCCGCTCTGTCCCCTGGCTCCTACGCTTACCTCCGCTTTCCTCCTTTCCCTCTGCTTTCTTCAGTCATTTCCCTCCTGAATAGAAACTTTTGGGAGGTTTATTTCCTTGCACCTGTTTCAGCTGTGATGTAACTGCGGTAATAACTCAACCACTGTTGGATGGAAGGTTACAGTTATTTCTTGGGGCTTTTTTTATTGCGTTATGGTTATATTTAGAGATGGGCCCAGATCAGAGCTGCGCAAGAGGAGCACTCCCACGGTTTGGGAAGGTCTGGAGTGGAATCAGACCCCTTAATCTCAGCTGGCCTTCCTCTAGCTAAAGCGCAGATCCAAAACCCAAGGTCCAAAGCTGGGAAAGTTCAAATATAAGTTGTAGTGCAAACTCTGTAGGTGAGGCCAGTCTGCAGTTGTGGTGGGACAAAGCAATGTGCAAAGACTTAAATTCTGCTGTAGCATGAAATATCTTTCTGCACTCCTTGATGGGAAAGAAAGTCATTAAGGAAGGTTGGGAAAGCCAGCTGCTGCCTTGCCTTCCAGAAGTAGTAAATGAGACAACACAGAGATCAAAGTTAATGGCAATAATGTAGGACTCTGTCCCAGGAATATTGCCTATATGGCCTCAATCCCTCTCTGCATATTTTAAGATATCATGTCTTTTAGTCACAGAGAAGAACGCATTTTTGGACCTGCTGTTTGACGTGATTGGACGCTTTCCTCAAAGTGATGTTTTAACCTCCCAGCTCTCAGGGTTGAAGATGAGCCTGTTATGACCAGCACATAGGAGCTCCTGTGCTGCATGGCCTGGTCAGCAGTGCTGATATTGAGCCTGAAGGCTTCAGCTAGACTAAGGCAGCACAGTCCTCTAAAAGCGAAGCTGCTCTGTGCCACAGGTACAGACCAGAAGACACCAAACCAAGGAACTGGCTCATGCAATGTGCCCGCGTGATTTTGGCAGATGATTCAGAGGCCACGCTGCATGGCAACGCAGGCCTCCCCCGAACTCAGCAAGACGTCAGGGAGGTGGCAACCACAGGCAGGACCACAGGCAGGTCCCAAGGGGAGGGAGAGGTACTGCACCAGCTCACACCTCCAAAGCATTTTCCCCATCAATTTCCAATGCTTCAGAAGAAAGTAAAGAAAAGCCAGTAATACCCTACAACATGCTGCCTGTTTTGTACTGGAGAAGAAAAATCTCCGGCCCATTGTGGCCCAAAACCTTAAAGCTGAAGGTTGAGTGCTGTCACTGTCTCAGTGCAGAGCTGCAGCAATGAGCAAATTGAGGGCAATGCAGACTATTCATTTTTTTTTCCACCACCATGACAGAAAGGGACAGAAATGAGAATTCAGAGATGACAATCCTGATCAAACTTTACAAACTCATGCTGGAGTTTCTCTCCTACGGTGGACTTAGGCTTGTCTGTTAAGGTAACCTCCCTGAGGTGATTTTACCATCTCCTGCCTGGTCAGCATTACCCGCCGTTAGGAAGTAAGGTCTCATGTCACAGCTGAATTACAGTAACTTCAGTGTCCCCTCACTGCAATGCTGTGATCCACTGTCACAAAGACATACCAAACCTTGCCTTAGAAAAGCTGACCAGATTGCACACTTTAACCCTTATATGACAAAAAGGCTTTTATTTTCCCAGCCACCAGACCACATCAGTGGTCCTCCCCGGTGTTTCCATGTTCTTGCTAAGTTGCGGACCCCTGGTGAGACCACCACCCGGTGCTGCAGCCTAGGGATGCTCCTACCGATGCCTCTGCCATCCCCGAGTCCCATTATTTGCTTCTAGGTTCTCAGAGCCAGCTGAGCCTTATTAGCCGCATTGAACCAGCAGCTATTGTGGAGGTAGTTACCACAATGACCCCGTAATCCTGTTTTCCAAGGCAGAGTCTCCTGTCCTGTAGGTACTGCCTGAACTCTTTGTTCCCAGATGTATTGCTTTTCATTTAGCTAAATTAAAACACATTTTCTTGGATTGTGACCATTCAGCCAGGCAATTCCGATCCCTCTGTAACAGTAAACTATCCTCGCCATTATTTACTGGGCTGCAGGTGGACAGACTGAAACACTAGCTCTGTACGGGCTGCCCCCATTCAGCTCAATGGACTGTTGATGCTGTACAATAATGACAACTATTTTGGTGTCTGGGGAAAAGACTATTTCACAGCTGACTCTTTCAGCTGAAATATTCAGCTCTTCTGAGATTTGGGAGCACATTTGGGATCGCTGGAGGAGTAGCATCTTTTTCTCCACAGCCTGTCTCATTGCTGCATGATAAAAACCTCTCCCTGCCTCCCCCTCTCCATTTCCTCTGTATGTGGAAAATCACAGAGACGGGGGAGAGAGAGAGAGAGAGAGAGAGAGAAGGAAAACAGATTTACTTCATTAGTTTATGCTCCGAGTCATGCAATGACAGAGCTGCTGAACTGACATCAACCCCTTCCCTGTCTGCCCCGCCACAGCTGCATCCTACCCTGAGCCACGTAATGTGGCCAAATGGGGAAATAGAGGCACAGGAAAAATGAAAAATGAAACTGTCACCTTCCATGCTAACGCACACAAACTGCTGCCGTGAGATTTCTTTTGCAGTGTAACAGCTCCTGGTACAATATAGGCAGGTAGAGGCCTAGAAGACCTCTACATGCCAATTTTAACGCCCTAAAGCAATTACAGACAAATTACGTACATTTATTGAATACTTTTTTTTGCCTGCTCTCTAGATCCACAGCATATCCAGTGTGACAACAGGATAAATACTCTTCCCATGCAGCTCCAGTAAGGTCAGTAAACTTATCCTAGGAACGAGTTGACTTCATTTGGGGCAGAGCTACCCTGCAAAACCGTTAGTGCTAACAACTCTGTCTCAAGCGTGCAGGCGCACCAGCTCCTTCACCCTCCCTGTGCTGCGTGGCCTGAATGCGTTGCAGCCTGCTGAAGAGATGACATGGCTTTTCAGATCTTCTCCTAGGTTATGGCACGGAGGAGCTGTACAAATCAGGACAATAAAACAAACCTAAGTAAGTGATGTGCCAAAGGTCAGATCCCATTCCTGTTTCCAGGGAAGGATGAGCCACCGGGTCAGGGAACTCGCCTTCTGTTTGTGACAGCACGTTAAGCAATTTTCCAGGAAAATCACTCTGCTATGACCACATCTAAACCATAGCATTACTAAGAAACATGCAGCCTTATAGAATGGGCTTTCAAAACAGACCACACTGCATTCGCTCGATTACAGAGATGCATCATAAACATGGTGTGTGTGGCTTACCACCTAGTCTCTTATCCCTCCGTTTATTGAATCAGAGGGTGGTGTCGTCATAGCACATGCTGCAAAGGCCACTGGGCCACACACACGTACCTTTCTTGTGCACGTTGCCTAAATCCCATTGATCAATGACTTCCTGCACGGTTACTGGAATGCTGTGGGAAGAGGCACATAAAATTCCCTGCTCTCATTTAGCCCTCCTGTCAAAGCTAGAGAAGTCCTGGCCCAGCTTCAGCTACAAAAACATATGAAATATATCAGCTGAGGCTGAACGGAATAGAAACCGATGGCCAGTCCGGATATTGCTGCGATTTCGCTGAGAAGGTTTACTTCCGAAGCCAATGAGGATGATTCATTCGAGAGCCCAGGTGCTCAGGCAATCGCCAGGTACTGTGGTAAAGGAGGCCAAAGCCAGGCTAAAGGTAAATCACTATAAATCCACTATCTATAGACATAACTTGCCAATGGTTAAACCACCACAAGAACGATGAAAAACAATTCGTTTTCTAGCATTTGTACTTTTGTCGTCTTTCCATGGCTTCATCTTGGGCACTCGCAATTAAGTAACCAGGGAACTGCACGAAGAGTGGAAGCCTATCTTGTAAAGGACTTCCAGATTTTGGTATCTGGCTTTGTTTCAAACAAGAATGGAAAACAAAATCATTCACATGCTTCTAATGGGGGCCTGGTTAAAAACAAAAAACCAATAGAACAACTAATAGTTATTGATTGCTTCAGCTCTACGGGACTCGACTTGAAACACTTCAAAGCAACCCAAGTGCAAGAAGTTAGATGGTTAATGCCTTCAGAAAAACAAGTTCTTTATAACACACAAACCTGAGTGCACAAAATAGAGACACGCAAAAAAAAATTACTCACGAAAAAATGCATCCCTCACTAGAAACATACAATTTTGAGAGATGGCTGGTGAAACTTTCACAGAATCAGACTCCACAAGAAACATACAGTTTCTTGTTTCCCTTTCTAGACAGAAAAGTTTTAAAGTTGGGCTTTCCTATTCACATCAAGCATCGTTTGCATGGAAACAGCTGCAGGGAACTGCTAACTGGTGAAAGAAAAAATCAACAACAATTTCAGTTATGGTTGTAAAGTACAAATAATGATAGAAATGCCTACGTAGATCTAAAAATCAGTAAAATACTTGGTTATGCTATTTTTAAACAAAACATGTATGTGTTTTTTCTTTCACTTATAAGCTCATGCAATTAAGTTATAGTCTTATTTGGCTAGAAATATTTCTTAAAAGATAAATGCAAGGAAAAATCTTATTCTACAGCTGGATTAGTTTAATTGTATGTATTGCAACAGCATATGCATCCCTACGCTAGGAAGAAACCTAGTCTGAAACCCCAAGGCTGTAGGCCTGGATTTTCTTTTTTTGTTAAAATGTTGAAAGGTGGTGCTCACTGGGACTTTCATAATAGCTTAGAAGCTCAATGTACAAAGCTATTCATTCAGAAATACACTTTAATAAACCACTCAGCTGTTGCCAGCCAGCACCAAAGCTGTTTAGGTTCTTTAGGCAGGTCAAAAAAACAGGAGAAAAGCTTCAAAAAGTTTAATCATCTGTGGTGTTTACTTTTTTGTATAATCAAAGCATTGTAACTACTTGTGTCAAAGGTATCCTCTGCATATAGAAGTGTGCAGGAACGCCAGAGTGGGAATGAAGAAGAAAAGTGTCACTCAAGCAATAGTGACAGAGATTTCTGGTTCTTTGAGCATGACACTAAAGATGGCAGAAAATAGTGGGGCTGTGCTGGCTCATATGAAGCTGATGGTGTTTGTGTTGTCGAACACACGTTGCAGCAGGAAGACCAGGTTGGGTACCTCACATCTCAGACCAAGGGGCTTGGATCTTCCTGGTCGTATTTCCTGGATGATTTTAAATTAGCGACTCAAGGCAAGTAGAGAGGAATCTCAAATTTGGCATAACACAAATGAATCAAGCTGATCTGATAACGAACTCAAAGAATGAACAATTTTTTCCAGATGTTTACATATTAACTCTGGGAGTCGGGCTAACTAGCGAGGAGAAACGAGATAAAAAATGGCATTAGCCTGGCTGAAAAACCTCCGACACCAGGATGTTGTAATCTCACCAGGAATAGAAGAAGCAATAAGACAAGTGTGTTCTGGGTGCCATCAGCTTCCGGGGACTCACTGAGAGCAGAGAATCTTGAATTTAGGTGACTGCTTTCATAGAGAAAACCCAAGATGAAATATGTGGAGCTCTCAGGGCCACTTGGCCAAGAAAAAGAAAAGGCTGATTTATTCCTTCAGCAGTTGTCTTTTACACAGGAAAGAAAAAAAAGTGTGTTGGTTGTTACAGGAGATTTGAGTTTGAGAAAAATATTTTTGAGGTACGATTGATACAGCGGTGAAACAGTCTACAGTTCCTAAAACTAGCAGATAATACTTACACAGTAGTTGCACACAGAAGGAGATGACTTTACTATGGACCTCAATAAGGCAGATAACAGCGGATTGATTCCAGAGCTGGAAGTGGCTGGTTGCATCAGGACCGTTAATTGTAGCATGATTACATTCTGTATGGGCAAAGAGAGGAGATTTGCGAGTAGTGATTAATATACCCAACTGTTGTATCAGAGAGGTTTCCCAAAGTTTCTGCAAACTACAAGCCAAATCAGTTAGCATACAAAATCTAAATAGAAGAAATTAGAATGAAAACTGTGCAGGCATAATAAAAATAGAAGAGAAATAGTCAATCCCCCTCCCTCCAGAATCAAGCTTGGAGCTTAAGCTAAAGACTTATCCAAATTTAGCAGCAACTGGAAATTACTAACTAAATAGGTAACAAAGGAGGAAGAAATAAAGACTGTTGATGACATTGTGACATACAGAAATGCAGCGAGGGAAGCTGTGGGCCTTGATGGAAAGAGTCCTTCAATGGGGAACATATTTAAGTTCCTCATATTTAGGAAGAACAAGGAGTTTAAAAAATACATTAAGAACAAAAAATAACCCTAGCAATGACAGACAGAAATTGCAAAACTGGTAATGTTGATGCAGAAAAGGCTGAACTAGTTACCTATTACTTCTGTATTGGAAAGGAGTGGCAAGGAATTTTAGATGAGAAGGCAAATTATCTTCCAGTCCATTAGGAAATGGATAACTTTTTAAATTCAGCAGAATCTTCTTCTACCTGAGAGCTGTGCCAAAGAGGTCTCAAGAGGCATCCTGCAAAGAGCTCTGCTTCAGAAATACCAGTCCATAATATGCAGTTGGGCTGTAGGTGAGCGGAAAACCCCCAGGGCGATATCCCTCTGCCCTGGGCTGGGAGCGGGAGGTGGGGTGGAGGAGAAGGGGGGGGCAGAGGAGAAGCAGGGCACTGCAGCCTTGCTTTCTGGCCCTGGAACTCTGGCTGCGGCTGCAAGCCATGACTGCCAAAGGAGTGTTAAAAACCTGCCAAAAAGCCACACAATAAATGGCAAAACTGCATCTGAGTGAGAGACTTTTGGAGAGGAGTTTATTCCTGTCATCACAAAGAAGATTCAGAGGTGCCTCAATTTCTGTGTGAAGGACGGAAACAGTCCCTACTAAATCTTTCTCCGTCTAGCAGAGAAAGCCATCACAACAGTTCAAGGAGGAAAACTCAAACCAGATCAGATGAGAGAGCTGGCACCAAGTGTTAAGAATGAGGGCAAATAAATTACTTAGAGAGGTTGTGGATGGCTCTGTTTCTTGATGTTTTCATTGGCTTCGGCGAGGAGAGATTTCACACTACCAACTGCAGTCAGCCAAGTCACTCAGCCAGCCTCTCTAGCCTCTCCCCAGTCCATGGAGGAAGATAAAAACTCCTGCAGGGGATGATTCAGTGTATCTAAATTAAGCGTCTGCTTTGAATTGCCCTCTGGAGGGGCCCACCTCTCTCTCTCCGCCTGCCCCCCCCCCGATTACTGAAGGATCCTAGGGAGACCAGGTGTGTGCCAGGTAAGCAATTGGGTAGCACGAAAGTCCTACCTACCCTCTACGGACAAATCAGTGCAACAGGCTCTCTCTTAAGGTCAGGATTCAGGCATCGGTGCAAATGATGGATGTGGTCATTTGTGCAGATCCAGCAATGACCTATAAAATTCAGACCCTGAATAGAGCACTTGCCCCAAACAGGTCACAAAAAAGCACAAGCTTGAATCCATTTATAAAGTATTTGTTAGCATTACAGACAGGCAACTAACTGGCTTCCACAGTTTGCTTCCAGCTCCCAAATGGTTTATATCACAGAGAAAGTGAAAAGTCATACAGAAACCAGTACCCACAGTGAATAGGTAAACCCAGGCTTGTAAGCACTGTAGCAGGAAGAATTTTTGGACCAAAAATCTTGAGTTGGACAGAGCAAAGTCTAATTGCATTTATTTATATCCAGGTGAGAAAATCTGGACTGTGGATTTGTCTGTGGTTTTTTTTGCTTTCAGAAGTGATGTGAAAGGGCACTTTTTTTTCCCTCTCATTAGCTCTCTACCAGGAGTGGTCATTTTTCTCCATCCCTGCAAACACCTATATTTCTTCCTTTACAGAGGGTTTGCCAGATGCCTTTTAATTTATTCCATCTGGCTCCTGTTAAAGTGCCATTTATCACCTGACTTCTTCACAACTGCTTGCTAGGGATGGGTTGCAATCCACCACTGAAACTGGTGAAGAAGTCACAAGCATGCAGCTTTCCAGCTACTGGCTGCCCAGGTAAAAACCTGAAAACCTCAGCGGGCTCACATGCAGTATGACCCCCGCCAAGGAGCTTGGGGAGTGGGTGGGCTGGGGGTCTCTGTGGCTCACAGGGAGTGGAAGTGAGCCCAGATACTTATGCTTGTAGATTGTTCTCTATAATGAACATCTGCACATCGCAGGCAGGAGGCGCCCATTTTACACGTAGTGCTTGGAAAGGTGGCCCTGCTCTTTCTTTTCCTCCAGTCTACACTCACTGCTTGTAAATCTCCTTTTTTCTGAGTTACAATTTAGCAGTATGAAGCATACAGCTAGTCAAGGTTAAGGGCTTTGTCTCCATTGTAAAAATTTCAGTGATTTTACTCTGATCCATTTCTAAACAGGTTCAGTTAAACCACTGAAAACTCCAGTGGGAACAGTTCTTCTTTGGCTGATTTTTGGTTAGCCCATCTGGATTCCCAGCCGAATAAAGCTACACTGAAATAAGCATGGTGCAAATCCGTGCTAAGAGGATGCAATTGGAGATTGCTCTCCTTCAACTAAAGTAGTTTACTAGACAGGAGTTGTTCATTCATGGGAAAAAAAAATGCAACGTATTCCTACGTACACACAAAGTGGAGAGCTGCAAAAACATTTTGTCTCTCATTCTTAGTCTCTCATTAAGGGCCGCACGTTGATTATTTATTTATTTCTAATTTAGCAACAGCAGTAACACGAATTGCCTCCTTGACCCGAGGTAGTTGCCAGACGTTTAGTTCAGAACCAATTTCAGTGCTACTGTAATCCCCTGAACTGGAGAGCTGGAGCAGAAGTAAAGCTGAGCCAACCTGAAACTGTAGCTGCGCGAATGGCGCCAATCTAATTAAGTTATGAAAAACTGTCCCTCTGGAGATGAGTCTCCTGCAGCTCACAAGCAAAAAGGTGGAGAACATGTGAATCTGGCCACAAGCCTCAGCTGTTGACAACCCAACTTACAAGGCATCTGTATGCATGCCCTTTGGGAAGAAAGATAAGTGGTACTCAGGGGAACCACACATTTGTTTAACTCTTTGTTCCATACTCGTCCAGGCAAGGAGAAAATATTTCATATTATGCTGAATACCATCTCAGATTCTGGCAGGATTACTTGTCAATATTATTACAGCCTCTTCAGTTACAGTGCTTCAGCAATAAAGTAGTTAGACTGGCTTTGAAATACAGAAATTCAGGCAATACAATCGCACTATGAAAGAGCGCTCATTAGCCTTTGGCTGACCTTGAAAAATTGCGTTTCTCTCCAATTCTTCCACAAATTGCCTTTAAGGAGACCTCCTTAGTTCTACCAAGTCACAAGGTTCGACTGTGTGACTCATGTTTTTTAGCCACTCTCTCACGATCACAAGGCATGCTTGCTTTTTACAAGCAGCCACAATTGCTACAAGGAGGATACGTAAAAATGTACCAACAGCCTTATTAATAGTGGCATGTTCTTATTTGTTTGGGATTTTTTTTTTCCAACCTCAAAAGTTTCATAATGAAACAGTTGGTCTTAAAAAAAAATGTCACTCATCAAGCCGAATTTTATGGCTAGGTCACTGTAAGAACTTTGTTAGATTGTGACAGGGCACGATAAAATTTCATAGCTGTGGACGCTGAATTAAGTGTAATCATATTTCTGGGGGCATGGGCTGGCGCTCAAAGGGATGTGTTCTCTTGTCTGAGACAAATAGCACCACTACACATTTCCTCCAAGATCTGACTGTTGCTGGACACAGGCCACGAAATGTCTTGAACCAGTAGGTCGACCTGTATCCTGAATCTACGCCTCTGCTAACAACAGCCCTTGCAGCTGCAGAGGAGCCCTCCAACAAAGCGCTTGGATGAAGGAGGAGGGCTCGGCTCAAGGTGCGCCTTGCTCTGACGTAAAGAGTTTTGACGCCCCCATGGTGAAGGTCTCAGACGTACTGCTTTCAGCAGAACTTGGCACCGGTGTGCGACACCTTTGCCTGCAGCGAGGCTGCAGCCAAAAGCCGCTCAGCCATTCTTCTGTTCCTCTTGCATGGCAGATCACAGGACAGAGCAGCGCCAGAGATGGGGAAAAGCACTGCCTGAAGGAACTGCGGCTTCAGTGGCATGGCTCATCGAAGGAGCTGGAGCCTGTCTGAGGAGCCTGCCACAGCTGGCTCAGAGCGTGCCAGCAGACTGATGTGCCACATCTGTAATGCCACAGCCATGGTGCTGTCAACCAGCACACTTGCTGAACAGAGCCTCCCTGCGTTGGCATCCCGCTACTCAGCTCTCCCCACGGGAGGATCATTGTCAGCATCGCTGCAGGAGCGGCACCCTTCCTTGCACCCAGGCGAAGCAGGAGCGTGTGCTGGTGGACGAAGCAGACGCACAGGTCTAATTCCACCCAAAAGAGGGCAGTGGTGCTTGCGGACACACAGACACGCAGTCAAGACAGTAGTTTAGTCTCCAGCTGCTTGACTTTCCCAACCAGCTGACAGAAACTCTCCCCGGCTCTTGGCACAGGCAGAACAGTCCACAGAGCTCTCTCTTTCACACACTCTTCGTTAGCCTCTGCTCTCACTTCCTCCCTTAGACTCATTAGCTGTTTTACCATCATTTCTCTTGAAATTCAATGGAAGAAATTACATGGATCCATCCACGCCACTGCTGAGTGCCCTGTACCAGGTGCCTCTGTGTCACCCCCATCTATCAGTTATTCGGCTGCTAGCCGGTACACGTCTTCTGCAGAAGCAGCTTTTCAGATGAGCTGTGGCTTGGGCGTAGCCGGGAATGGAAAATTGGATGGACCACAGTTTATGGCAATCAGGCAATGTTCAGAAGCTTGATGTCACAGGAAACCACTGATACTGCAAATAATTCAGAGCAATTAAAAAAATTGCCAATACACCAACTGTTTTTCCCCTGTTCTAGCGGCTATGTATTTTCCAGTAGCCTGTTTGTCCAATGCCTACGCTCTCACCTTTAGCAGGTGTGGTTTAAGAAACAACATAATCAAACCCAAGCACCAGCCGTTAACACTTGTACTTATCGTGGTCGTCACTCAGCCACAGGGCTGTGTGGGTTTCCATGGTTGAAAGCCAACACAGGTCACAGCCCTGAGGTGGGGAGAGACACTCGCTTTGTTTCCCAGCATCAGAGGGTTTCTCAACCTGGCAACCTCTTCTGACTTGAGGTTGTTCAGTTAATGCTGTTTTCTTGGCTCCCACACTAAAAACACCAGACATCATAGCAGCAGCCAAGGTATTAACAACAAAAACAGCAGCAAAGACAATAGCAACACAAGTGTAGCTCATGAGCTTAGCTTTGTTTAAGGGTACAGGATCTGCACAGCCTCTGGGAGCTGGACCCAGAGCAAAAACCACAGCCAACTTTCCCTCCTCTACTCCTCTTGACGGTTGGGAATGACCCTGCTCCAGACCAGTGCAGCCTTTTACTCCTGGGTGAAATGAAACACGGCCCCAGCATGCTGTGGCAAACATGGGCCTGGAGGTGTGATCTCTTACACAATCATGTTTGTACAGAATTTTGTGCCATAGGTGCGACGCAGCCTTTACACAGGCCGGGTTGATAGGATCACACAGCAGTCCTCCTGGTGATGCACCTCTGCCTCCGTGTGGCACTATGCCCCCTCACCAGCTTTCCAAACAGGAAGAGATGAGTCTGCCACTGCCTGCACTGACAGATCAGGGTCTCTTGTGCTGAGAAGACACTTCAAGTTCTCCTTCAGGTTAAATGCCTGAGACCAGCCCTCCTGGGTGTGAGAAGCCTGGTTAGGGGAAGGGGCAAACTTGAGTGTGGGTGGATGGGTAACACCTGCGCAGCTCCTGGTCACCCTCTAGTCAGACGACCCTTTCAGAAAGTATCTTCTGGGTAGCAGTGTCACCCCTTCATTGACAAATGTCAGATGCTGTCTTTTAAGACTGTTTCTTGCACTAACAGAGAAACCAATAGAGCAGGGTCAGCTCCTTAAATCACAGATGTACCTGCCTTGAAATGATCTGATTGTACCGCATGTAACCCACTTGTTTCTTCAACTCCTAGGCAATGCCTTTGCAGTGTGAAATCCATGTAAGTAGATCTAGCTGCCTTAGCATGGGCATGTTGCACTTCTGGGGTACCTGGCAGGACCTCAGGCATCGGCTTGGGGCTGGGACATGCCCTCTACTGGCACTTAGAAGGACACCCTAGGGCATTTAAAATGTGACTCTATTCTTGCATTTGAGCTAGACTGTCATCTAAGTAAAGAGCAAAGTCTATCACACTTCCTGCACATCCCCTTCTTTCCTGAGGCTGCCTGGATACACACCCTTATAATTAAAAACTTATTAAGTCTCTTCAAGGGGAAAACCCTACTTGCACCCTCGGAGCAAGACCTACCGCCCTTAGTGGTGCAAGGTGCAGACAACTGAGCTGGTACATCTGCTCAGCATGGATCCATGTGGAGAGACTAGTGTGACTCTGGAAAGAAAAGCCAGGTTATTAGTACTGCAGCCGAGACAAGAAGTCCTGGTCCCCAATGGCTCTGTAGTACCTCAGCTTTGGAACTGGTGGTGGAGTCAGTGACTGAGGCATCCATTGCATGATGTTGATCTGCTCTGCAATGCCTGTTTTACTTGGTGGCACTTACCAATAGACATCTGCAGGCAGAATTCAGCTTGGCCTGCAGCTTTATGAGTGCCATAGGCAAAAAAACCTGTGTTTGCTTTTATTTCTGATTTTTAAGCGCGTATGGTTAGATGCGCTCACTCTCCACTTACTCTCTGCTTCACTGCAGAGGTGATAGAACCAGGACGAGGACCCTCATAGACAGTGCAATGCAATATGGAAAATCTGGGCCTTTTTCTCCAGAGACAGAGAGAAAAGTTATTGCTATTGAGTGTTAGGAGAAGGTGAGCAATGTCAGTATTACCGCATTTGGGAAAATGTAAATATGAAATTCTTTCCCAGTGAATAGTGACAGTACCGTGCTATGTAGAAATGTGGGGAATTAGGCAGTGTCATCCCATGTGATCTGTACATACTTAAGAGGGAATTAAATCCTTGTGAACCTATGCAGCTTTACAGATGTTGAGGCCTGATTGCGCTTGCTGATGTGCCAGTTTTACGTGAAGGCAACTCCACTGAGACCTGTGGAGTCATTAAAAACTGACAGAGGAAAGCGGAGACTCAGATGCTGCCACCCTGCTTACCATGCCAAGAAACAGCATGCATTTCCCAAACACTTAATCCATTGAGCAATAGCAGCAGCACTGGCGAGGTCTTCTGTGATCTGCTTTGCCCATAGCCTTACCCATGAGTCCAGGGGGAACCACCTCCAGGAGTAAGAGGTCAGCAGTTTATCTGGACCCATTCTGGTTTGGGCCTCCCTGCAGTCTTACAAGGATGTCAGCATCTGCATTCTGCCATTTGCACATCATCACAGCTCACAGGCTTTAAAGGGCCCTTCGCCGTACCATTTGGAGCCCAGATTTCCCTTCCCTCTTAGATTATTGTCATACACTGCAACCACTTTAATGCTGGAGCTAATGCAGCACCCTCTCTGCTGAAAGGCTCCTTTTCCGGTATCCTAATTGCAATATACCCCATCGTAATCATTATCACCCCCGTTGAGGGATTGCCTTTCCACCACATACTGGGCTGTATGTCCTGGTTTACAGTGGTGCTACACCCCCTGACCTTCCTCCTCATTTATGCTGGCAAGAGAAAAATCAGGGCCAAAGCAACATTATTTTAAGTAGGCCTTTCTGAATATGCAGGGACCAGTGACATTGGGGCTGTGAGCCGTCCTATCTGTGTTCTGAAAGGATTGCTGCATCATGCAAAAGAAGCTAGGCGTTTAAATTATGCTGGGTGCACGCCATGTTGAACACCAAGAACAGCCTTTGAGCAAGTCTCAGTCTGAGCATCTAGTTTCCGCCCCCATCCATGAAGGAAGGGTGGAGCAGGCTAGACGGGGATGGGACTGCGATCTGTATCATGCTGCTGTGGGATTTACATGCCTACTGATTTCACTCATGCAACCACATCGGGTCTCCCCACCTTCTTGCCCCCGATTAACGTTTTGTGGAAGAGTGGGTGTAGGGATGTGAATGGCACCATCCAAGTGCATAAAGCTAAGCGTGTGCACGCTGTGTGGAGGATCCAGGCTTCACTTAGGATTCATGCTGTTCCCTGGGAGCAATCTGGCAGCCCTGCAGCCATGCAGCCAGGTGTGCATGCCAGCCCTTGCGAATGCAGCCTTGCAGTCTTTTCTTCTCTCGGCCCTGGAATCAAGCCATGGGTGCTGGGAGAAAGGATTGGGTTTCCTTTTTGTCTTTTTTTATTTTTTCCTACGAACCCACCCAATTTTGCAACATTGCAAAATGAAGGCTTTGCCCGTTGTTTGTTTTGTGTCCTGCTGAGGGGAGGGACAGAAAGAGCTGGGTGAGATAAAACAATGGAAATTAGAGTGGAATGGAGGAGTGTGAAAAACAAGACGATTGAGATTGTGAAAAGCAGGACCAAGCTTGGGAGAGAAAAGCCCTTTTATGTATTTAGACATTGTCTTATAGCCGTGCTACGTATGCATGAAATACCAACCCGATAGGTGCAGAAAGCCCAGACAGGTATAGAGTTGCTAACAGAGCTTTTGTAAGCTACTATTCAGCCTAAGGCACAAACCGGGTGACTTCGCCTTTAGCTAAAAACTATTAAATATGTATAGGCATATGTGTAAATTGAATTGCCTTTAAAAAAAAGGAAAAAACCAACCCTTTGATGAAAAATGACAACAAAATCACATCAGGTAATCCTACGGAGTCTGGCAAACTCTACAACTGCTTTGAGTTACTCCTGACCCTGGCAGTTCCCCCTTCAGTGTGTGGTCCTTGGCCAGGGCGGCTGTGCCACTGATCTCGGTGCTGCCAGGCCTCCGGCTCACTTGCCTGTTCTCCCCTGTTGCGCTCTGTTTCATTATAATGGGGTAATATGGAGTAGCAGTTGGAGTTCAGCAAAAAACAGAATCAGAGGCTTTAATGTTTGACAGCCCTGCCTGAGATGGACCAGCGGGGCCTAATTCTTGGGGGATGATGAATACCTTGTCTTTATGAATTTTGTGCATAAGGGGCTCCTGAGAATCCCGTGAGATGCCTATCTCCTTCTTCACCACCAAAATCCATTTTAAAACACAGCACTCATTTTCATGTTTTCATAACACCTCATTTGCAGGCATGTGATTAGACCTAATTAATGCTTGTAATCAATGAATGCTTAATCGCTGCTGGTGAGAAATGCTGGATAAATGCAGAGCACTGCTTGATTGAATGCTCTTTGATTGGCTAATG
The DNA here is from genome assembly GCF_000699105.1 of Pygoscelis adeliae. Taxonomy (NCBI): domain Eukaryota; kingdom Metazoa; phylum Chordata; class Aves; order Sphenisciformes; family Spheniscidae; genus Pygoscelis; species Pygoscelis adeliae. Next base: position 1,441,638 of record NW_008823953.1, on the reverse strand, counting down.
GATCACTCTATTACTCTTAGATTCTGCTTAAGCAGGCAAAATATCTGTGCTGGTGTAAAACAATCCTGCATTGATCTCTCCAGCCAAGTGGGGTCTTTCCAGTAATTAGAAGGGTGGTGACAGGAACAGACTTGGCTGTCTGGAGGACCAGGGGGACTGGAAAGAGGGTTTTTTTTGTTGGGTTTGGGTTTGTTTTTTTTTTTTTTTAATTTGAAATCTATGCAGCAAATAGCAAGGAGAAGACTGGTCAGATCTTTTGACTTTTAGCTGTAAAAAAATCATTTAACATTCCCTGATAAGCCTTTTGATTTAAACAGAGAAGCAATTTCTGCTCCCTGGGAGTTCCATTTGAGTAAGTCTGGCCCCAAAGCTTCACAGGCTCAAATCTCTGGAACCAAATTCCAGGAAACATTCATATGTGGATGATGCATCTGTAACAGATACAAAGGGGAGAGGGGAAGCATTTGGCAATTAGGAGCTGGAATCATTTATAACTCCAGCTGGTACTTCTCTTTTTTCAGGTGAAATGTCTCGAGGGGAGGAGGAGAACCTGTCAGTGGCATGTTTTGCACTATGTCTTGCCTTTTCTCCATATTAAGGCTTTCCCCCATGAACTATTCCAAATGAGGCCAGTTTCACGAGCATGGAGAACCGGCACTAGATTGTGCTCTGCTCTCCAACACCCTGCACAAAGGCTACTGAGGAGCATCCTCACTGCGCTTCTGTGGATTCACACTAGTGTGCATGAGAGCAAACTGTGAGCCACTCTCTTAGCGGGTGTTCAGAACAAGAGGGACCACGTACCGGACATGGGTCCTAATTCCTCATCTGACTGTGCCTTTCTGGCTCCTGCGAGAGCAGGACCATCCAGTGCTAAGCACCCACAGGGCACAGATCCCAGCAGGTCTGGGGAGGGAGCAGGGACCACAGGGATCCCCCGGCATCCTGCAGGCTCACTTCCACTGTGATGATGTTGCTGACATTCCATGTAGATCGGTAGTGAATCTTTTCCGTAGAAAGAAAAGGTCATTCAGAAAAGCAACAGAGATGTTAGCTATGAGAAACTGATTTGAGTTTGCTTATAAATCCAGATGAGCTCTGTGGCACCCAGATCAGATCATCCAGCACTTATTTGCAAGGCTGAGTACCTACAGAAGCAACGGCATCAGCACATATAAGTCTTGGAGTGCAAGTGGGGTTTCCACAGTCTAGCCCGTTGTCTCTTTAACTTTATGCTCTGTTCAAATGCTCAGGCCTGTGCTCCAACATAAATACATTGCCTGAATTTCCCTCCCCCTACATTATTCCTCTTGAGCTGTGGAAGATTATATGCGATAGATAAAAAAGTGCTTGTTTCTTTGACAAATGCAAGGCTTAAAGACCACCCTCTGTTCTTGAGCAAAATTAGCTTATCTTTGCCCCAAAAAATGTTGTTACTAAATACAAGCCATCATTTGTGTGTGGCCTGAATGAGACGCTCAATTCATCTTATTAGAGGTTATCCTTTGAGGAGCTTTAAAAGGAAATGCATTGTTCTTAATTATTCTTATCTCAACAGCTGTATAATTCCTGGTTTTGATTTTAAAAAAAGAATATCCAAAGAAAGATTATACTGAAAGCTGGAGATGGGTCTGAACCCAGATTGCAGAGTTGAACTGCAGCTCTTAGTCCGTGCTAAACTGTCTCCCTCTTTCCTTTGAGAAGGTGTGTGTCCTTTCTCTTCTCCCAAAGTTAAAACATGAATCTGTGAAGAAAATGACGGAAACTCTCAGAAGAATAGATTTTGTCTCTCTTTCTGGTTTTAAACTTGTCCTAATAATGTTCTTTTTGTTGTATCAGAAAACAGTAAACAAGACTTGGTGAGGAAACACTACTTCTCTCTGTCATTCCTGCACCCCAAGCTACCCTGAAAAATTTTGTAAATATTTTCATCAGAAAGGGCCAAACTCAGTATTTCTTTTCCATTCAGTGAAAATTCTAAAAAAAATCAAAGCAAATTGAAATTTGGGTAAAATTTACTACCACACTAAAAAGCCGCTTTCTGTTGGTTAAATGTTTGCACAAAAAGTGACATTTGCTGTGATGCTGTACGGTTGTCACAAGCTGCTACCCACTTTGAAGTGGAGCAGCACATAATGGATCAAATTCTCCACAGAGCTCAATGCCATGGTTTCAAGTGCTTGGCATCTCGCATTTGGTCCAGCTTCTCTGAAGTGGTCAGCATCCAGCAGCTTCTATTGTGACAGTAAGTGGCAAGATGTTTTGCAAAAGGGCTTAGCTACCAAGCTGCTGAATTCTTCTGAAAAATCTGGTCCAGGATGGTATTGAAGGCAGTTTCAGCTGGTTTGATTGAACCAGCTGTTGAATCACAGCGGATTTCTTGAACTTCTTACTATAACATGCCTCCGCTGTGAAACGCTGTCCCCTCTCCCAACAAACAGGTAGTCGGTACATCCTGCTTCCCACTGGTACCGTTTTACCATCCCAGAAATACAGATGGGTCCTTCTTTTCCTTCCATCCTGTCTGCTCAGGCTCAGCCCCAATCCCTATGTTTACATATAGAAGGGTCTCTTCCCATGGTTCATGGCTGAACCCAGTAATATTGAGAGGACAATCTTTTGGTTTCTTACTAAATGACGTTGAAAGATGAGCACTGTCTCACGCTGTGGGTGTTGGACTCTGCTAGAAACATTAGCCCACGCACACACTTTGTACTGGGATGCTCGTGGAATATGTGTGTGCCATGAAAAGGCTATGGGAAGGACTGGAACTATGAACAAACAGGAACCTCACACATACCTAGGAAGCTTTTTGTTGATATCTTATATAAACAGCCTGATGGAGAGGTCTCAGTTTTGACAGGGCTATTTAGTGCTCATCGCATCTGAAAACCAGACTGCTTTGGTGCCAGAATATGGAAGCAGGCTCTGGTTTTCACAAGCATTTGAAATCAAAAGGAATTAGACACCCCTAACAGCATGGCTGTAGAAACCTTATTTTATCCAATTTAGCCAGCCTTGGCCTCACCTTCTTTACACTCCAAATACCAATTTAAAGGTGTAAAATAAGTTAAGCAGCTGCCACGACTGCTAACCATGCTGCTTTCCTCTTGGCCATGATGTAGGAAGTTGAAGGATAAACTACCATGTTCGGCTCACCAAGCAGCTGCACATCCTCATCCTGCAGGGGCTCCTTTCAGCGCAGCTCATGCATCCCTTTCTAGTACATCCTCAGTATCTTACCCAGGAGGATTTGATTGGTTGGACATGGGCAGTCAGAGATCTTCTTCCTACAACAAGATGTTTGAATGTTTCCAGGGATGGGGCATCTATAACTTCTCTGGGCAACCTGTTCCAGTGCTTCACCACCCTCAGCGTAAAAAATTTCTTCCTTATATCTAGTCTGAATCTACCTTCTTTTAGTTTAAAACCATTACTCCTTGTCCTATTGCTACAGGCCCTGCTAAAAAGTCTGTCTCTATCTTTTTTATAAGCCCCCTTTAAGTACTGACAGGCTGCAATAATGTCTTCCTGGAGTCTTCTCTTCTCTAGGCTGAGTAACACCAACTCTCTCAGCTTTTCTTCATAGGAGAGGTGTTCCACCCCTCTGATCATCTTTGTGGCCCTCCTCTGGACCCACTCCAACAGGTCCATGTCTTTCCTGTGTTGAGGGCTCCAGAGCTGGACGCAGTACTCCAGGTGGAGTCTCACCAGAGCAGAGTAGAGGGGCAGAATCACCTCCCTCGACCTGCTGCCCATGCTTCTTTTGATGCAGCCCGGGATACGGTTGGCCTTCTGGGCTGTGAGCGGACATTGCTGGCTCATGTCCAGCTTTTCATCCACCAGTACCCCCAAGTCCTTCTTGGCAGGGCTGCTCTCAATCCCTTCATCCCTCAGCCTGTATTGATACCAGGGGTTGCCCTGACCCAGGGGCAAGACCTTGCACTTGGCCTTGTTGAACCTCATGAGGTTCACATAGGTCTGCTTCTCAAGCTTGTCCAGGTCCCGCTGGATGGCATCCCGTCCCTCAGGCGTATCAACCACACCACTCAGCTTGGTGTCATCTGCAAATTTGCTGAGGGTGCACTCAATCCCACAGTCTATGTCATTGATGAAGATACTAAACAGTAGTGGTCCCAGTATGGACCCCTGAGGGACACCCACTCGTCACTGGTCTCCATCTGGACATTGAGCCATTGACCACTACTCTCTGGATGCGACCATCGAGCCAATTCCTTATCCACCGAATAGTCTGTCCATCAAATCCATACCTCTCCAATTTAGACAGAAGGATGTTGTGGGGGACTGTGTCAAAGGCCTTACAGAAGTCCAGATAGATGACATCCGTAGCACATCCCTTTTCCACTGATGTAGTCACTCCATCATAGAAGGCCACTAGGTTGGTCTATGTTTCCCACAGCACATTCAGGAATTCACAGATGTGCTGAGAAAGGCACGTGCAAAATGTTATCTTATGAAGTGGGGCTGTCAAGAGGCCACATAGGACAACTGGAACACTATACTTGTTACATGACATGTGACACAGTCCAGTGGCTAGGAACCAGAACCTACTGTAACCAGTTTCTCCTGAGGACCTCAGGGTGAAACAGCTGCCCAGTTTGCATGGTGTATCACCATTGCACACACAACAGCCTTGCTAGGCATCCAGGGCACTCACTTTTCTCCCACAGAGCACATGGTAAATCACTAGAATATCCTGACTGCCTGTTGTCTTTCTTCTGTGGCATTTCCCAAAGAGTTAATCTTGTACTGAACATGCTATGAAGAACTTCTGTAGGTGTCCCTGTACATATATTGCCAGCTTAATCTCTGGCAGATAGGAGCAAGTGACTGCTATCCAAACATTGATAGTACAGGGCAGCACAGAGCACATTGTTCATGTTTCTTGTATATTTTTGGGTTTGGAAGGTATGTTTTTCTTTCCAGTAGGTCTTAAAATTTCAAGCAAGTATAAAACATTGTGTTTGTAAATATCTAAATCATAATGATTTTTTTGTTGCAATCGTTCCTTGGTGTACTAGCTGCATAGTGATAATGGACAGGACAATAAACCAGCTTGTGATGGAAGCTCTACTGGCATTCATACAGTTGTGATCAGGCTCTGGCTGCTTGTAGGGTCAGCAAGGGATGGTTATTTTGTACAACCTCCCCCCCCACCCCGTTAATATGAACGTGCATGTGAAGGTCACCTCCTGTCCGAAACACAGCAACTACTGAAAGTACCTAGACACTATTTCTCTGCAAGAGATACTACTAGTTAAGTGGTGTTAGCTCAGAAGACCAAGCTTCATCTGAAAAGATGCTCAGCTACTATCAGTAGTGGATTTGGGTCTTCCCTCCTGAATGGCACAGTATCCATTTCTAATCCCCAAACAGCGATGTTCTTGCTTTTATTTCTCATTAGTGAAAGGCTACAGGAGGAGTACAAGATTAATGACTGCAGCACAGCCTCACTCAGAACCTACAGCAACGGCAGCTGTTACCTCATACAAAACAATATTTTTCTCCCGGGTACTCATTCTGCCTACACCAGCAACAGAGATAAGGACATTTACAGTTTTCCAAATTCTTTATCTTTATTTCTAGACATTATTAGTGAATGTATAAAGCACCACTGCTAGGCATGAAACAGAGAGAGAGAGGAAAAAACCCCTCCACAAAGCTTAAAGATGCACTACAGCCAGATTTTAAAGAAACAGCAAGGGGGTATGGCAATAGGCCATCTCTTCCAAAACCTCTCTGACTCCTATCCAGACATATGCTTCACAAAGAGTGAAACTGCCAAACAGGTATTGATAACAGAGGAATTATTTTTAAAAAACTTAATTTTCATTTAAAAAGGTGAATATCTGCAGCTGAAGAGAAACTGACCATTAACGGGAACTTCAATGCACTGTCCACACAGAAATAACCATTCGCCAACACCGCAGAGATCAGACATGACAAAAAATAGCTTGACTCATCCAGACAGTAATTCAAAGCAGCAAAACATATCCAATCCTACCCAAAACCCCATCATGCATTTTCCACGTGGAAAGTAGACGTCTCCCACAGAGAATATCTTGTTGTCCTAAGCACTTCTGAAGTTGCACTAGAAAAATCTCTCTTCCACCAAGTCACGCAGTATTAATGGACACATTGCTACTTATCAAACACATACATCATTTTGTACAGCTTTGTACATTTATGTTGTTGCTAGGAATACAATTTAGTGAGGACTTGACCTGAGGAATGATTGAGCAATCTCTGTACGTGCAACAATCCCAGCAAAGGGCTGGGAGTGCCCAGTACCTGTCATGAGCAAGCCTGTGCTGTACACAGTCGTCCTACATTCTGCAATGCATGCAGCTGATTTATAGCAACAGCTTGAGCACAAACTGATTTGGGTAAGGCTTGTTCCCGTGGTGGAGTCCCAGCAGTGTCTGGTTCAGAATTCACTGAAGATGCAATCCTGTTCCAGTATCATTGGTCTCATTTTATGACCTTGGGTGAAGCACCGGGCCGATTCTAAATGTGTGCATGTAACTGACTATTGTCCATCACTCAGCATCCAGAAGAGATGAGAATAACCCACCCACTCCTCATTGGCCCGATGCTTCTAGCGGCCAACAGACTCTCTGCTAACTGGAAAGGAAGGCCTGTGCATTTCTGAAGCAAGAGGATCTCTCACATCATAAACACGAAGTTGTGAATGTCATTTTACCAGAGGATACAGCTCCCTTTTCATTTAGAGATGGGTGAAATAAGTTGGACATCATAAGGTCTGATCCAGATTTCCCCTGAAGCCTTGAGGTGGCCTTAGCAGAGAATTAGATATAAAGGACATGTTAAAATAACTAGATCTCATTTAAAAACATCAAAGAAACAGAAACACCACAGGCCACATTTTAAAAACTGGCTGCCTGAACAGTGAAAGGAAAACTGTGTAAGCACCACCTCATATACCAAATATGCACTGATGTGTGCGAAAAAGGATACTCACGTACTCCACCACCATTTCTCCTCAGGCAGTTGTCCATTCCCTTACAAAAACCTGGTCTTGTACAGGCAGAAAGTAATCAAATCCATTTGTAAGAACATTTTGGTTATCTAATTTGAAAATATATCCCCAAACGATACACTCTGCCCAAAGAGGATTGGTATGCTTTATCAACATGCAGAGCTGTTGCCAATATTAGTATTCAGGCTGGTTCAAATTTCTGTACAAAGCTTGATTTTAAGTACATTCATTTCTGAGTGCCCAAATGGAAACACTGACTTTTGTAGGGCAGGTTTTCAGTACTCTCTTTTTCAAAAGAGCCCTTTAGGGTGTCTCCTGCTAGACCTCTCCCAGAGTCACTGTCGGCGGTTTTGGAAAGGTAAAACATGTTCCTCAATCAAATATTTTCCCTCTACCTTTTGTGAAGGGATCCATGGTCCTTCTTACAA
>NW_008823953.1:1409599-1434036 GCF_000699105.1 Pygoscelis adeliae | reverse complement strand
GAAGTTTCCAGGTACAGAAAAAATTCCAGTCTGACAGCCTCAGGCTCTAGGCTACAGCTGTGTCCACTGCAAGAACAGAAGAGAGATACAAAAATTATTTTTTTAGTGCATCTTTCCACCCTGTTATCCTTCCATCATCCTCAGCTGCCTCAGCATGAGGATAAACGTGCTCCAGGGAGCCCAAGGTGGGCTGGCTGATGCCCACCGGCCCAGCCACCCCAGGCCACAGCCCTTGCAGGGCCCCTGGGGATCTGCTGCCTGCCCTGGGCACGCAGCAAGGGAAAATGGGTTGGGAGGATGGGTGTGAAGCTGGCTGAGCAGCCCAGAGGCTCCGGCCCAAGATTTTGCCAGTCAGCTTTATTACAAACATTTGTGGCGTCCCAACAAGAACACTTCAAAACACTAGAGCTCACACCACAGGCAACAACTGCAGAGCACAGTGCTTATTTATTTATTTATTGTTATTTATTAACTGAAAATTAATCTGTTTCTACACTTTTTAAATGGTGTGTGTGTGGGTGTGGGGGTGTGTGTGTGTGTGTGTGTGAGATAAAAAACTACTCCTTGCCCCATGCAGTGGAAGGAGGTATTTTTCCATCAGGGGGAGAAAGGAGCATGCTGAACGGGGGCACTGCACAGCAACGGCACCAGCTCCTGCAGGCTGTGTCCATCACAAGCTGACTTTTTTTAAAACTCGTGAGTCAGTTTTAGTGCTCAAGAAAGTGAGGAGCAAGTAGCACAGATGCGTTGTCCAAGCTTCCCTGCACAGCTCTGCCAGCACAGTGCATCTTAGCCATGTCCTGCAATAACCTTGTTATCCCAGTCCTTGGGAAGAGACTTTTGTAATTTTCCCATGATTTGATTTCTTGTATAGACTTTTCTACAGCGTGCCTCACCAAAGTACAGTCAGGATCTCTAATCATTGAGCCATTACTTCTCTCCATGGTGTCTGTCAGATTGAGCAGTGATATTATTTCCATTTTTCAGATGCAGAGAGAGGCTCCAGCATGAGCTCCAAGGTCACCTCAGGAGCCTGGACAAAACCGGGAAGAAGTGGGCTCTGGGTGCAGGCAGGGGTGCAGGTGAGAGGATCCTGGCACTGTGTCAGGATGCATGAAGGTTGACCTGGAGCTGCCAGCGCCATGGCTTCACGAAAGCCATGGGAGTAAAAGCTAGCACATCCCAAACCCTGACAAGTAGAAGGAGAGGCAGCTCCCTTGGTTGGTCCATTTTCAAATCCTATGGACTTGAAATGTCTGAAAGGTCAGTGCTCTGTAGAGGCAATATCTGGCAACAGCAGCTTTCATCAGCAGTGACACCTGACCGAACAATGATGTCTCAAAAGTACTAAACATCTGCAAAATTCTGAGGTTCAGCTCTTGTGTTTGCTAGGCAGAGGCAAAATATTTCACATTTGTCAAATTTCTGTTCTCTTCGAATTATTGCAATTTTTAAATGCAGCAGTATCACCCATGAACATTCAGAAGAAAAGCTAAAAATAAATTTAAGAAAATAACCCAAGTATTGGGGTGTGTGTGCGTCTCTAAAAACCAAGACTCCATCCCTGATCTAAACCAGACTGTTTCTCTCCTTCCCCCCACCGCCCTCTTATTTAAAGAGAACTGGAAGGGAAAAGACTTCATCAGTCTCTGAGTCTGTAAACCTTTCCCCTCCCTAATATCCGAGACAAGACTTAAAGAAGAACCAGTCTGGAACAGAACATGAAAAACCTTCTGAAAAATGACTAGAGGCCTAAAGCTGTCACTGTCCCATGTTTATTTTTCTTTCTTTGATGTCTGATGTCAAAGAGAAAATAATGTCATCTGCTGGAAACTCAAACATGTTTGCATTTTGAGGTAATTAGAATTAATGTTGGAGGGCAAAACTAACACCGAGCCACTCCAGTCTTTCCCATGTGAGGAAAACATTCTGTAATGACTTACATTTAATCTAGGAGCTGGCAGGCGGTCAGAAGCAGCCCAGATTCAGGCAACAGGGTAATATTTCAAAAATATTTTCTTTAAAAAAAACTAAACTAAACTAAACTAAAATAAAATAAAATAAAATGCTATCTATATGTACTCTGATTTATAAATGATGGCAGCCTGACTGTGGTGCTCCAATTCCAGAAGGGTGTAACTCTGCTGAAAATCAATGGCTGACAAGGGTGTAAATCAGGGAGTAATGGCAGCCCTGGTTCAAGACCACCACTGCTTCCTAAGTACTCAGCACCCACAATTGCAGACAGATTTTCTAAAGAGCTCAAGCCCCCATTCACATCCAAACAAGGGCCAGATTTTTGTAAGTGCTTAGCACGCAGTCTCTCCCCATTGTGACATTAATGGCAACATGCTGAGCTCTTTTGGAAAATTGGTCATACACGTTTGTTTTGGGCCAGATCTTGTCACCCTTATACATGTTGAGTAGCATCTTACCCAGTGAAGAATCCGACTAAGCAGTACCTCTCCGTGCACCCATTGCTGCAGAAGGACTCTCTCTTAAAAGACAAATGCAAGCCATGTTGCTCAATGCCCTGCTGGACGAGTCTCAGATACTATGGTTACTACCGAGTTATGAAAACCTGACCTGAATATAATCAAACTGAACTGAGTAGGTATGCGTTAAAGCTTGGCTCATGAGAAACTGGGTTTGGTCCTCATAGGGTGAAAAGAAGAAAAAGGTTATTTCTGGACTGAGGACTTTCATTTGAATTACTCAGTCGTCTTCAGGGGTTAAAAATAGAAAAGCAACCTTTTCCAATTCAAAGAAAATAAATGGCTACACTTATCTGTGTGGGTAATTAAAACCAGCTGAACTCCAAGAGCTGAAACCTTCCACACAGCTAGTCCTCACTGAGGAGTAGCTTCCTAGCAACATTTGACATATTAGAAAAAAATTACATTATTAAGCATTGCTCTGGGGTAAGTGTAATGTGGATTGCGGCTACATTCAAAGGCAGGTTATTGGTGACAGAACTATGGAACAGATTAAAGCATTCAAAAATCAAAACAAAAATGCTTTGCCTTTCACATAGGTCAGTTGTGACTCTATGGACATCAACTGTAGTTAAGAACAGAACAAATGCTGTATTTTCCCTTCTGCAACTCTGCAGAGGTGTGTGACCCGGCTCTTGGCATTGCACAGCTGCTGTGGCAACCCAAATGACTGCAAGTATGGCTAATGCACTCACATGATATGCCTTGTGCTGCAATTCCACCTCATCAGTTCCTCAAGACCCACGGGAACTTCACTGGTTCAACTATCATTTTCCCCTTTTCATGCACCGTCAATGAGTTTCTCTTTTTCTGCCTTTTCTGGCAGGTCATGTGGTCCAACAGATACACATGACAGAGAAATGACACAGGGTCGTTTCCATTGGCTGACCTGAGTCTGGCTTAGCGAACTTGGGCAGAATGACTGCATGTGCAAAGAAGAAGAGACAGAGTGGTGGAGTAGTCGCTCTCACCGTGCACCTTGCTCTGCTGTCTGTGGTCATGCCATGTCTCGCCTCAAACTTCTCGTCTGTGCACCTGAAGCCCTGGTCTTACACTAGGGCAGTTCAGTGGAGTTACTCTTGCTCTGTACCACTACCGTGGCATGGAGAGCTGTTGTGGAGATAGGTGGGTATCACATGCTGTCATCCTGCGGGCTGCCTTTCCAGCCCCTCCACCACGCTGCCGCAGTGCATCCTTCTATTGACTCCTACTTGACAGCCAGCTAGCAATTGCAAAGGCAGCAGATCAGCTGAAAGAATCAGCAATGTCTTTCTGCACAAAGGACAACATTTAAAAGGCAATTTTTCTCCATAGTTCATCAAAGCAGTCTATAGGAAAATGAAATCTCAAACTTTGATTATTATCCAGATCATCAGTCTTTTTAAGCCTGCAAAGCTGAAAGTAGATACCTCTTATATTTGCAACATATTTTCATTATTTAGCTGTGGCCAAAAAAAGTAAAACAATAGCATTCAAATTTACATTGGCCCATACAGACAACTCCAAAGACAATTTCCCTAATCTGCGACTGCCTCCCGGGTCTGGACCTAACCAGGCCATTTCCCACATTGATAAGACAAAAGCATCTCTAACAACTGTAGAAGGCATATTCCTGCGAATGTCAAGGCCATACAAATTCCTGGGCCCCGAATGCTGCCTACACATCAGATGTGCTCCAGCCACAGCCAAGCAGGAGGCCAGAAGAGGAGGAGGGCCATGGAATGAGTTTCTTTCTGTTTTCTTCAGCCCTGGCCTTCTCTGCTTCTTCCCATCTTCCCTACCCTGTTCACCTTCCCCCATTTTCCTCCCTGTCCTTCCAAATGCAGGATTGCTCAGCAGGGGCAAGCGACCTGCTGCTCAATATCAATTTATGCAGCTATGCGAAGAGCCGGGTACTGATGAGGAGCTGAGGGGGAATTGCCTATACATGTTAAACCAAGCTGGGAGCTCTTCTTTTAGAAGAGCGTTTGCCCATTGACTCCAGCCACCCATTCTCAGGAAAAACTGATGACTAGTGGTGGGAAATGGATTGTCAGGAAGCAAGTTCTCACACAGAGGAAAGGCAGCACAGCTCCAAATCTCTAGGTCTTTTTTACCTGCAAAGAAATATTTCCCTCTGCTTTTTTCTTTTCTAAGAACAGCACTGCTATTACAGCCTGCTTGCTGCTCAGTGCTCGTCTCTCCCTAGCTTGTTACCTCGCCATCTTCTCCATTGCTTCTCTCCTTTGTTTCCTTTCTTCTATTCCTTGTGCTTTTGCTTCCCCCAGCTCCATTTCATTTACAGCAGCCGGGGTTTGCACAGTAAGGGTACGGTGAGATTAACCAGGTTTGGTAAGTTTGCCTTTGCTGTGCACACATGCTCTGTTTTCTTCCCTCCACTTCCAATGAAGAAAAATGTGTCCAAAACTGCTGTGAAGTTCCTCAGTGAAGAGCTGGCACAAAGCTCCCCAGCCAGAGCAGTGCCATGCCTTTGTCTTGCACAGGAACCCACACACAGCTTAAAACAAACAGAATGGCAACTGTTAATAAGAATAAAAAATGTCTCCCCACACAACATGCTAACACTTTAGTTAAAGGGGGAAAAAAAAAGAGAGAAATTAAAGAAGATATCACATAAATCACAAGTCTTTCATTGCTTAATGTAGATATATTGTACCCAAAACTTGTTTCACTTCATTTAGTGTGAAGCTGTGGTGAGTCCATTAAAGCTGAAGGAGTTGCATCTGCCTAGAACTGGCGCAAGCCAGATCACAATCAGATCCATTACATCCATTGCTATAATATCATCACCTTCCATATGGTGCCGCAACCAGTCCATATGCTGAACTGAGTGCTGCCTAAAATCTGTTCATCCCAAAAGCTGCATTGATCTTATCCTCTCTTATACCAAGAGAAGAACCTCTCCCTCCACCCACAAGGACACAGACATTGTCACAGGGCTCTTTAAAAGTTCCAGTGCGTTATGGAGGATTCACCACCCATCCTCACCTACTTCTGAACACAGATACTCAGATCAGGCTCTCTGGCAAACAGCAGAGCTGAATTTCCTTAGCAGAGTCTACATGGCCTTGGCCCTTTGTAAACTGTACACTGCAAATATGGTCCTTCACTCTATTGCTAACTCACTCCTCACTTTCCCGAGGATTCATATGAAGCTTACCCCTTTGAAGTAAAAGGTTTCCAGCTTCTTCCTCTGATCTATTACAAATAGTCACTGTGTGGACTTTCTAGTGCTGGTTAATAACAGCTATATCTAATTACTTAGAAAATACATCTGTGCCAGTATCCCACCTATTATTTCACACTTCACTTCCTTTGGATGAGTACTCTGGTATCCCATCGCTTTACTGAATATGAGTTTCTTCCAAGTTCCTCCAACCCGAGAGTCTTCAACCCTGATCATACTTTACGTCCCTGCAAGTTGAGTGTTCGAAACAGGAATCTTTGAACAACAAAGCACCAACACACAAATGTAGTTATCTGCTCCAAAATCCTCTTTCACTGGCATTCAACTGTCATACATGGTATTCAACAAGCAACATTTATCATTGTGGACTTATCCTCACGTCCTCTCCTACCTGTACTTACTGTTATGGCCCAGTTCATTGCTCATTTAAACCTCACTTTCCTTCAGTGAAGTGGTTTGTTTGTTTGTTTGTTTGTTAGCCCTGTAGAGTGAGCTGCAGCAGATTCCTCTTTAACCACACATCATAATTGACCTTTTATTTCTCCTTTACTTTACTTCACTTCCCAAATGAGATCGTCTCACCTGATCTTCAGGTTAAATCTCTGATCTAAGTGGGAGAGGGATTTGCTGCTGTTTTCCTTGCACTTTTTGCCCCACTGGAATATCCTCATATTTATTCTAGTCAAGTTCCCCACTTTTAAAATATAAAATCTAAATTGCCAGTGATCAATACCATCCAGTGGAGCACATACGCTCACTGTCTGTATTAACTCCTGCTTTTTCCTTAGGGGTAAACTGAACCTCCCCCAAACTACGCATCAAAATGAGTGGCTTTAAATAGCAGTCATCTGTGGTATTAATCAAGTTTCTTCTTAAAACCATCCCAGATGTGCCACTCAACCAGCTTATACTGGTTTCTGTAAGAACACCCACTGTTATTATTGTACCAACAGATTTTGCAACTTCCTTAATTTCTTTTAACACATGAAGGTCTTGAGCTGAGATCTTTTGCAGCAATGAGGGTGTGCTAACAGCAGAGGGTTGCATAAATCTGTGCAGCAGGCCAGCGGACCGTGAGGGTTGTAGGTGCGGTGTGGATGAGGGTAGGGTTACTTTAAATAGCTTGCAAGCTCTGTAACGTAGCTGACCATTTTCTTCAGTCTGGAAGCTACTGGAAACCAGACAGAGGAGCAGGATGTAAGCTTGGCCTTACACAGCTACATAGGCACGTGAACACAGACTGTGTGAACCCAACTGCACTTGCCTGATTCCTTTTTTTCATTGTTTGAGGGACAGGGAGTGTGTCGGGAAACCTGTTAGAAAAGGCAAGCGGATGGGCAGGGATCCACAGCCACTCCGTACCAAAGCAGTACGGAAAAATGGTGTTTGGCAGAGGATTAGGATCCTATAAAAGAGCTCTCCGTCTGGGCCCGGGACGCTTGGGACATTCTGAGCATTTTTCTTTCCACCACCCTCAGGCAATGGGAAATTACTACCTCTTGTGTGAGTGGCAGTCTCTATTTTAGCATGCAGGAAGTAGGTGGGTCACCTTGCCAAAGGGGTGCCTCTTATTTATATCGATGGGCAGGTATCTCCATTCTGGCAATGCTTTGGGTATGCGCTGTGTACTCAGTTTCTAACCCGCGCGGTCCAAGGAGCATTAGGGCAGTACTTCCCTCCGTTACAAGTCCCCACATTTATCTTGTGGGTTCCTTGATGAAAGCAGTCCCCAAGCTGCTCTCTGTAAGATGACCTGATGCTCCCTTGGATGCGAAAGTCTAGCTATGTATTATCACGCATTCTGGGTCTGTTTTTTATTGGATTTGCCACACTGAAAATTTGAGATTAACACACTAAAATCAAAATGGTAAAAGCAAAGTCTGAGGAAGGCCCGGTGAAATGACAGCATACATGGCTGAAAAGTATTTGTATTGTGGGCCTTTTTCAGTCATAGCCCTAATACAAACATCAAACTCAGCCCTATGACATTAGAGAAATCCAGTAACAGTTTCTCATGCAATGGAAACATTTTTGTAGAGACTTACATTTTATTTGGGAACTGGCTATCTGTTACAACCAGCAATTAGAGTCAAAGCAATGGAGTAATATTTCAAAAATGATTAGAACAAAACAAATAATCACATGAATGGAATTATTTTGCAAAACATGCGATCCTCAGTAATTTGTGGGTTTTGGTCCCTGGTGCTAAAACTGTGCTGTGTCTTTAATCAAGCTAATTATGCAAAACTCTCTGAAGGTCACAAAAGGTTCAGGCGGAGGCTTTTTGATGCTGAAATGCAGACCAAACACCCATAGTACATTGTTCTGATTAGAAAGGAAGCATTGCTTTCTTCAGGCTAACACTGTGTTGGAAATGCCAGTGTGAAATACCAGCATTTATACCTTACATACCCTCAGACTGCTTTGCACACCGCTGCAAAAATCAAATTACCCCCTCCTGCTCTCTAACGTGGATATGGAAACGAGCCTTCTCTTTCCATCACCATGCCCTCTAAAAACATTACATTACACTTACAGCATTTATTTATTTTTGGCAGCCAGCCAGAAAAAAAAAAAATAATCCTCTTTCAAAAATACCCCTCCCTGTGAATTGGATTATGTTGTAATCTGTTCTGGATCTACCCCAGGCCTGCTTGCCTTCTGGGGTAAAATGACAACGTTTTGGATGGTCTGCAGGGCTGGGTGGAGGGGGTGGACCACCGGGAGACTATGATACAGCCCAGGTTTCTCTCCCACTCCTTAATTTTACAGCCACAAGGAAAAAAACTGTACACAGAGTGGGCTTTGTCCATCTGCGAAACACACGCTCTCCCAGGTTGCTGCTGCTCATGAGGTCATGGTGCGGGACACTGCGAAATGGTTAGCAATGCCGGCAAAGCAGTGACGCCGGCCCTGCCTGCTGCGACCGGCATGGGGTGGGCGCGGGGTGATTTGGGGGCATTTCTACGCCACCAGCACTACTCAGGACTGCCAGCCAGGGCATAAGCCATTAGTGCCATACCCCACTGCCATGGAGCAGTGCAGCTCCCAGCACTCCTGCAAGGCTTTGCTGTGGCTCTTCTCCCCCAGGGGCCACTGCTTATGCTGTTTTTTTTTTTTTTCCCTGCAGCCTGCAGCTCTCCTTTATTTTCTTCTTCTTCCTGAGTGGTCTCGTTGGCCACTCTTCTCCATCTGACTTTGTGGTGAGTTGGGGTTTGCTGGAGTTCTGGAAACCTGATCGCCGCGTCTCCGGCTGCAGTGTAGGGACCAGAACTCTCTTCAACTTAAATTGAGGGCGACTCGATGACAAACTAAAGGGACTTCAGAGAGGGGAAAAAATGATCCAAGGCTTAGATGTGGGCTGAAGGAAAATGAAGGGAATGGGCTTTGCACATATCTTGGCTGAATGATATCTAATTGGGGTATGATAATTCCCCATAAGTCTTAGGAGGATATAAACACTTAAGAGGCAAAGGAATTGATTAGGACCAGAGAAGGGAGTATAAGTGGAATTAATGAGATGAAACTGAGAGCAGGAAAATTTATGCTTTAGAGTAACATTTCCTATTAACGAGATCTAGTACAGTGTGGGGTAGGATTCCAAGGAGAAGCAATGGAAACCCTGTTGCTTAAGTTATTTCAGAGAAGACTGGACAAAACACTCAAGAACACACTATAGGGAACAATTCCACAGTGACAGGAGGATGGAAAAGATGATCTAATAGTAGCTCTTTCCATTTTTAATTTATATGGTGACTTTATATTAGAGGGGTTTTTTTTGAGCTGCCAACCAGTCATCAGTAAAAGAAACATGCTAAAAAGTTCCTTCTGGTATTCCATAACAGTCCCCTATTTCCCTAGTTCCCAAGTCCTGTCTATTACACATATACACAATAGACCTGATGATTTATAGCAGAAACGTCATCCTCCATTCATCCTATTTTGCTGAGTTACTGCAGGGTCTCTGAACAGTGGTTATCTTGTGTGCCGTTTGAGCTAAAACATCGCAGCACAGCACAGCAAATTAAGTCAGATGATTCAATATTAATTTCCTGGCTTTGAAAAGTTGAAAAGTCAAATCTTCAGTGTCATTTGAAAACTATTTCTTTTTCCTATTACCTTTTTTTCACATACACAGGCAGTTGTGTAGAATAACATTTGGAAAATCTTTGTAAATAGAGCCTTATTAGGAGAAAGGCAGAACCAGGAATTATTCAGTAAAAAGAGGGGGAGGAAAGGCTCTTTGTACTGCAAAAGGTACCATAAGAGAAAGGGAATTCTTGCTGAAGACACATTTACTTCTGTACCATTGACTTTGTAATACATGCCATTCCATATTGCATAAGCTCTATTTTTTGATTGCTTTACATCATATACATGAGTGACACACTCTCATTTCAATGAGGGGGGGCAATAAATGTTCCCTTAATGTCTAACCTAATAATTTGAGTTGTGAAGTGATAGCACAGATTGCCTGGGGAGGTAGAGCATAGAAGTTGAGTCGCCTGCTAGAAATGGTGTTGATAAAGCCCATCCAGCTTCATGTGAGGATGGATTAGATGCCTGCTCAAGCTCCTCTTTAGCCATATTTTCTGTTTTTTACAGTATATTCCATCAGTCTCTCTGCAAAATTTCCGGACATCTATCTGCCAAAATATGTGCAGATGCGTATAGGTCAGCTAAATCCAAACATCGGTAGAATCTAAGGTCAAAATAGATTGTTGAGTTTATCTTGTCCAGCATTTCTGAACATTTTCCAAACCATGATCTCATATTACTACAGGACAGAATAATGGACCCTTTCCCCTCTTCTTGACTGTAAAGGAAGGGCAGCTGAAATCCTGTTGGAGGTCCCAGGACCCGAAGATTGAGAACGAAGGCTGTAGTTCAGCCCCTGAATAGAACTTGTACACACCAACTCCCAGTGCAGATGGGAGCACAGCTGCATGACTTAAGTGTGCAAATAGCGCTATGCACAGACAGGACACAAGGCATACAAAGAGAGGGACCCAAGGTCTGCTGTCTGCCACATACCACATGAATTGCTGGTAGAAGGTGACTGATTTTCACAGACTCATATAATGTATACTAACACTGTTCAGAGACTCATGCTAGCATATACCGCAGCTAATGCTGACTTCATTAAAGCTCTCTGGTCAATGAAAGCAATTGTGTGTTGTCTAGTGGCTGGACTGGAAGACAGGAAAAGATTTGATTCAATACTAGCTGTGCTACTGACTCATGGCTTACCCTCCAAGTAAGTCATTTGACCTTTCTGTAGTTCAGTCAATCGGGCTGGAAAATTGTGAGGGAAGAAGGGAAAAGCACTATTCTTACTGAAAACCACAGACAGAATCTGAGCTGACTTTTCCTAGGGTAAAAAAGAAAGAGACAATATCAGAACGTGAGTCAGGATCGGCACCTCCCTGGCCTTTTCCACTCAGGACGTCTGGTAGTATCATCATTATCATAGCAGAAAATCATTTACTTCAAGACTTATTTCTAGCTCAGAAACCAAAAGGAAATACTCGGTGCCTGTGCCAGGTACACTCAGCTCCTGAATAGATTGAAGGACTATCTGAACGGATTTAATAACTTTGGACTTCTCTACATGGATCATATTTAAAGGGTATAAATAACCAGAGCAAAAACTGGAACAGAGATGGATTTATATTACTAATATTTTTTTAAAAATTTTTCTGATGGGAAAATGGAAAAAAGTAGAGACTTAAAAATACCTTTTTTTCCTTGTGTTATGCTTTCTGTCAGATTTTGTACTATAGAGACCTAAAGAACATTTTTTGGCAAAATACCAAGCTAAATACAACGTGGTGTAAGTTCCTAATAATGGAAAGAAAGTTGTGGTGGGAAAGTGTCTAGAGCAGATTTTGTAGACAGAAGGTCCCCGAATTGGCTGCAAAAACAATTTCTTTTTCAGAATGTCTTCCTCATTTTGAAAATATAAATAGCTCTAATTAAATGCCCCAACCTTTTTCTTTTAGTATGAGTAGGAAGTGGAGTTGTAAAAGATTGATTTTGGCCAGTACTGCCATAAAGTGGTGAAAACAATAATGACCTGTAAAGGAAACTGAAATTCAATGGGGGCTGGATTTGTGGTTCTGGATATCTTGAAAATACCTCTATTTTTGTGAGAAACCTCTACTAGACCCATGAAATCAGACCCCCTCTGGATTTCAGGAACGTTTGAACTAGAGCGAAAGGCCCTCACTCTGACAGATTACTCAGGCTGAGAACTACCGTAAGAATGGTACTATTGAAGACACATCCACCCATACAGCACCACTCGATGTACTTCTGCACAGTGGGTCTCAAGGGGATGATTGAATCAAAACCCACGATCACTCCACAGTGAGGGCATCACGTGCAAAATGCTGAAGGTGAGTGGGGGTGTTGGATTCAGGCACTGTGAATTTTCAGTTCTGAGAGAGCCCTTAATGGAAACAGTCTGCTTCCAGTTTGATATCAGGTGAAATATTGAGATACTTTGACCTGATGGTAGAAATATCGCTAGAAGCGTGGCCTTAGTATTGTAGCCATCACATTGCTGACCTGCCAGTCATTTATCAAGGGGCCTACAAAAGACCTGCCTTATGGAAAAATAGTCATATATTTTCGCGGATCCAAATGTTTCACTTAGGTCTTCTTAACTTCTTTTCAGAAATCTTGAGAAATATCTAGCTCTTTCTCAGTCTAGGTACAGGGATTATCAGACCTTTTAGGTTAATAAGACCCAGTAATGACAGCATTGCACAACAGGCGTCATTAGCGGGGAGGAGCTGGAACGTGGAGATGGGTTTTCTCCATCAGAAGTTTTATTGTTACAAAATGTGGTACAGATAGGAACATTTTTATGAGTCCCAGGGACACCGCTTCTCCATCAGCATCATGAGAAGAAAAGAAGTCTCTCAAGTTTATTTTCAATTAGGTGGTAAAACATGATCAAGAGGCTCCTTGTGGGCTCCTGTGAATTAATCACCATCACTGAACTGTTATGTTAAAAGACATAGAGGACATAACGGACAATAGACGTCTGGCAAGATTTCACAGTAAACAAATCTGAACTGAAACTTTAGACTTCTTTGAACTCAGACCTGACCTTGACCTAAGATGGATTTACATCCAGAAATTATTCTCTTGGCTTATACACACAAAGTCAGAATTGTACTGCTAGACATGAAACACTGTGAACTCTGAAGCTCTGAAATAGAGCCACGCATCTGTATCACCTGGAAAGTTAAAAATATTTGGAAGTAGAGTTTGATAGTTGTCAACATTGTAGGCATGTCTCATCTGTTAAGAGTTCTGAATAGTTTCAAAAGTTTTGCTTTCAATCTGTGCAGACACTTCATTTTTAAAATTCCCCTCTGTTACTTCTTGTGTGTAGGAGACAATTATTTCCCAAATGGCTATTTTTTTCTCGTATGATGCAATCTGGCGGGGAATATTGTCTCTTTCTCACATGCTTTTACCATGTTAATAAATTAACTTCGTACATTGAGATCACAGTAATATCGTAACTTCAAGGAATTAACAATTTGGTCATAAAGTACAAGTGCAACATGACCACACTTCAGGAACAACATTACTGAAGAAACCCCAAGTTTTCTTATTTCTTTCAACCTCACTTTTACAGTAATACTGCATAAATTACCTTACATTGCAACAAGCAAAAGCAACCAAGCCAAGTCCAAAGGGACAGATGCAACAAACAACTTTTCTTTTTCCCATGTGTTGAGCTGGTCAAATGCAAGTCAGCTACACACTAGAAGCAATGGATGCATGGCAATTACGTGTGAGCTAGATATGCCCTGATTTCTTAAAAGCCAGCCAGCTTTAGAATAAAAAGAACAAATAAATATACCTGCACATATGAAGATATAGCTTTGCTTTCATCTTGAAGGCCAAGCATTTAAATGAAGAATTTTCCTTCGGAAGATGAAACAGCCAGATTAACTTTCAACTTAGCATAGATACTCTAGCATCGTATTAGTGCTGGCTAAAACACAGTGCAGTCAGAAGGCCATAAAATGGCCTGCGGTATGCCAAATCTGGTGCCAAATTGTGCTCTGTTATCATGACTCTACAATTCTTATACAGTAGTGTGGTGGTTGCTATTCTCTTCATCTACGAAAGACTGGAAGAGTTGAGGCTGTTGCTGTTTTTTGCACTTTCTTCTTTTTCCTGTTCTCCATGTGAAAACATTCCTACTTCTCACCAAGGTAGGATAAGGCAAGTGTTTCTAAGAAAGTTTCTTTCTCAATTCTCCTTCATCCTGGAGCTCATCAAGATCCTCTATAGCCAGAATTTTCTCTTCTGTTTGAATTTGTATTAGTGCCTCAAGTTCTCAGATAATTTTTCTGAGTCATCTTCCCAGAAGTCTGCTGTGACCATGCAAGTCATGCTTCAGAACCATAGTGCTCAATATTGTATGCTTATGTAATTATACAGATGATATACTAGAAAGCTTTTATTTAAAGATCCTGCTCTTATAGTGAGCAAAAAAAGGGCCAAGATGAGAAAGAAATGAGAAAACATGGCAGGTAAAGCAGATAGAAGAAGGCTTATATGAAATTGTGTACCGAATGCAGATGCAACATCCAGTAGTTTATGAGATTCTAGTCCCTACTATTTGAAACCGTTCGTACAAATATCTTGGGGTATCTAGAAAAAACACTGATTTCTCTTGGCAATTTCAGGAGTGAAGCCCGTAATTTTCTAAACCACTTCACAATAGAATACAGTGAATGAAGGCCAGTCTTTCAGATTAGAAGGCCAGTTTGCTCAAGCAGTGTCAAACAGCATTGGTATGGTGACAGTCTGGCATCTCGCAATCTGCCAAAATTAGAGCGCAATCCTGCTTCCGACTGGAAACTGCAGTGGGGAAGTTCCTAGTTTCTCTTCTTTGGCACCCCTTTCTTGCTAGATGATTCATAAGATAATGGATGTTCATCTTTTAACTAATCTTGTGTTTAACACAGCCTTTGTTGCAGCACACACCACTTTAATTTGAGAATTTCACGTCACGTTTGGAAAGTAAGAAGGAAACAATGTCGTGGCAGGTTTTCTTTTTTTTCTTTCTTTCTTTCTTTCTTTCTTTCTTTCTTTCTTTCTTTCTTTCTTTCTTTCTTTCTTTCTTTCTTTCTTTCTTTCTTTCTTTCTTTCTTTCTTTCTTTCTTTCTTTCTTTCTTTTTCTTTTTTAATAATTTGAAAACTGCTGCCAGCTCTGGAATGTGGGAGGTGTTCCCACATGTGGGTTATGATATGGTGGAGGATAAAGTAATACGCTTTGGAGCTGAATATACCTTTGTGCTTTTGAGACACTGACCTGAGCCTTGCTCTCTCTGCCACCACCAGTGCCACAGCTAACCTTCTGAGCACCTTCCCGGCAGGCAAAGGTTTAATAAACAACTGAGAACTCAGCTGCAAAATAAGATTCTACCTTTGTCCCAGTTCTGGTAAAAAACCTCTCCCTCATCTCAAATGGCACTGTTCCGGGCTACAAGTTGTTACTCTGATATCTATATAATCAGTGATGGGCATTTTGTCATGAATTGCATCAACTGTTCATTTCCAGAAGGTTCACTAAAAAAAACCCCAACCTTTAAGAATTGTACCTCATCTCTGTTCCTAAAAATGAAGCTATCCTCTACCATCCCACCATTCTCAGCCTTTCCTCAAATTGGAGAAATAGTCCCCAAAAATATCGTCTTGGCAAAAAGGAGCAATCAGATTAAATCCTGATATTGGAGAGAAGTAATTTTCTGCATGACCTCGAGGGCTAGGCGTGGGCAGAACAGAAAGGAGAGATTCCTGTTTTTCTACACAGCCCTGTAACTGTACTTGGAAGGTCCCAAGAAATCAGACTGGAAAGTTGGGTTGATTCTAGTCATAATATCACTACAGTGGTATTTTTAGTGACTTATTTATTTCTCAAAAATCCCCCTAAAGAATAAATACCAGAGAACTCTACTGGAGCTTTACAGGTAAACAGAGACGAGACGATTTCCTATAAGGTTTAAAAAAATTTGTCTGAAACAGCTGTCGAGGTGGCACATCCAAAATACCTGGTAGAATGGTACAGCATAAGCTATTGGTACTGATCTGCCTTAGTCTCACTTATGAATAATCTCAAATGTATGCCAATAAAAGATTTATCATGCATTGCTATGTCTTCTCCCCCTTCCACTCTGACCAAATGAAGTGAAATCAAAATTAATCAGTAAATTACTTTAACCTCCATAGGGTTTCTCATTAATTTGTGGTTTCTCATTTCCCACATCCCCATCGCTGCATAAAACATCCCTTTTTACAGACAGTTCACTGTTTACACGATAAACATACTCCCTGCATTACCCTTCTGGACTTGTATTGCTCAAGCGTGAGAGCTTCAGTACATCCCACTTCCTTACCAGCCCCTTGAAACCTCCTTGATGACAGTGCTTGGTGACCACAACAGGCAGTGAGTACTAATATTGCAGTACAGAGAATTTCCCCCCACCAATGAAGCATAACATTCAGTTTCTCCAGCTGTTCTTCTCATGCCTGGAAACCTGCTGGAAAAAGCCACTGTGGAGGTAAATGGACTATCTTGGCACAGAGGCATCACCCACATCTCAAAAGAATTGACTGAAGAGGTTGGGGCTCTTGCCCTGAGACTGACAGCTCCTTTTGTTGCACTGCCGGGATAGAAAAATGCTTTAAAGTGTGTGTATTATCAGGAAGCTCACCAAAGAGGAGGACATTCCTCTGGAGGTTTAGCTGGGACAATTGACTCCCCGCGAGCTGCTGGCATGGAGGGTGTGCCTGCAGGAAAAAGCTTCATGGCCAATGCTCACCCTTGCCCCGCTGTCCCTGGTTCCCTGTGCCATTGTGGATCCCCAAAATGCTGATTTGAATCCGACTGGCACAGCCCTTCCCCAAGTGGCAGCCTCCACCCCAAAGCACAGCAACGAACCCAATCTACCCATTTCTCCCACTGGCACAGGGATGTCTGCCAGTGTCGGTGGAGGGTGGGTATTTCTGTCTCTTTTTCTTTCTTTCTTAACTATGTAAAACATCTCAGGCAGCAGCCTCAGAAATCAGACTTTCAGCCTACCTGACGTAAGATACGTCACTTCAGTGATTATGATGTTTGCTGTGGAAAAATACACTCTACCAAGTCAGTTTTACTATGAGGACTTGCTAGAGAGAAACCCTACTGAGGTACATATTAGCGCCAGGAATGTCTCTATCCCATCAGTCCTGCCTATCCAATAAGCCTCATCAGCTCATAGGTCTTTTAGCAGTGTCCTTCCAGAATTACTTCTGTGAATCAACTGACAAGGACGAGGAGAAAAAACACTAAAATATACCAGCAACTTAGATTATACTTGTCATTTTATTTCAGCATAGGATTCAAGCTATCTACAAAACCAGAGGGTTTTATACTGTATTCACAATTTACCAAGTTAATTTGTATGTTCCTCCCAATTAATTAACTAAACAGTTAGAGCCAGGACCCAGTCTCAGATCCAGGGATACCATCTGTCACAAGTTGGCTCAGTCCCATCGTGTAAGGTCACCAGTCTGCTGTGAGTGGGCTCAATCCATGGGGTTCCACCTGCTTCAAACCCAGCCATTTCTGAGGTAAATGGCCTCCCCTTGTGCTCCCTGTGGCCCCGGAGCTTCTGAGACCCCTTTCCAGGAAGGTGAAACCCTGCAGGGCAGCCAGCCCCCCCCGTGCTGCCTGGGGCTCACACACACTTTTGGGAAATTCATCTGGGGCTTCAGGGTAGTATTTCCACACTTCCAGTTTAACCCCCGCACCAAGACAAGAAGATGGCAAAGCAAGGAGCAAAGTTTAAGCAGAAGACTGTCTGAACCACAGACATGGTACTCTTAAAAGGAATTGAAAATCATAGACTTCTGAAGTCCTGGCTTAGTCACCCTTTCTGTGAATGCAAGGGCTGGGATGAGCCCATCTGTGTTTTCCACACACTCTCATGCAGGACTCACCCATGTTCAGCTGCTGTCCTTCACAGTGTCCCCACCAAGAAACCTTGGCCCTTTTCTCTCCACTTTTCTGTTTAAAAAAAAAAAAACGTCCCTGAGAACGGCCAGTACCTAGATGATCAGCATACTTAGTTCTAGTTTAGCATCATGGTGGCTTCTTACAGTTAGTACCTAGAAAGGCATATTTCTGAGGCATATTTCTGAGGCAGAGCCAACCCAGCAAGCTGCCTAGATGATGTCTAGATACATGTCCAAGGAAGATACAAAATAAAGTCATGCTATCTGACCCAAATACGCACTTAGCGCTTCAAGGAGAAGGTTCACTGCTGGGGCCCTGCCATGGCGTGTAATGTCACAGAGCAGAAAGTCACTGTAGATAAGGATCCCTCTTCCAAGCCACACAGCAATGTGCCCACAACGCGTTGATTAAAGATTGGCAGGGTGAAGCCCTGGCATTACAGAGCTCAAAGGAAGATCGGACTTTGATTCTGCTGGATTCAGAGTTTCAGTCATGGGCTACAAACGATACAAGGGTGTGGCTACAGATAAATGTGTTTTCCGGATTGCAGTCAGAGCACTTAGTGCCTTGTAAGATCAGTGTGTGGATCTTCACGCTGGTTTTGACATCATCTGAATTATTGTATTTATTTCTGAAACCAGTTAACTGCCTGGAAGTGTTCTAGACAAAAAACAATGAAACTACCAAGACACTCAAAAGAATGATTTGTGATAAGAAATTAAAAGCAAGTGTCTCACCTACCCACAGAAGAACATGTTCTTTAGAGAAAAGTAATTATCTGATTTTAAGGTGTGTTGAATTTAAACATACTTCTGAAATGCATATATTACATAATGAGAATGATGCTAAAAAGGACATTATGAATATTGCATAATAAAACTGTATTTTAACATGTGTGTTTTTACTATATCAAGCAAAATGCACAGCCCTTATGTGTAATCACCTGAACAATAATTATGGGTGTACATGTATGTGTATGGGCACATGTGCATGTATGTATTTTTAGTAATAAATTTGAAAAGTGAAAATAGCAAATATGGAGAGGGACATTTAGGATGGATCAAGGAATAGTGAAGGAAATCAAACCTTCCTCAAAGTTAAGAAAAGGAATATTTATCAATGTACCCTAAACCTGAAACTAAAGGTGGAAGATACAAATATAGCTAGAGAAGCTGTATATATTTTGGCCTGCATTTACAGAAAAGCAAATGAAGATACAAAATAGATTAAAAATAATTAGGGACTTTAGGTGCTTCCACTTTGGAGTGCCAAATTTTATTCACTGTAACAGCATCTAGACTCCTGAAGGTGACTTGCTTAGCATTAGAAATAGGCCCTTTTTAGTGTCTGAAGTTCAGCACCCCAAGCACACAGTTGGAAATGTTAGAGGAAGGACCAGATGTGTGAATTATCTAATTTCCATTGATGTAAATGGGAGTTAAATGCCTAAAGAAGGAATGATGTGCCTCTTTGCTACAGCCTTGTGTTTTAATGGATTCAGCAGAGACTTAAAACTTGCGCCAAAGATTTAGAGCTTACAGAATTTTTCAACCAAAACCTCCAACAACCAATGAATAAATAAAAGCCTCTATCGTAATTCAGGATGATACTCCTTTTTTCGTCAGCATAATGCTTTTAGACTTTCCAAAGGTGGCTTAAGCTACAGGACATTTCTCTCGACTGCTACCTAGGGGAGAGCTGTGCGTGCAGTGTCATGTTTTCATTTAGGCAAGGTTTGGGATTATGCTGACAGGCACAGCACGGTGGAGGGAAAGGGCTGAAGAGAAAACGTCCGTGTGGATCCTTGCTTGGTTTAGACAGGATTTGCTTTCAAGGCCAGAATGAAATTCGGATTGAAATTTAGACTATTCTTCAGCAGCCCACCATGGGTTTGAATATATGTCTTGTTGGGATTTTTCCCCCCTCCTGTCAGTCCAGAGGGTCACTTGGGCTACTTCCTTCTATGCTTAGGAATACCAATCTTTTTGCATTGCTTTTGAGGTTATGAGACAAAAAATCCCATAGGCTTTGAAGCCTGAAATGAAGCAGAAACCTTTTGCTGCTGGCTACAATACAAGTACATAGAGATGGCCCAAAGCCCAAGCCATGCATTTTTTTTTTTCTTTGGGACCTTACAATTTGAGAAACCTAGACAGTCTTGCAGCTCATTAGTTTGGTAATCCCTCTGCCTCAACAACAGAAGCAGAGGGAGATGTGACTCATTTCCCAACCACCACTACCTCTGGCAGCTGAAGTCAAATTAGTACCCAATCTCTGGGCCAGCGAGTTAGTTGTCTATAAGCTCAGCCATGCCAGGCTTGTGGAGAAAAGGTGATGCCACCTGAGCGCATGCAACAGCCATGCCCTTTTCCCTCAAGATTTTCCCTCATAAAGTAGGGTGGAACAAATATCCAATTATAAATTTATCAGCAATCTGCAGTTTTCTACCAGCTAGGGGGAAAGAAGGGTCAGGAAAACCTTTATATACATAAACAACCATTGCATTTGAATTTCCTTTTTTTTTTTCAGGCGGAAGCATGGTTCTTATTTATCTGAAAACATCCTGTTCAAATTTAAGATTTTCTGTGGTTAGTTGCTGTTCATTATTATCTGTTCTCAAACCAGTCAGGATGGGAATAATTTCTGATGAGTGACCAATAGGGAAAATAAAACAAATGAGGAGAGAAGATGTATGGGGAATCCTTGCATGGTGTGGTTGATGTTATGATCTGTATTTGAAATGGGATAGGATACGGAGGGTCTACCAGCACTTCTGAGAAAATCAGCTAGATAGCCTGGGATCTGCAGGACATCTGCAGGGCAAATACATCCATGTGTCCTTTTTTGACTATTACTCATTATTGCACAGTTTAAAATGTGTGCGTCATGAAATCATCTGGGTAACCTTATGTTCTGGCTGCTATACATGATGCGCCCTGTGCCTTTCCTTGAATCCATCATATAGATTTTTAATCAGACGTACATCGTAACAGCAATTATTTGACTCCTCCTTTGGAAGATATTTCTACATGTATATTTCAAGTGATCTTCAACATTTATTTTAGCAAAACATTCTGAATCCAACATCTAAAGTTCAGGTTTCCTAAAGTTTGCAGAAAAGTCTGTGGAAATACTGACTATCTAGAAACCCTACCCGAGTTAGTGGAAGTAGCAGGGCCTGCAGAATATTTTTGCTTTTGTTTCTGCTTCAGCAATGGTCACTTTTTGTTCTTCAGCTTATGTAGAGCCCCTTCAGCTCAGAGAAGCTCGCTGTGCATTGTGGAGCGTTACCACAAGGAGAATGCTGAAAGAGTTACACTGCGTTGCCTTTTGGTTTTTGTATGTATAAATCAACCTTAGATCATAAAACACAACCTGTAATAACAATCACCAATATTTAATAAATTTCTGACTAGTTTGAAAACCTGTTCAAATACTTTGTACCACCCACAAAAACATTTGTAATAAATTGCAAGGCAATAAAAATCACATAACACATAATTACTGGCATTATTGTATACTTCACTTTTTCTGAGGGGGGAGGAGCTGGGTAGAGAGAGGAAGAGGTTGGGTTTGAGGAAAAAAAGGGAACTTTTCCATTGTATTTCCTGAGCTAATTCGTTATATGATTTTTTTAAAATAATATGTTTTAAGCAGTGCTAAATATGGAAAAGGGCTTTTTCAAACAGCTCACAAGTTCTGTTTCTGAATGAGTCATTACTGATCAGAAAGATTGTCTTAACAGGGGATTTACAGCAGAAGAACCAAAGCCTATTTCCACTGAAATCAGTGGCAAACTCCCACTGACTTCAACAGAGGATTGACCCGGCAGACGTATTAGAAGCCAGGGATGGAAAAACTTAGAGAGGTGTTGGTTTTTTTTAATAAATCTGCAAGGACTCTTCCAATTCAATTTCCACAGCTTTTGGCACATTTTATCATTCGCCCACTTTGCACACAGGAATGAGGCGTAAATGTGTAAATGGCTTAAATACACACAAACAATAAATCCATGTTTATGTTTGCACTAATATAAGCTTCTCCCCTCTTATCTGTGGCTTGTGGTGAATTTACAATACTTGTGTGTTAGTTCATTTTACCAGGAAGGGGTTTACTGGCCACTGTAAGGCTATTCTGTCTCTGATTCAAAAAAAAGGAAGGGAAGCCAGTTCTATCAAGCAAGGAAGAGACCAGAAAATCTACTAACCCCGCCCCCAAAAAACAGAACACCAGTTTTCAGGTGAAAATACAAGCTTTTGTGCTTAAAATAAGAACCGAGCTGATTGGAATGTAACATTTTCAAAGCAGCAAAAGTGAGTTAGAAACATCAATTTTTTTTTGTTGTTGTTGTTCTTAAAATACCTAGCAAGCCTAATTCCCATGGAAAGTCCCAAGAACTTATGAACTTGCATGCCTCTTGGAAAAGGACTCAGAGTCATCTGAATATGTTACATCTGAGCATTTAGGCATTTGAACTAAATTACCTATTCAGTTAAAAAAAAAAAATCAGCTATGAGCTTTACTTATGATCCAGATTCACTCCTTTTCAAAAACTGATTTATTCCTTAATAGATTCCCTGATAATTATTACTTGCCTAAGATATTACAAAATTAAAGCCATTCATTTTTGCAAGGAACTCAATTATTCTGATCAAAGGTACAATATAGGAGAGATTCAAAATGCTGTAAGGATTTACAGACACGCACTGTTAGAGATGGTGCCTCAGGAGCTGGATACAAGTGCATCTTTCAGATGGGAACTGCAAGACAGGGCTCAGTGCTTCTGGAAATGTTCTCACTATCTCTAACCTGGATTCTGTTTTGCCCAGGGATTTCTGTGATATAAGAAAACCAGAGTAGATCATGTTTAATTTTTTAAGTATATATAATGTATTTTTTAATATATATATATATAAATTTGCAATTGAACTGACATAAACTGGTCGAAAAGGACTTACAGACAGCTGGGGTCCCTTCTGCAGTGGCAGAATAGGAGAAGAAAAAACCAAAATTCTCTCCCTGCTTTGCCCAGGACATATACACACACAAACACACACACAAATGTAAATTTGGGATGTTTCTAATGCATTATCTTGCAGGGCCTCGTCACTGGGCAGGTTCTGTTACTAATGGGGTCTGAGAAGAAACTGCTTGTACTTGGAGGAGTGGGCAAAAATGGCTCGCAGGCCCAGTCCCAAATATTAATCTTGGCTCTGACTTCACAAGGTGCCTGCGCCCCTTGGGGTGTGGTGATGCTACCAAGTGGAAGAAAAAAAGGCAGGAAGTGAAGACCAGGTACTGAACCTTGTCATGAATGTCTTTGTCCCTGGCAGATATCCCAGGATCTCTATGGCTCTCAGAAACACTGTCACTTGCTTTAGAGGGTAAACTGACAGCTCATTTGAAGGGAAGCAAACTGTCTTTACTTCCCTAAAAATAAGATTAAAAGGGACTCAGCATGTGGAACTCTGCAGTTTCCTACCTCCTCCTTTTTCGCAACTAGTGTATTTTTATCTTTAAACAAATGCTTTGAAAAATTCAGTTAAAAAAGTAAAGCATGCAATTAGAAAAACATTTATTTCAATACTGCTGAAATGCCTTTCCTGTTTCTAATATGAAGCCCTGCAGGTGAAAATGCAAGAAAAACAATTTGGGGCATTTCCACAGGCAGTCACAAGATCAAGTAAGACAAATTGTGGACTAAGGGAGGAACAGCCTCTGCCAACTGCGGCAGCTGAGTTAGAAAGTTACATTCTTCCACCAAGTACTTTTCCCATTGTTAACATGTGTACCAAGGCATTCGGGGATGATATGCATGCGCTGCACACAGACACTCACGGGATTAAACAGAGCCACTCACAGAATAAATTAGCCTCAGTATTAATCACACAGACCTTCTAGTCCTGCTGTCAAACCAGAGTCTCTTCTGGTTTACAAGGATTACAAGGAGTAGAGGATGGCATGCAAAGAAATTATAAGTATTGGCCTGAGCATCAGGGTTACATACAACTTCTAACAATGAACGTTGTATGCATACACAGGACATTACTTGTAGATCATTTTGGGATCACCAACGAGCAAGCAGTGGGTTGACAGTGTGGTTGAAGCAAAGAAAAAATACTCTGCTGAATGGTATTAATAAAAACATGGAACCAAATTTTTAACAGACTGAGACGGAGGAAGCAAACTGGAATTTAGTGTACACTTGAGATGCAAGATTAATGCTCCCAGAGCAAAAACGTTGAGTCCAAATGTCTAAGCTAGTAAAGGCATATTTAGACACCTAAACAAAAGTGGCCCAATCTGCTGTGTCGCTGAGCACCTGCGCTTCCCAGTGAAATCAGTGGGTTTAGCAGGCTAGCTTTAGGAACACAGGTTTGAAATTTGTGAATATGAAATGGAATAACAAATGGGGAGAGCAAAAGCTGCGTCAGCAGATGCACTAGTCTTTGCCATAGTAGTGTCCTGCAGATGTTACAGAGACGAAAGCAATTTTCCACGATAGATGATACATTCAATATATATACAATTAAAGTAATGGGAAACAAAATGAGAAGTGGGGTCACGCTCATCTGCTCTTTTGAAGATGTTTTTTCCATAGAAAGAAGCAGCTGAATGCAACTGTCGTTTAGTTACATCAAAACAACATAACATGTGCGAGCGAGGGAATCCTGGCACGTTAATTGGCAGTGTAGCTGGTAATGTGCTGTGTGCTGGAGACTGA
>NW_008823953.1:1399379-1409574 GCF_000699105.1 Pygoscelis adeliae | reverse complement strand
CACCCCCCCCATCTTTTTCCCTTCTTAATAAGAAAAGTAAATTCAAGAGAAGGCTTCCAGAACACAAATAGGCATTGTTCCCTGGATGGTAGATACGTGGGTTGTACGCAACAGATTTTGTTCCACTGGGTATGGGAAGATGAACGAGTCACTGCAGGGTAAGCCAGTATGTTGGATCGACAGCACACAAGCTGCTCTATAGTAATAATCCTTATGCACCCTGCAGGACACCGCAGTAAATGCAAAATACTTCACCTCTCAAAGGAGTTGGATGCCTAAAGACACTCTATCTCCATGCGTCTAACCCATACTGAAATCCATGGGAATCTGGCACGAGTGCTTTTGTAAACATTACTAGCTGTCCACCTGCAACTTTATGTACCTAAATTCCTTTGAAAAACCTGACCTTGGATCTCAGGCAGGTAATGAACCATTTTCATACTCATTTCATTTGATGCATGTAGCGCATGTAGGCCATTAGGAGAACTATTAACTTGCTCGCCACCACGTGAGTTTCTAGTCCTTATGGCCTCTGTTGCGGGGGGAAAAGCAGGCGGCTCCTGGGGTGGGTGGAAGGGATCAGCGTCCTATTGCATTTTGGCAATACGGCTCTTCCACATCCACCTGCATCCAGTCTTTCTGCCAAACTACGAGCCCTAGTTTTTTCCTGGTCCAGTTACACCTCCCAAAGTGCAGGTGGACGGGTAATGTAGTAGACTGGAATTTCCTCAAGTTCAGCTCTGAAATCAATATGCTCCAGTTGTACCTAAAGGGGCCTGATTTTCAAAGTTGAGCAACTCTGGCTGAGGTCAAGGGACTGAAAGTCAGTCCAACAGAAAGTTTGAGATGTGAACCTCTGAGTGAGGTGTGCGGGTTCAACCCTCCTCCTTTCACGGTAAGACCACTGCTATGGGAGTTAGGGATCCTCGATTCTCTGCGGAGTCAGCTCTTTGTTAATGTTTCCTCTTGCTCTTTTGCCCATATGACACCACTGGTGCTGCCTGTAAGCCTCCCCTTTTGAACAGTGGGGAATATCTGGTGAAACTACAGACACATCAGCCCAAATGAGATGACTGGCACACGTTGTTTTCAGGCAGTGGCTAAGGGAACCCTCATGAACAGTATTACAAGCTTCAGGGTCTTTGTCCAGGAATGGCAAATTAGGAGAGCAGCGTGATGGCACAGGAGGATTCAGAAGTCTGAAATTAGTGTATTTCCTACTGCAAATATACTTTGCCATGATATTGTGCCTCACCCAGCTCTGACATTGCTCTCTTAGACTAACACGCTGTAATACGTAATACTAATATAATCAAAATTGTAAATGTTACATAAATTAAAGGCTTTGTAGGTATTAAAGCACCTAGTGCTTATAATTTCCACTCTGAACTAGAGACTTAAAACCTTGGAAGATGTGAGCTTAAAATTTAGTTGTTAGTTCGTATTTTTGCAGCGTTATTAAATAAGTTGGTATCCGTCGCTTATGCATTTAAATTCCATTATCTACAGTTCCAGATTAACCTTTTAGATTAAATACATATAAACAAACAAAAAAACCCCAATGGTTGAGAAGGCACTAAACCCACTAAAATCATGAACTTTGCAATGAGGATCCTTTAATTTCTCCTTTAAAAATATGAACTAAGCCTGTACTGTTCTACGCATACCAAAAAACAATGATGCAAAGAAGTATTGCATAGGTTATTTAAGCCTGAGCCTTACTGCTAAATGCACCTGTGGTCATGAAATGCTTCATTTAATTTGATGGGTTGAGAAGCCTGAGTATGAGGAGATAGTAGCTAGTTAAGGGCCTTATAGCCTTTCTTGTAACCAGAGGAATTTTCTCTCTAAGCAGTTTGGCACAGATAAGGAAAAAAACCTCCTGTCCCCCATCTCTTAAGTCTGCACTTTAGCCACACATCCCTTCCCTCCCTATCTATGTGAAAGCTGGAAGACCACAGCGTCTGGCAAAATATTTAATGATAATAATACTAAAACATTTCCCACTGACTGAGGGAACTACAGAAGTAACACATAGTGTGTGTAGGCCTCTGTCCAGGAATAATAAACTATAGGTTTCAGTCTGATGGTGAAAAAGAGCTCAGATAGCAGTGAAACAAATACATTTATCCTTATAAGACTGAAAGATAGCCGTGCCGGGCCAAATATTAAGTGATAATTACTAGGGATAAGCAAACCCTGTGGAGCTGGAGGTTTTGTAAGCAGCTCAGGCTCTTAGTATGTTTTGGAGTTAGAGTTTTATAAAATCCCAGGCTTAGGGGAAAAAAAAAGTTGGAGAGAGTTGGAAAACTCATAACTCTCCTTTTTCTGTTCCTACTCCACTGCTTCTGTTGGAATAACGGCAACGGTCACGTAGGTCCCACAAGGAGAATGAAAATATCAGTGTCCCTCTCCAACCTCTAAATCTTGGTCACCTTGCAGGACACTGAGGCTGACACACTGCACCCAAGCAGCTCAGAAGGAGTGCTTTTCCCTCAGCTGAGTGGGGAGAATGGCCGGCAAATGTCAAGGGTTTCAAGCCTCTCAGTTGTTACTGCACCCATAATGATAGTTGCTGTTTCTTTCTCAAGGTCTCGGCTGCTGCCACTGACTTATTACCTAGGAATCTTTGCATTCTTTTAGGAAAAAGAAAGAAAAGATATAGAAACTAAAACAAAATCTAGGTGCCATGATTTTTTCTTCTGAAAGAAGCTGTCCTACGACTTCTGAAAGAAGCTGTCCTGAGCTGTGACTTCTCCACTCAAGAGGTTTGCATTGCTGATTGTGCCACACATCTGCAAGAAACTATGATGCTACCTATAAGCCCATCAGCAAAGCAGTTTCTGAGCTGCTGCTCAGATTTCTGAGCCCCAAGCAGAGAAAGAAAAAAATTAGAGCAGAAGCACAGAAGTTGTGCTGGCAGCAGCAGCAGCTGGGAGCGGGGAGTTACTCCTCTCCAGAGATACCCAGCTGTCTCAGCAGATAGCTCCATCATGCCAGCTGCTTTGCCCTCACCCACCGTTACCTAGCTTCACCTCTGCTAATTTGAGGCCACAGCTGCAAACCCCGCTGCTATTGCCCCAGCTTCATTGCACAGTGGCAAGAGGCAGTGACCTTAGGCCGAAGTGGAGGGGCAAATGGTGTGTACAGTTATTGCAAATATGCAGATTTTTAAGAGGTAATTTGGACAGCTGCAAAAAATAAGTCATGTAAATCGTCACATGGGGAACTACACAGGCCTTCCTCCTTCCAAAATCTCTTCTCTTCATCTGCTGTGAAAAAAAGCAGCCTGGTTCTGCAAGTGGATGCTTTATTCTTTATCTGCTCAGAGAGAAGGAAATGAAAGAAAACCAGGCTTGCTCTGCTACATACAAAACTTTGCCACCCATTCTGAAATCCAGCAGCAGCAAAGGCACAAATGCAAGGTGCGATAAGACAGCAAAACTCAAGGTATATGCCACCATGAACAAATGCAGACTCGCTTTGCTCTGAAACAACCAAGCCCCTGCTTTTGAAGGACACTGCTTTCCCGAAGGGCCTAACAAGAAAGTTTCATACTACTGGCATGGCCAGAAACAATTTGCCCAGAGCTGCAGCTGAGTATTTTTGGCATCCATGCTCCTTTCAGCTGTAAACATCCTCCATTTACCCTGCATGCAGTTTATATTCCTGGGCAGCAGCGGCAGCAGCAGCAGCAGTGGCAGCAGCAGCAGCGGTAGCAGACGGGGCTCGGGCATAATTCTTTTACTCAACTTCTCCCACTTGCACTGCCCTTGCTCTGCTCCAGATTCCACCAACCCAAAAAGGAAATGACTAGGAGTTAGTGACTCCTGAAAACAGGCGGCAGCAGCAGCAGCAGTGGCAGCAGAAGCAGCGGTAGCAGACGGGGCTCGGGCATAATTCTTTTACTCAACTTCTCCCACTTGCACTGCCCTTGCTCTGCTCCAGATTCCACCAACCCAAAAAGGAAATGACTAGGAGTTAGTGACTCCTGAAAACAGACCTCTCAAAGCAAGCGAATGCAGCAACTGCCTTGCTATGGAGAGGACAAGCTGCCATTACTTCTCCCATCCAGAAATGAATAAATGTGGAGACTACAATTTATGTCCACAGCAGAACTGCTTCCTGGGAGAATGGGAAGAATGGGAGAGCTTTCCAGAAGTCATGGGGTGCAGTTGTAAGAAGTGGGATCCACTGACAATATGGGATTTTTCCCCTCTTCATAACTCAGCCAGAGGGAAGAATGTCTGGCCACAGCTAGGAACTCATACATTGTTAATTCAGGACTTCCTTCTCTTCACAGCAGCCCAAATTGGCATTTTGCCCCCTTTAAAAGGAAAACAAATCTAATCCTTTTGGAGTTCTGTTCCTCATTTCAAAAGTGTGTGAGTGGGTTTGAAATGAAACAAAATATGTCCACCTCTTCTTAGTAATGCCAAATTACTGGAACTGATTGGAGGAAGGAGCGATTGCAGGGCACATTGCATGAACTCTGCACAGATTGCATGAAACAAACCTCTCTCTGTAAAACAATGCAGCTCAGGGACCAGTGAATTGAGCATAATCTGCTGAGAGAAACACCCGGCCAAATACATCACTACAGTATTGCTGTTTTCAAAGGAACTGAAAGATGCAATCGATGCATTTATCAGAGAGTATTTGCTGGAGCCTGCCAGTCTGAATTCTACTTGAACTGGAACAAATTGGGTGTAGCGGTGTTTGAATCAACGATCTGATGTCAGCAGAAATGAAATCCGACTCAGGACTAGACTCTAGAAATAAACCCTCCACCATCTCCACCTGTTTGTTTTCTTCTCCCCCCTGCCCTTCCCCCCCGCCCCAAGCTGAATCAGAGAACTTGGCTGAATGGTATCTTGTCACTGAAAAAACTAGATGAAAATGGCTTCTGCGGAGCTGGGTTAACCATGGAAACATAGCCATGTAAGCCAAACAACAAACAAGGAATTTGTAAGCAAAATTCTTCTATTTGAGGTCTTAACACCATCTGAAAAGGCCGCAAACCGTACCAATAATTGTGTAGATTGCTTCAGTCTTTCCTTAGAGATGTAGCAACGTGCATGGAGTGCGAGCTAGAGGAGAAGAAAGTCTGGAGGAGGCACCAGTCTGTTTGCATTATGTAGTCATAGTGCTAGCTGGAGTTGACTTGCAGCATCTGTGAACAGGCTTCTCCTAATAAAGAGCCTCTTTAATTGAAGGATAATGAAATCCTTCCATTTTATTACCTAGGATAGAAGTGATGGGGGAGTGACGGTCACACTGAAGAAGGATGCGTGTTTAAGAAGAGAACAAGGCAACATTTATGGAGAGAAGCAATATGACTCGCTCCACAGGAAAGCTGGATTTCTAGACAAATAGTCTTGCATAATCATTGAAACAGTACAAAGGAAAAATGGATCCAGAATACAGAACTGACTGTAAGGATTAATAAGACAAAGTTTTGTTCCTATCTCATACCCTGTGCTCTGGCTGGGAAATAGAGGAATAATAGATAATTGTACATTATTTTAGGCAGAAAGATACTGTGGACAGGTATTTGGGTTGGGTTGGAGGTGGGGAAAGTATTTTGTTTTTACCTAGAATCAAGAAGAAGAGGGTAACTTAGATATGCAAGTTACACAATAGAGAGCTCTGGTATCCACATGTAACTCTGGAGACAAAAAAGATTCTCTAATCAGAAACAGCATCGTTTGTGAGACATGTGATTTCAGTTTGCAGGAGAAAATGTCAAGAGAAATATCTCCAACCCTGAGGAAACGCATACAAATGTCAACAGCACAGGAGCTGTCCAAGGGAAAAATCAAAACAGTGACAGCCATTAGTGTGCAGAACAAGTACATAGATGCAAGATAAAGAAGCCAATGACTCAGGACACAGCCAGACTGAAAATCATGGCTCAGTGTACATATTGTGGGAAGAACATGAAAGGCAGAAATTAACATTCTCAGCCACTGAATACAAGTGCAAAGAGTGTAAGAAATCTGTCCCAGCATACAGCCGGTTGAGAAGGAAAAACAGCTTTCAACAGATGAAGAGATTGGAAGAGGACTGGAGGTGTCAGGATTTATGGAAAGATTGGGAAAACTAGTATTAAGGTTGGTGACAGCATTAGGGTTTGAAAAAGAAGAGCTCAATTTCATTGCCAGACCCTGCAACACCCACAGAGCTAGTTGAAAGATTGCACTGCCAGCACTGGCAAAAGGCTTATGGCTTGGGAGATAAGGGGTCAAAAAGCTACAGCATAGCTTTGGGCGAGTGTTGGTATTAGAGATGTGAAAAGTGGAGATGAAAAACGCATCATTATTGCTACATCCTTCAAGACTTGCAGGAACAGGGTAAGGAAGGGTGAAAGATGAAGATTATTTCTGAGGCACCTTTAGTTCTGGTTACACCTGCAGCACCAGCTTAAACTTCAAAATGACAGTATCTGAGAAGCTATGTTCAATCCTTCATTGCATGGCTTTCAAAGAAAAGTGGATTATAATTAGTGTCTCAGGTTCATGGGACAGGTTAAGGTCAGGGTTAGGATTTGGGGAGCAGGGACTGGCCAGTTTGATTTGCTCCTGGGCTGTGAGCTCAGCTAGACTAGGAAATGGATTTGATATGGCAGGTGAGAGCGGCTTTTCCCTGTGGCTGTGACTGGATCTGTGGCTGTTTCAGATCACTGCACACACTTGATAAAGCCATGTAGGGCTTGGACTTAGGAACATGGGTTTGGCCACAGAAGGTCAAACCAACAGTCCACCTGGCTCTGAGAACGATCATAGGGAGATGCCTAGAGTATAAAACAGAGTAAACCTGGTAATATACACCCCCAACATTCAGCCATGAATTTAATTTTCATGATCTTGTCTAATCTCACCTCACTTTGGGTGCATGTAAACAGTATCCACAGGTCATCAAGCAAAGGATTCTGTGCCTTAGTTATACGATCTGGAAAGAACCAATTTCCTCAGCATTTTGAAACATGACTTCTTCTGATTTCATTTGACTACTCTAGGTTTGTATTGAAAGAGACAGTGAACAAATGATGATTACCATCGATCCTTTCCCTTCTGCCAAACCCTTACCGTACTCTCTCTGTATGTTCTCCTTCCTAGAATGGAAATGCCTAACTTACATGGCACTTGTGTAGCCCAGTTCTATTACATTTTTATCCATAGGCCAATATTCAACACCAAATTAGGTTAGAGCTCTCCAGCTTTCCAAAAAGAAAGGAAGAGTTAGGTTGGGTTTGCTTTGGAATAAGAGGATAACATGCCTTTGCCAGATCCTATGAGGCCCACCACTGCCAGAAGGTCTGTAGCATTTGGGAGCTGCTAAGTTGTGGTTTTGAAGGGAGGTTCTGGAAGAGCTGTCTTTTTTGTCTGTAAGGTCTGTCTGCATGGGCAGAATCAGATGTGGTTCATGGTTGCTCTTGGGGACAGACCTAGGTTTGTTTTGGAATTCAGAAACCAGAAACAGGAGAGGTAGGATTTCTGATGCATCCAGCAGGGCCTGCAGGGTCAGGAAGAGGACTGGAATGAGGAGGAACCTATGCCACCAATGCCTTCAGTTTCAGCGGAAATTGCTACAGATTAATTTTTATCTCTTAAGCTACATAAACATCAATAAATGAAATTGTTCCTGGACACTGGAAAACACTCTTCTACAATATGATGATGCTAGAAATAGGTGATTTTGGCCTGCTGTCAAGCAACTCTAGGGCACACTTTGGTAGCTAGGATGCTGCAGGAAACCCTCCCACTTCTCAGCACAGATTTTGGCATGCTTCCTCTGCCAGGGCTCCCAGCAGCATGTCATGGTCAGCCGGGAGGAGGAGGCAGTGGACACCCCAATGTGGATAGCCTCTGGGCACCCCTCACACCACCCTGAGACCTGAGGTACAGCGAACAAGGAAGGCCTTTGGTCATGACAACCTCTGGCCCTGTGTACTTCACAGGCCTGGAGCTCACGGCTCCAGGGAGTACTCATGGAGTTTCCACACTTCCTGCTACCAGGGGACAGCGGAAATATAGATGTGTTTGGGTGTCTTATGTCTTATGTGACAAAGAACAATAAAGAGAATAAGGCGATGTGCCTTGGAGGAGGAGTTAATTTGCCATTGCCTGAAAAATGGGTCTCCCATGACAACTTCAACAGATGAAACTAGGAACTAGCTAGGAGGAACATCTTTACTACCTATTGTATGCTCAGGGAGCAGCTGCAGCAACCAGTTACATGTATCTCCCTGTAAAGATCAACCCTGGCAGGTATTTCTACTTAGCCAGCCATGTGCATATGGGTTGCTTCAGTAAACTTCACCGCCTTCCCCCAGCTGCTCACCTGCTGCCTTGCCAGAGCACTCATGGGGCTGCCTGAGGGCACTGTGGCACAGAGCAGTAGCACAGCAAACATGTTTCTGGCAAGGGTTGGGATTAGGAAGCAAGGAGCTGCTTTCCTTCCTGAATCTTGGAATTTCAAATGAGCAGGTGAAGGATACAGCTTAAAAATGTGAGTTTACAATGTAAAATATGTTTGTATTGTAAACGGTGTTGGATTACTTTCACTGCCTTCGGGCTAGGGTTGGGGGTCAGCTCAAGGGTTGCAATTTAGTACGAGGAAATCTAGAACGAAACACAAGCTAAATCTTGCAGGTGCTGGTAGAGAGGATGAAGAAAGTAGTTGTTAGTGTGGAGAAAGGGTGTATGACTGATTTTTTTCTATCTAGCCTCTGACTCAGCTCAGAATGAATACTGTAGTTAGGATCGGGTTTTAGGAAAAGAAAACTGATAGAGCTAGTTCGAATATCAAACCTTGGAATTTCAAATAACTTCTCTTAAGTTGTAAGCACCTCTTTCAGATGCTTAGGATTTGTAGGACAGGAAAAGAAGAAATCTAAAATGAGGTTTATTTCTGAGTCTTACAAGTCTTGCTATGACAAAGATGGAGAGATGTAGTTAGCAGGAAGAATTAGTTCACAATTAACTTTTTTTTTTCTCTAATTGTTTGTGATTTCTGTTTCAGATCATGGTTAGCAATATGGTTAGGTGTACTGATAGATTTCTTTTGAAAAGAAGTAGTAACAATATTACTCTTGAATCTTACAAGTTATGCCAGAGTCATGTGTTCATTTGACAGAAATTATTTAAGTTTTGTTTCTGTAAGGAGGCAAACCTCCCTTTCAGGGTTGAAGCTGAGGGGGAGAAAGTCTCTGAACAGTTTTATGCTTGTACCTTGCAGGTCAATAACATGTAAGATGAAGGACACAGCTAGCAGAAAAAAATAACTGATGAGTAATTTCAGCACTTCAAGAACCTGTCTTTCGGGGCAGAGGTGAGATGAGGGAGAGGAAGTCTAGAACTTCAAGGACTTTTCTTATTCTGGGAACTTGCCAACATGATGTAAGTAGCCTGCAGGTCAAATAGTTTATGATTAATTTTATGGTTCCCATGAGTTGCAGGTTGTTTAGTCCTAGTCTATTTTAATCTAGTCGCGTCTGATGAGGGATAAGAACTTAGTCATAACTTCTTTTCCCCTACTAACTTCATCGCACATCCTACCCTCTCATTGGCTGTAAGATTCAGGAATAAACCTAGCTTCACAGTTTTCACTGCCTAAACCCTACCCTAAAGGAGAGGCCTGAAACCCATGGCAGAAATCACACTCATTGTAAGACTTTTGTCTCTGCTAGCTACATCCATCATCTTCCCTCACTGGAAACTGTGAGTTTTGGTAATAAAGCTAAAACTAGGATTCCTCAGTCCTAAGCCTTGCCCAAACCTGAAGAAAGAACTGCAACTTGCAATAGGCTTAAACGAATTATAAGCCATTTCTCTGCAACCTTAACAATCCTTTGGGGCTTGCGAGATTTGGGCAAGTAGAATTTCTCTGCAGAGTAAGCCACTGAATTTCTCACTTTCTGAAGCTACCTGTAAACCTAAACTAAATTCTAACATTCAGAACAACTCATATTCAAACCCAAATCAGAAGGCATCCTTTCCCCTCGCCAGCATAGGGAAACTGCTGGGTTAGGTTTAGCAGAATAGCATGGACTGAGTATTTTAGGTTGTTATTACCTAGCACGTCCTATTACAGGACTGAAGATTTGCCATGTTCAAAGACCAAGCTCTAGAGAAGGTACCAGAAGGGTCTTTACCTGTTCTTGGCCTCTATATTAGCATTAAGACAACAGTAG
>NW_008823953.1:1377365-1399322 GCF_000699105.1 Pygoscelis adeliae | reverse complement strand
GAGACACTATGAGACAATTTTTTTTTCTTCATTCTGCAAGTCCTGCAGGCAAAGGGTGATGGACAGCTCAGGAAGAGCATGTAGTTTAGTATTCTTGGCCACTTGGAGGTAGGGTAGATTACGTCTAGGGCTTTGAAGACAAACTGTAGTTTTCTGTAACTTGCAAGGCTGGAGAGGATTGTTTCTACGTAGGTACTGGAATAAGGATCAGGTCAGCATAAGGTATTTAACATTAGATTTTTCAGGTCAGTATTTTCAGATCTGAAGAATATGGCAGCATCTGCCTACGCTGCCTCTAGGTGTCTTCTTTGTTTCCAGCACTAGAAGATTCTGGCTCCAGACCTTGTCTTTGCCTCATTGAAGATGAAATGATCCAGTTGTAAAGCTAATTAACCAGTTTCTCATTTTCTATACCCAGACCTACTCCTAATAATAACCTACCAACTTATCACAGCCACAAAAGTAAGCATTTCTGCCAGCTACTTTCAGCTGCATTTCTAACCATAATAACAGCAGAAATTATCTTTACTCATTCAGACTTGCTGTCATGAGTCCATGGGCTAGCATGGAAATTTACAGCAGGTAACTGTAAGCCATAATTTTTCAGTTTCTGATGCCATCAACACCAAGGCTAACCAACGATATCTCTTCATTGTACCACAGACTAAAGATTCATGGTTAATTCAGGATCAGATATTGGTTTTCAGGTTAGGTTAAAATTTAGGGTTAGGGTTCAGATTACTTTTGGGATAGAAAGGACTAAAGAGGTAGTTTTATTGTTGGTACTGCATGACCTGTAGGACTAGAAGCTAGGCTATCAGAGACAAATGGCTTGTGATTAATTCTCTTGCTGTTAGGGGTCTCTGGACTATTAACCTTAATTTTAAGGTTAGGGTTCAGAAGATCTGGGTCATCAGAGCTAGATTTATTGCTGGATTCTGCAAAGCCCAGAGGGCTAGACTGATGGCTTGAACAGGAATGAGCAAATGATTTGTGGTTCGGGGCAGTTAGGGATGACTAGGCCATGGGAATAATGTAGCAAACGGTTCGCACAGATGCCAATTTTGGCCTCAGCAAAGATTTGGACTGGTAGCAAGCAAACGATAAGTTGAAGTGTCTTTTACATTTAATTAACCTGCCACCAAAAAAGGTTTCTATGAAAATATTAGATTAACAAACTTATCAGACTTACTTCCAGTCTGTTGGAAATACAACATTGTTAAGCAAGTAATATAAGACTGGATTAATTTATCAGTTCACTAATTCTTATTCAGTGCAAATTTCCAGGAAGAAACAAACACATCCACATACACAAAAACATATTAGAGTGCAAAGTCTGGTGTCACTGACAGGCCAACCCACTAATAGCAGGTCAGCACAAATCATGCAACTAATCAGAATTTTTTTCTCAGTATAAGACAGGAACAAGAATAATTACTTTGTTCAATATTCTCCAGCATATAAAGCCACATTTCAAGAAGACACTCACAAGACAAGCTGAAGCCAGAAATGACTTTCCATGTACAGCTCAAAATCTAGCCATGATAAAGTCACTAACAGTAGCTCTACAAATTACAGTAACGGTTACAGCCAAAAACCAGCACAAAATAAGCCAGTGGTCTACTAATCAAGAGAAAGCCTTCAAAGCAAGGTGGAAGGGTGCCACATAGCAGAATGCTGAAAAGACTTCCACACCCCAGTAAGGTGGGGGTGTTACTACCAAAACTGCTTTGGGCAAAAGTGCTCATTGTTCTTGATGTCAGCGGTGGCTTGTGGTACTGGACCTATTGCCAGTCACCTGACTATTTGCCATCACATTTGGCATTTATTATTAGTCTCAATATTATTGTCACAAATCTAGCTACCCAAGTTTTCTGATAAGAACTAAACCTGTCACTAACTAGAGGGACTCAGAGGCACCAAGCGAGTAGTTCACCACAGTCCTGTTGCAGTAGCCAAAGGTAACAAGAACAGGCTATCCAGTTAATCACACGGTAACAACCACAACCAATTCCCAAGCAAGTACTAGGAGTGTAAAGTATCTGTATGCAGACAAGATGAAGCCAGACATCTTTTGATCTCTGAGAGATACTGGTCAGACCTGAGAAAGAGAGAGATAAAAGCAATGCCTAGACCAGGAGATGAAAGGGGGAATCCACTGATTTACATGCATGGCCTGTTGGTTTTCTGGGTTCTGCTTCCTCCTAGCTCCTAACCTTAGCCAATTAACATGCAATGATGCCACACAGGGGTGGTCCTGAGCGGACCTGGAAAAGAGTAAGAATATCCTAAAGGGCCTCAGTGTGTGGGGCAGAAAAGGCAGCAGCTCTCAGATGGGGGTAGCTCACTTGTGTGGCCTCAAGACAATTGCAAGAAAGAGGCGGGAAAGAGGCAACTCAACTTTGTCGCTCCTTTTCCTGATTTCTTTTGCTTTTTTTACTTGCTGGAAGCTTTCTCCCCTT
This sequence comes from Pygoscelis adeliae, assembly GCF_000699105.1. NCBI lineage: Eukaryota > Metazoa > Chordata > Aves > Sphenisciformes > Spheniscidae > Pygoscelis > Pygoscelis adeliae. The sequence goes on along the minus strand of NW_008823953.1, from coordinate 1,396,860 downwards.
CTCTGACAGGCACTTGAAAATGAGGGCATTCACTCTGAGCCAGCGGTGGCACAGGGATAGGAAGCTGACAGGACCAAAGGTCATGGCTAGGCTGAAGATCTCTCTGTGCATGCAGCTACCAGATGGCTGCCTACTCCTTCCCATGCCTTCCCTTCCCTGTGCAATGGTGAGCCGAGCGAGGCTGAGGGGATAAGCTGTAGCTCTTGTGTTGACAACGTGGATAGGGTTACCTCTCCTCTTTTGGGAGGTGTTCAAGATCATCAGCTCGAGGAAAGCTGCTTTGGGGAATAGTTATGATGACTATGCCAGGGAAGTTAGCATAGGTAGGGGTGCAAGGGCAGGAGACAGCAAGGAGGACACACCCTAGGGCTTTGGGAGTAGAAATACAGAAAAACAGGTAGGAAGTGATGATGGACCAGGAGCTGGCAAGCAAAGGTTGGGAAGTTGGGGGAGAGGTAGACTGGAGGTAGAGGCAGGTCCTTCACTAGCAGCAATAATTCAACCACATAGTGGGAGTTTCATTTCAAAACCAATATATTTGAACATCTGTGAGACTTATGAGGCTGTAATGGGCTGGCAAGACAATATTCCTTGTCTCTTCTGTGACTCTGATCTGCTAGCATTTAAAGTTGCAAGGCTTGTTGTTAAGAAGGGATTTATTTTTTAGAGCTATGTTTGTTATACTTGGGACGGGGTCACCCAAGATGGAGTGAAAGTGTCTGCAGAAAGCCAGAGGGGTTGTATGCATACAGGGAAAGGGACTGACAAGGAAAAAGGAGTGGCAGAAAGAAGTAAGGAACAATGTTCAGCACCCTGAAGAAGTCTGCAAAGCTGACAGCTCAGAGCACTGCTTCAAGCACTGGACAGAGCCACATTAAAGGCTCAAAACCGAAACACCATCTGACTGAGCTCTTGGGAATTCAAGGGCGCTATCAGTTCACCTTTCAGTACTGGCTGGATATGAAATCCCGGTACAAACTGCCACAGGAGAAAACCACTGTCACTGATTAAAGAGACTAAGACCCTTCAGCCTAAGGGACGGTATGATAGATGTCTGTAAAATCACAAGTGGCATAAGCATGGTAAATAGGAAACAACTACACATTATTTCTTCTGGGATACAAGCCAGAGGGCATCAAATGAAAAGCAGGAAGCATTTTTCAAACAAATAAAAAGGTAGCTTTTCCCTTTCTTAACTCACAGTAAAGCCAGCTAACCCCTTGCCACAGGATGTTGTGGGATACCGCAAGTTAACTTGCATTTAAAAATTCATGAACGAATTCACAGAAGAAAAATCCATCAGAGCTATTAAAAACAAAGGCCCCATCTCTGGCTCAGGAATTACCCGAGCCACAAATTCCTGGAGCCTGAAGAGTGTTTTGAGGAAGTCTCGCTACATTTGCCCTCTTCCCACAGCCTTCTTCAGTCATCTGGCCCTGACCATCCTCAGAAATGAGATACTGGGTTAGGGATGGACCTTCAAGCTTAACCCAGCCCATTGTTGTGCGGAAATGCAAGACAGAGGTAGAGAAGACCATGAATATTACTATGGAATAAGTGCAGAAATTCCGTGTGTCACGATAAATGGAACCAAGCCCAGAATTTGGAAACGCTGAGCTTTAGCCATCACTGGAAATAAGATACGCCAGTCATGCAAACAACCATGAAAGCACCACCGAACAATAAAGGGAAGCCAGATAGGGTGGAGGCAGGTCCTTCACTAGCAGCAATAATTCAACCACATAGTGGGAGTTTCATTTCAAAACCAATATATTTGAACATCTGTGAGACTTATGAGGCTGTAATGGGCTGGCAAGACAATATTCCTTGTCTCTTCTGTGACTTATGTGCTTGTAATGTCTGGCCTCAGAAAATCAGCAAGTACTGGCACAAAGGACATCGCAACAACAAACATATTTAAAAGGGAACATGCAGCAACCTGCGTGGAGCTTGGAGGGAGGAATCCAGGCTGCTGGCGGTCAGAGGGAGAGAAAGCAGCAGGAAAGTCAGTATGCATTGGAGGGATGCTAGCTGCAGCTGTGGTACAGCATTTTTGCTCATCTCTCTTCTACCAGAAGCTTTTCAGTAGCCTTCTGATACACACAAAGCTCATCCCAGTTCCTAGGCTAACTCATACACATGTAGTTCATATCTGTGAATTCTTTTGCCCTTAATTTTCTTTAGCTTAGAGAACTCTTCTTGAAATCCAGTATTGACTCTTCTCCTTCTCACTGCCCTCATGCCTTCAAACCAGCTCCACTTCTTCACATGTATTTATAGAGATTAACAGTTTCCTGCCTCAGCCTCTTTTTCTACCAGACAAAGCAGACAAAGATGTTTTTATTTTCTCCCATAAGATAGACATAGGTTCTAGTTTAAAGTCATCATTCTTCACCATACAGGGCCACAACTGTACATGGTATACCCTTCTTGGATCTCAGATGTGCCTTGTAAAATAGTATTAATTCTTCCCTATCTTTGCTGAAGTTACCTTTGACATAGTTTAAGGGTTTAATTTGCTACTTCCTGGGCTCCTTCAAATGACACGAACATTTGTTGTCACAATGTAAACCAAAACCCCAGGCCTTTTTCCTCCTCATGCATAGGAAAATTGATGAGTTCTCAGCCTAGAGCAGAAATTTCTGGCTTTAGCTCTTTAGGTGCATGACCTCACAAACAGTCTAGTCCTCAGTGTCATACGATTATTTGTATATGATATTTGGATCTCTCCTTTTTTTGACAGTGCTTCCCATCTTGAAGTCAAGAGCAGATTTTATTAGCATAGAGCTAATTCTGAACCAGCGTCATTAATGAAAATATTCAAGTAGATAAGGACCAAAACCATCTTTGCAAACATCTACTTGTGTTCTCTTGCCAGCTGTCCTTCACCTATGAGTACCAGCCATTCCTGCATACCCTTTTACCCACCTTGAAGCTTCAGTGTTAAACCCTGTCTGTTGCCTCTTAACTACTTACATTATCCATATATAATCTACAAGCAATTTTCAGTGAAGTACACACAGACAAAATCCACCAAATATCAAACACACATATCAGGTTATCCTAGCATGACAAAATTTGATACACCCCAGCTGCAATTTAGTTCTTTTCCCCACTATTTCTAATTGTCCTTATCTTTAAAATATAATCTAAAATGCTGCATATTAGGGAGGTGAGCCTAGAAAGCAAATAACTTCCCCAAATCAGATTTCCTCCCTTTCAGCAGCACTAAGCTTGTGCTTTCAATTTACTAGTAGTATTAAATATAATTTCACAGTAATGTGTCATTTACTCTTGTTAGTTACCTGGCACCAGCCCTTTTATAGATTTATTAAATTACTTTGCCTGTAACCTGCAATTTCATGTGCCAGTTCTTTCATCATTCAGAAGCGGAAATTATCTGCTCTCCTCACTTGATCGTAGTAAACATTTTGAATTTTGCTTCACCTCATTTTGGTTTCTCCAGATCCTCATTCCTGTTTGTCATCCTGCCCATCATCACCCTTATTTGAAAACGGAGGTAAAGTATTTACTCACTTTTTTGGGTTATACTTTAAGAATCAAATCCCTGCCATATCCTTAGTTCATATAGCATTCCAATTTCATCTCCTTTCTTCTCTTGTTCTCTTTTTATTTCTATAACCAAAGAACTTCTTGCTGCTTGCTTTAATTTTCTTTTCAAGGTTCAACTCAGTCTGATTCCTGGCAGTTCTCACTTTGCCTGTATACTTCCTGACAACCAAGACAACTTTTCTTTGCCGGTCGATCCTTTTTTCCACCCCTTGTAAGCTCCCTGCTTACTCTTAATATCCCCTTCGAGATGGTTATTCATCCAGTTAGGGCTGGGGCCCTCTTGGTAAGTCTTTTCCACCCACTTTGTTGGGATCCAAATTACAGATAGTTTTGTACCTTTGACTTGAGAAATTCCAAACTTCCTCCACATTCAAATCCCTGTATTTTTCATGCCAGTTGACTTCACTAACCAGTTCCCTTAGAACTTATCATATGGATATTTCAGAGTATATAACGTTACATAGTTCTTTATGTGTTTAAAACACAAGTACCACTAACTTCAGTTGCAGCTGTGAATGTTCAGCACTTCTGCAAACCAGACCCTAGAGTCTCCTGTCAGGACCCCAGAAATGAGGAACACACAATTTGTGACCACCTGTGGAAAAGTGTGATGCCTGGCAAGGCACGGGGACCGAATGGTAAAGGGAAAGGGAGATAATCCAACTGTGTGAGCCAGTATTCAACTATTGTAGCCGTATGACTTGTTCTTTTTCTTCCAACAGTTGCCTTGTTCCATCACTATACATCTCACAGGTTTTTGTAACAAAGGAAGAAAGAGTATTAAAAACAATACCTTGCCCCAGTTCTCTTTCCTGATTCACTCCCAAAGCAGGTCAGTGAGTAAACGGCCTGTGGAGAAAAAATACCCAACAAAACCCAAGAAAACAGTATGCCTGCAATTAAAGATGGTATCAGAGAGCAAATTTATGGGATAGGGCAGGGAAATGTAATCATGATTGCAAAGTTCAGAGTGCTTTGGAAATTTTAAAACTTCCAGGTGCTTAAATGAAACTTTAATAGTACTCTCAATATGTATTTTTCTGTGCAATTTGGCTTGTTTTTTATGTTTTTTGAAAGCAAAGTGAAAGAACAGAAGTTCCACCATTTAACTACTTGTAAGCACTGCACTGTCAACCACATGAATTTTCCACACAGGTCTAAGTAATTTAATTTAATGGAGTAGCTCATAGCAATAGGTTGTTGACCTCTTTGTTGGCAACACTGAAGTGGGATGACACACGCTCTGCGAGCATTTAAACAGACTTCTGCTGACAGCAGAGGAACTGTGAGAGGACCTAAATATCACATGTACTATTCCATGTTCCTCGGCTATTTGTCTATCCCATGTCAGCATTACCCCTCCTGTCTCACCTTCTCTGACACAGCTTTGCCTTCATTAATCTCTTCCCTGCTGCTGCCTCATGATCCGAATTTCATCTTTCTCATTAAACCTTTCCACTCACTGCTCCCAGCATCTCTCTCTCCTTGCCTAACAAATCTGAGTCCTCTGGATGCTTATGCACAGTCCCTTTTCTTCTCCCAATCCTAGTCTTACTGTCCAGACAGCCTTAATTCCCATTGTACCTTGTAGCTCCTCAGCTAGTCATTCTTGCCGCTCTATGACAACTTCCCCTGACCATCTACCATTCCTTGTTGCCATATCTCCCTTTCCCATGTTCCAACACATAGGATATATACAGTCTTTGTACCTACCTTCTCATCAGCTGTTTGCCCTCAAATCTTTACCCAGCCAGTTAGTTCCAGTTTTTCCCTACTTCATGATCTAGACTTCTCTTTAGCACACCTCTCCCTCCCTCGCTTCCTTCTCCTTCCCAGCTATCTTTTAATCCTGTTTTCATTTCCCAGCCAGCACTAGGTTCTTCCATCTTCTCATCCACTATCATTTCCCTTCTTTCTCCTGGTGGTTCCTGCTCTCTCCTCATCATTCCTCCACCTGACGCATTGTCCCTCTTCCCAGATAGTTTGAGGTTTTCTCTTTAATCTCAAGAACATTTTGTGGCAGTGATTGTGACAGATCAATTTATACATTCAGGATCAAAAGATTTCTTTTAATCAATTTTAGATGTTTTTCTCTTATGCTCAATATATGCCCCAATCTGCAGTTAATATTCTGATGCTTGGTGTTAGACATATGTGCATCAAATCCTCTACTTCCCTCTTAAGTACGTCTTCCCATTCTTTCTCCCCCCTTTCACTAAGATGGAAACAGCTCAGCCTCTCAGCCATACAGGAAAAATTTTTTTTTACTTCTCTTATGTGACTCATTACAGTGAAATAAACTTGAACAGAACATCAAGAATGGAAAATTGGACATCTTCTAAATATATAGATAAACTAAGGTATTGGGAGAGAAAGAGAGGAAAATGTTTTGCATGGACAGTTTACAAACCCACAGCACTCTTAGAAGCAACTGCTGCTCCATGGATACAGCTAAACTGAAAGAGGGCTGGTTTCTTTGATAACTCTGTGTTTCAAATCAAATAAGTCACCTCATACCAGTTTCTAACACCTTTTAAGATATGTTTTATTTTTACATGGGATGCCTTGCAAGTGCTGTTACACTAACTAGGGTGAGAGGTGACAGATTGCAGCATTACTTGGTCTCATTCATACTTGCCAGCCAGAATTAGCTTCAACAGTGCCACAACCAGTACTAGATTTAGTGCCTCTCCCAGACTTAAGAGTTTCCCTTCATGCACAGTCTGCCTATTTTGGCTTCCCGTGTAGTATGAGTTGGTATGAGGAACCCCAGCTTTGGAGTTAGCATGCATAGGGGAAAAAAAAAACCCAAACAAAACCCCCAACTCTCATTTAAATATGCACTGCGCTGCCAGGTAACACACCTACTGACCATAAGCTCTGCATACTGTGAAATGACACTATACCAGCAGAATGCTGCTTCTGCAGGATTCTGCCATGTCCTAATGAAGACAGTCTGCCAGAGAACGAAGTTTAGCCATATCTGAGACCTCGACGGGTCAATTCAATCAAACAATTTCAAAGGCATGTTGGGTGGGTAATTCTGGAGCAGACTATTACTATCACTAATGTAAGCCACACGGCAATATTTCACTGCCAAGGCTTTCATCTGGTGATAAAACAATGTCTCAGGAATTTAACACCAGGAGAGACAAAAAACAAAAGCAAAAGTATCTCTGTCATGCATACACACCCCCGCACACTGAATGCTGTAATGATGAGAGTTGTTTCAGAGCGTTAAAATTGGGGGTGAGTGGAGTTTTCTTTTCTTATCAGCCTATTTAGAAGTTAAAATTGTCATTCTGTTCTGAATATATAACTAACTGAACAGTAACTTAAAACCTCGAGCTCTGAGTACCCTTGGATGGAGACCAAGAAGCCTGAACACTATATCCATGCAGCTCTGATTAGCTAGTTCCATGCCTGTACTAAGAATGAAGCATGTTTCAAAATAATTTGAAATGGCTCTTTCAGTGCTGTGCTCCAACATAGGTTAACCGCCTGAGAGGTAAAATGTGCCAGACCACGCTAAAAATTTTGTTCGGAAGCAGTGGCTAAGTGGAGGCTTGGTTTGTCTGGTTGCCTTAGCCAAAGACCTGGGAAATGCATCAGGAGGAGCCATCTTCAACCTGGTTTTCAAACATGCCTCTGCCCATTAGAAGTGGGGTTAATCAAAATGGGGCCAAAGTTTGTTTGCAAGGTTTGTGAACCTTAACAAACCATTTCCTCAACAGACCATCCTGGTCTGAATTTTGAGTTCATAATGAAAACTGAAACCTGGCCGGAGTTTGGTGGTTTGGGATTTGACAGAGAGTATTTCACATGGCCCTAGTTATTGGCTAAGGAAATACAGTGTGGCTGTGTCTACAAAAGAGAACTAAACCCCTGAAAACTGGATTGGTAAAATAGCAACAGTGTTATTAAAAAAAGTGTAATGTGCAATGGCAGCCTAAGTATTTTTGTGGTGTTTTTGCAAAAAGCCCATACTTAGGATGGATTTGGCACCATTTCAATTGCACTATCCTTTAATTGCCTAGACCGCAGCTTTCACCACAACTACCTGAAGATCTGGCGTCTGGCTGAATGGGAAGATCTTCCAAGAGTCCAGGGTAACTGTGGAATAACAGTCGGTACTCTTGGGAAAGAAACATACATCTCTCATAGGTCTGCTAGAGCTTCAAGAAAGAAGTGGGCCTTTGACACAACGGCCCATCCGCTTCTCTTACAGCCGGCGCTATACAATGTTTGTAAATGGTGCTCATGAACTGAAGCACAGCTTTTGTCCACAGATAGGGACAGACAGGAAAATACTGCATAAATCCTTACGTCTGACATGAAATATAACTCATAAACAAATGAAACGTCAATTTTTCAGTGTGTGTAATAAACTTTGTACCTGGCATAACAGTGGAGATCGTCCTATGAAAGGGGGCTGTGGATATTGTGGACTCAGCACTTTCCCAGCTGTTGCTTTATATAGTTCTTGACAGAGACAATGAGGCCAATGGACATCATTAGCCTCGATCAGTTTGGATTCAGGTTGCTAATTCTGACAGAGAAAAAAAAAAGTCTATTTCAGACTCTAATATCTGTTATGTATTGTTCTGACTCCAGCTTTATAAGGTACATTGAAATGGATTCTCCCTCTCCTCCACCATTAGTTTAGGAAGTATACAGAAATTATATTGAAAAAAGGACCGACAAAACCAGTTTGGCCACAGCCAGCAAATGAAGGACACTGACTATGAGCCAGATTGGCTGGTGTAAATCAGCGTGGTGCTGTGGGCTTCACTGAGGTTAGGGAAAACCAGGTGATGATTTGCCTCTATATCCCTATGCCGATGCACGCGGATGGAGTCTGATGTGTAACTCTCCCCAACAAGAATGGGATTTAAGTGCATAAATCTTTATGCATTATGATGAAATATATCCCATGAAAAAATCAGACTTCTATTTTTTGTTTGTGTCATAAAACTTAAAAGAAGTGCGAATTTTAGCTGGGAGGGAACTTTTATGACCTAGTTATAAATCTCTGCAAGGAGCGGTTTGCAATTGAAACACTGACAAACTCTCAAGCAGAACAGTGCAAGTGGGTGTGCCAGTAACATCCCCTTCAAATTCTACTCCAGTGCAGTCAGTGTGTCTCATGCCAGCATTTACAGTCCACAATGAAATAACCAGTACAAAGACAGGAAAATAGTCATTTCTGAATTACTGTCCCTCTTCAGAAAATAACCACAAAAACAGGGTAATTTTGTTACTAGAATGTTGTGGTTCGTATGTTCTAACAAGAGACTGTCAAAGAGAAAGCAACATATTCCCTCCTGTATATGTAAAAAGGAGAAGGGGAGGACTAAGAAATTGGTTACAACAGTACTGGTGTGACAAAGAGAAAGCATTCTGTGTTGTGCTTAGAGACAATTACATGTTTTTTAGACTCTTCTTTGTCTACTTCATAAGACAGTTTCATCATTTTTCCCCCCTCTAGGCCTGTCTCATTGCTACTTAAATCATATTTCTGCTTTTTAATTTCCCTTTTATTTTATTATAGACATGAAGCTTAATGAATCTAACAAAAACAAGCTTTTTAAAAAATCTCAGTGTTAACATCTTTATCATATAAAGGTGCCTTGATCAATGAATCAGTCTTTTTTCACAGTTCGTCTCCTCTGCCCTTTCCTGGCCAAACTGCTCTTAAGACAAAGTGACATTTCTGTTTTATAATCCCACTGATGGAATTAATGACTATGCTTTTTAATTAGGATTATTGGAATTTCCCGTCTTTCTGTTTCATAGTAGCACTCCACCTCTGCTTGCCAATCATAATTATAACTACTGACTCTATCACATTTTGCTTTTTTAAATGAAATAAAATGTTTGGCTTGGCCCTGTGCCAAGAATGGGGTCATTCCCAAACTTGTAATAACATATCCTTAGCTGATGTTTCTTAGTAACATGTGTAAATAGGAAAAAACAGTTGCACTGCGGGGGTTTAGCTTGGCCACATGTGACTACAGTTAAAGAACATGGGAAGAAAATCAGTGGTCTTTCCATGATAGCCGTCCAGTTCAACAATGAGCACACTGCACAGAGACAGAAGTGCAGAAACACACAAAGTTAACCACTTTCTTTGCTCAGCAGCAAGCTAGCGCAGCACGTCCCTTCTTTGCTATGAACTAGCCGTGCAACCTCTGCCTGGAGCTGAGATGAGGAGCTGAGCCTCAAAGATGAGTCTAGCAAAAACACGATCAAGTCTACCAGAATATTCCTTCTGATATCTTCTATTTACCTCTGGCAACGCTAAGCTTCTGTTACAATTAAAAACACGTCTTGGGATTAATGACATTACAAGTGGTTTCTTGGTAGCACCTTCTGGATAAAAGCAGAATGTAAGTGTCACTATGAGAGACGGGCTAAAGCTGTGAAGCTTGGACCAGGGTTTGGATCCTGGATAAGCCAAGATGTTTGAGATCAAGAGTTTTGCTCTGACCGTTACAAAAAATGGGCTGCCCTTCAGCTTGGCTCAGACTTTGACACTCCTAGCCACTGAAGCTCAGGAACTTGTGAACTAAGGGTATTCAGAGTCACAGAATGAATTTGCCCCTTGCTTTGCTGCAGAGTAAAATTTTATGAAAACAGAGATTTGATATGGAAATAAAACATAAAGTAGCAAATACATTGAACATGTGAAGTTATCCTACAATTATTTTTCCTTCCAGAGGCCCCAATGACTTTCATTATTCAGATTTCTACTGGTTGTTCCAGATTAAGTGGGTTTAATGTAGGCGTTCTGCAGGCTCAACATTGCTATTAGGACAAAAAGAAAGAAATTACTGTCAGTGCAAAACACTTCATGTAGCACGTACCCCTAATACTCCGTATAGTGACAGGTCTGGTATAGGGGCTGCCCAGCTCTATACTGGGCATACAAAATCCTTCCTGCTGCTGACTCTCTTCATTCAGGATCAGCTCCAGTGCCTCAGCCTCGTAGAACTACCCACCCTCCTGTCTGAAACCTGTAATCGGGGAAAGCTGGAGGCCACATACCATAGCTTCCCCCCTCAAGGGCCAGGTGCCTGTGCAGAAGTATGAGCACAGCATTTTGAAACCACTCTGATCAGTCTGAGATAGAATTTAGCAATGTAGAAAAAAACAGGTTGGGAAAGGAAGAAAAACCCCAGAACTGTAAGCTAAAGATGTTTAAAAAGAGTCTTATCTGAGGTTTTTCCCCCCTGCCCTTCCAGTGTCGTGATGTCTCCATTTGCAACAGCAAAGAAAATGTTTCTTGCCTTGCCACTGTGCAGAGGGACAATATATCCCTGATCTGCCCATGAAATTTATGGACAACCATGTACTTTTATTCATTACGAATTTCTCTTTGACTCTTAGTGACTCAAGTGACTTCGTCTAAAGATGATCCAGTGCAACAGGACTATGATTCCAAGGCCAAATGGGAAGGTGTACTGGGAGGAATCCTCCATGTATGGTTTGGTGGTTAGGGCAGGAAACTGGCAGACACGGCTGCTGGGAATTGACATTTGCTGAGATGCTGGTGTGCAGCAAAGCAGATTTAAGGCAGGTGGAAAATGAAGCAACAGCAATCAAAAATGATGTGCTTGGATTATCATTCCTAGTGTGCAATAGGACACGAAAGCACAACCTCTCGACGGGTCCTGGATGAAATAGTGAACATTTTGTTTTTCACGTAAGCCCAGCAGAACTTTAACATAACTTGTATAGAAGCAGGTGTCCCCTCTATTTTTCACATACTATAAAGTTTCCCATATGGGAAACTGGAAAGTAAGTCCAGATCTTGGCCCAGGCTGTGGCAGTTGTTTTTTTTTTAACCAGTCTGTTGGCACAAAGGAATTGCAAAAATGGTTTAGCAGGATATCCAAATATTTCCCTGTTGTGGATCTACCAATGTGAATTATCTGGAGATCCATTTCAGTCAAGGCAAGCTAAGGTAAGCATGAGGCCAATCTCATTTTCATGCAGGGTTGATCTGAGTAGAACAGGTCTACAACCAGCATTGCCGAAGAATCTCAAAATCTCTAAAGTTTTTAATATTCTCTCTCCACTCCTCTTCTTTCTCTTATTCTTTCATATGTCAGATCCAAAATTTCTTTTGCTGCATTATGGACTCCATGTTAGTTATAGTAAAATCAAGATGTCATAGAAAACTATGCACTGCACTATCACAACATAAGAGACAGTGGGAATAATTCCCAAAAGGTCACTGGGTTAAAAGCAGTATCAACAGCTGGAGTTATCCGAGTTTCCCATATTCAGTGGATGCCTCTGAAGATGATGTATATTACATGGTGCGAACACTGTAAATATAGGTACCGTGATACTAGAATGGGAATTGTTATGCTACTAAATCGACGACAAAAGTTTCAGAGTGAGTTAATAAGGATGCCCAGCATAAGCTGCAGGTTCCCAGAAGCTAGGCAGAATCTTTTTAAGCTGAGTGCTTATCCCCTAAATAAATATGATGTGCCCTCTTTGAGGCACAGCACTCCTGACTTTTTTGAGGGGGCTGATATTTTATTCCAGCAAGGCTGTAGCTAGCAATCTAGTCAAAGTCCACTACAGTTGGAAGGAACTAAAGCAGAAAAATGGGAACGATTTACTGTGACAGTTTATATACCTTTCCTCACAGATAAAGCTCCGCACATGTACATAATGATATTTCTTCATGTGATGGCCCTGCTGCTGATACATACACAGCACTTTCACACGAGAAAAGGACAAAGACCATGTGAGAGAGGTTACGATACACATAAGTGGCAAAGTAATCTCAGGAACTATGTCACATGTCTGTCACCTTTGTCTTTCATTTGCCACCATGGACATTGTGGTATGGCTGATTCATGTTACTGCTTTAAAACTTGGAATTCAAACATGATTTTAAGGGAACCGTGTAACTCTATTACAAGGAGATATTCAGTGTTTAGATAGCTGCTTGGCACTTGACACAGACATCTCTGAACAGACAGGAATAAAATAAAGGTTCATATGTAGAACATAGAATGAATCAACGATGTTTTCTCTGACTGCTGTGAAAGGCTGATTTAACCCTGACCAGAGATGCTGGAAGAGAGCCTGTGTGAAATTAAAGCAGCAGAGATCAGGGCCAAATCCTCAGCTGGTAAAACTGTCAGAGCTGCACTGAGGTAAATGGTGTTAAAACCCCACTATCAAATGGGACAGTCCATGTTACACCATCCAAAAAACACTTTAAAGTATGAAAAGCCAACTAGCAAGCTCAACAAGAACAAATGGTTTACAGAGCAGGAAAAGCTCCTATTCATTAAATAAGGGTCAAGCATATGGGCCAGTAAACTTCCCTTCATTTGATCAATTATGCTTTAAAAATCAAATGAAAACCATTCTTAAGGATATGTCAAACAGTTAAAGCCACAAGAATGTCCCACGGTTGGGCAACAGTAAGGCAGTAAATCAGATCTTTTTGTAGGCCTAGCGAATGCAGGGCAAACAATAACAAAACAGACAATGGCAGCAGAGCTGCATCCTTTGAACTGGACACTGTAACAGATATATACTGTGTTTTGCAAAAGCAGCACAATAGCATGTTGCTGAGAGCATACAGAAAACTAAAACAACAACAAAAAATCTGGCTTTTTCCCACTTTCAATCCAAAAAGCCATGAGGAAGTTGAGATACGAGGACATCGCAACTGCTTTCAAACAGGTCATTCTGCTACGTGAGGTCAGCAGTACTGCTGCTATTGACTTCAGCTGAATCAGGTTTTGGCGCACTGGTTTTAATTTATCACATTACTGAAATTGTACGCTGATATAAATCCACACCAGAGCAAAACTGGAATAATGCTGTAGTTAATCAGGCCTAATGAAACAATAGCCCTCTAGGTCAGAAAGACAGCTGTATTTCTGCTGTTAGGATTAATACTCGCTCAGCTTTGAAATTAGTTAAAAAGATTCTTGCTATGGATGTCATAGATCACATACGGAGAGGCTAACCAGCACAACCCTCAGATCTATGTGATCTGGAAAAAAAAAATGCCACACAGAGAGATGCAAATCAATAATTCTAATGATCCATCTGCCAAAAGAAATTCCATTGGCTAAGCACTAATATAAAAAATCAGTTTGATAATATGGATGAAGCCTAACACCAGAAATATCTGCAGATTCATAAACTTCTTCTTGCAGTCCAGGCAGTAAAAGAGCAATACTTGTTGCGCATATTACTGAAGAGGAGGAACGACATACACGTGCCATCTGCCCAAAGTCAAACAGAGCATTCACATATTCTGACCGACCTGCTGCAGATACAGTTAAAAAACTCATCGATGAACCTCCTTCAGGAAAAAATTATCTACGTCCCCAGAAATTATAAGGTATTTAAAATAAAGTCTGCTGAGTTAAGTCAGTATTAATCTTCCCCTAAGACACTCTCAAAATTAGTACCAGAGATCCCTGAGGAATGACAGAAGTGATGGATTTATAATGGCTGATGATTTAGTTTACAAAAGAGGTTTGATCATATTGAAAGACACAGACAACTTTTCTGTATAATAGAGAGACATAATGCTGAACTTAAACTTGATTGAACAGACACCATCTACCCAGGAATCAAAACAAAGCAGACAGTGTTGATTTACAGCAGTAATTCTTTTTATTAGCTCAGGCCTCTCCTTGCTTCAGCATGCTCCATATCATCCCCATAGCTCATTCCTATAGCAGCATGCTGACTCGGCTTCAACAATCCCTGCTGGGGTATTTTCTCCCAGAGTCACGATTGCCCAGTCCTCTGTTTCCTGGCCTGTGCTCACATCCTGGCATGTGAATGAGGTCGCTCATGCAATCCACGCTTGAAATGCTCACAAGTCATTGACGGGCACTCTTTGCCCTGCAACGCGTAGTGCTCTCCGGTATGATTGGGAGAAGCACTGAAGCAAATACACCGCTTTGAGAATGACAGTCGTTCTCACTAACCTATATGGGTGACTTCAGCTGAGAGTAAGTTACACAGGAACGCTCTGCACCTTACTGAAGATATTCCTGTGAAAAGTAACGTTTGTGTGGCATTAAGAGATACATATAAACAAACATTTCAGCCACCAAGAATTCTGTTCATTTATTTTAAAATGCTTTTGTTTGACCAAGCTTTCTTGTTTATGTACCTCTCACAGGAACGCATACTTACTTAGTGCAAGAAGGGCAGTAATTTATTTATACCAACATCTCTCAACAACACCGCAGCCACCATTTGCTCCTAAATGGAACACAGATACTATGCCTGTATTGATATAGAGAATTTTGGCAGGTTGTTTCAAGCTTTACCAATGTAGCATAATACTTTAGTTACATAAATTAACTGCATTCTAACTGAAAACATATTTTACAAACATTTCTGTCTTTAGCCGCAACTAGAACACAGATATGGAAGATAATTTGACTTCAGGATGGGTCACATGCTTAGCAAGGCAATAAACAGATCTCCACCAACTGAAAATAAAGCGCATTCCTTTTCATTCTGCAGAGTCAGAAAACTATCAAAGAGATATATTTCTCCCCTCTAGTTTTGTATTAAATAAAATCCACTGTTTTATAAGGACAGAGTGAGCAAAGAGCATTTAAATCCCCACAATTTTGGCATTTTAGGAAGAAAAGAATGAACAGAACCTTGCAGTGTCAGATGGAGAAATATGATGATTTCAGCAGTTTAGGAAAAACACAGTATCATAGGTATTGAAAAAAGTTAGCAAAGGGCAAGACGAGTTTTGTTGTGGCCTGGGATATATGCTTAGATAAAAGACATGATAGTTCCAAAGAACACAAATGAAAAAAAGTGATTCAAGTTCATGAAATGACAGACTATGGGAAAAGCAAGAGAGAATTTGACCTAAAAACCTATTTCTTAGAATATGATTCCTACTCTAAAATTCAAAGAGAAGCCAAAACTAATAAACAATTAGTACATTGTCGATGTTTATGCATATCAAATCATGATGTGCAAGGCGAAGAATATCAGCAGTTCAAGTTACTGAGTGAACACCCAGCGAGGTATATCAGTTGCTCAAAACATTCACAGGGCAATGAGATGGCTGAGAAAACTCGCAGCAACTTCACTCCCTTAAACGCAGCACAAAAGGCCAGTAAAGATGTGTGACTGGATCCAACTGGATCTTCAGAGCGCACCGCGGAACAGAACTGGCTTCTTCAGCGTTGATGCCACTGAATGTATGAATATGGGCATTGCTGTTCAGAAGGTCATAAACACATAAGTACATGAATAGTGTATTTACAGTTGTGTTAAACAGCAAAGGAAAAAAATTCTGTGAGGAATGACGCATAGAAAACCACCCTCCAGCCTGATAGTCACAGACATAATGCCAAGACAGACTATCCACGTGAGAACAGACCAAAGACGTCTCAAGTCAGGAAGAAACGTCACGACGGGGTTAGGCTCTCAACCACAGACAGAGGACATGGCTGTCCCAGCTGCCTGTGTGGGATACCAGTGGCATCCCAGCTAGCCATCAGGGCGAAGCCGGGGGGGAAACTGGCCTCTCACTGCAACAGAGGGGGACCATTTGTGATGAGGGCACTAAAGTACAATTCAGCAGATAGGAAGGAGTTCATCTCTATTTTAGCGGAAGCATGATGCAACACTGAGCTTTGCTGAGATCTAGATCTGCTGTTACAAAACATGTAATAACAGCTCTAACAGGTAAGAGGGTTAGGGCACCTAACCCTCACCCTGGTGAGAAGGGCACCATGGACATATTTGCACTCTCATGCCCACACCTGTCTCACAGACCCAGCTGGGTCTCAAGAGATGGTGACAACTACCAAGAGACTAGGTTTTACTAGCGATGGAGGAAACAGCTCATATAAATAAGTTCTTTTCACATCTTTACCAATTCTCCACTGTGGAAGTGGCAAAATGCCAGGAGGAACAGGCTTGTCTGTTGTGATGTGGTTCTTTTTTGGGATTTTCAGGGTAAAACCTGTTCACTCTTCCAAAGTCTCCCTTTGATGAAAAATCAGTCTCAGGTGCTGCAATAAGCAACAGCTATGACAGTGAAACAGAAAAAAAGTATGCAGTGTCAAACATTACGCTGATGACTTGAAGTTGTTACCATCTGCTTTCTGTATCCTGATCTGAGTAAAATGAGTTTAGTGATTGCAGTTCTGTTCCTGCAGCACAGAAATCCCCACGAAAAGCACCATCGCAACCAGTATCAGCCTTGCTACACCTGGTAGGGAGGTCAAGTATTTGACAGACAATGACATTACCTAAGGTCACCTCCAGACAATCGTCCTCCAAAGCAGGTTAGAGGAACAGCAGAGGGATGATGAGGGCGAATGTACGTTAAGCACAGTTTTCTTTTTCAGTGCACAGTTGAGGTTGGTTTTGCTTTCTGTTAGCCAAGGACAACAAAAGCCATAGATGCGTGATGAACTTTTCTTGAGCAAGCTGGACAGAAATGCCCTTTAAAATTAATCTAGGGGGGAATAAAACCTCTTTCACTTAGCAACAGCCTCTTAGTCCCTCGGCCCTTCTGAAAGCCTATCCCTCCAAAAGAGGTGCCTCCAGTCCTCTCTGTTCCTTTTGGGCTGTCAGCTGGGAATCGTAGCTCTCGGCTAATTTCCAGTATTTGGGTACTGTTTTGTCATACAGCAGGACCAGCTATTCCCACAGGTCCTTCAAGGGGTCACATGCGCTGCTACACTTCTTTATCCCATGCTGTCAGTATAAGACTGTCCATATTTGCTACAACGGCAAGAAAATTACTTTTGAAAGAAGAATGCTTACGACCCTCCATGTTTTGGACCGTAAGTAGAACCTTGTGTCCCGACGGCCATTCTGGGAGCTGCTGGGCATGTCTTCCTGTGAAATTTCAGGGCACACAGTTCCTCGAGCGATCAAATCTGATACGACTTCAATTCGCATCTGCAGAAGTTTAACACATCTCAGATCTTTCGGACAGCACTAGAGTTTTTGCTGATGCCGAGAACATTTTGCTGCTAGTTTATATCCTTTCCCGAGGAAGCGCAGAAAGAGAAGCCAAAGCTTTAATTCTTCTAAGAGATTCTTTTTATTTTTCTTCTGATATACATTTTTACCCATAGGCAACTTTGTTGCTAGCTGTACTTGCCAGTCCTACAAGCGCTTTGGAACCCTTCTCAAAGGAAGCTTCTTCCTCGTCATTACCAAGTCTCTGTTTGCAGAGAGCTCACTGAGTAAAACACACTCATCTCTAACTTCTCCTTACTGTCTTTTCTAGGAAGTCATACTACTCATACCTTCTGCAGGTTTCAAGGGTATGTATGTGGGGTACTACCCACAGCACTGCAACACACATTGTGTAGTCTGGTTGTTGGGAAAGGAGGGCTGTATGAGTGACCCTCCTCTGTGTTATTAAATACTGCAGCCAAAGCTTAAATACTGTGCTGGCATGAACTTCATGAATACAAAAGGGAGACTCACAGGTTGGTAAAAGCAGCAAGGATCCCGAAGAGCACATTCCCACACCCTAGGATGGTATCTGTGCTCACAAGAAAATCTGTTTGCTTCTATTCTTGCCTTGAGTGAAGAGGGACAGAAACAAGACTAGCTGCTATGATCCACAACTGAAATACAGAAATGCTCTACAGGGCAAAGGAGTGGTAGGATAAGCGCTACAATAGACAAGCAGGCTCAGTCAGCACATTGTTGCAGGCAGATGACGTGCCAGCAGAAGAGAACAGCAGTCCCAAGACAATTGTGGCTGGCCCACAATCTCAGTCTATGTCAACCCTGTGGCCTGTAAGCCAAAGGTTTGCTTTTTTTCCCACTCCCTTGCATACCGCATGGCATCTCCAGCCTTACACAACTACTGACTTCTCCCTGTATCTTTGGGTGAGCGAAACAAAGTCAGGAGCAGACTCCAGACAGTAGCAGACAGTATGTGAGACATTCGACCTGAGAGCCGAACAAGGGTAAAGTCTGCTCTGACTCCAAAGAACCCTCCTGCCTCATGCAACCCAGCTTCCTTGAACCACCTGCACATGTGACAATTCCCTTTTCTGGCCATCCAGGTACTTTTTCACAGCCATGTAGAAGTTTTTCCTTT
The DNA here is from genome assembly GCF_000699105.1 of Pygoscelis adeliae. Lineage (NCBI taxonomy): Eukaryota > Metazoa > Chordata > Aves > Sphenisciformes > Spheniscidae > Pygoscelis > Pygoscelis adeliae. The sequence goes on along the minus strand of NW_008823953.1, from coordinate 1,378,175 downwards.
TTCCGGATGAACTCGGTCTTTGCTGGTCCCTGTGGCAAATGACTGTGCTTCTTCATGCAGTTCCTATCTTGCTGGAATTCATCCCTTACGAGAGGCTGAAGAATCCCTTGTGGAACGGCTTGAAGGAAAAAAAAAGTCTCTACTGGATTACAGCTCATTGAACATAGAAGAAGGTATTTAAATGAATGAAAATTATACTTATACCCAGACTGTTCTGCGAGATCATTACTTTCACTGCAAGACCATTAGTCTAGCTACCGTGCCTTGTAAGTTATGCATCCACTAATAATGGTCATGGTGTCAAAAGAGTGAGGTACATACATTATTTCTTCTCAGGCAAGAAATCAATTACAAGGCTGCTCCTGAAGAATCTCCATATATGCCAATATGTAACCAGCATTAAATTCCTCAGATTAACTGAGAGAGTCCGGGGCCTCTCTGCAGCAACACAGACTGTTAGAATTGGGTGTTTGGAAGGGATGAGAAACGATAGTTCAAAATGATGCTTCCTTCACAGGGACAGAGCAAGACTAAGGGGCAAACCCAGGCTAATGCCTGTCTCCACACACCATCAGAGAAGCTGTTGATGGAGAAGATGCAAGATAATTCAACCTTTCTCCCGGACACTAAACAACATAGCTAAAAAAGGGGAGATTTGCAGCCGGTGGGGAAGGGGGTTAGGAGGGAGTCCGGGAAACTTGACCAGGCCAAGTTTTGAGTGCTCAGCAACATCCTACACGCGGGATGGGATTCTACCCACATACACCAAAGCGTAGGATAAAGGCAGCCCCCCCTCCCCTCCCCTCCCCT
>NW_008823953.1:1356259-1377234 GCF_000699105.1 Pygoscelis adeliae | reverse complement strand
CAAGTGCGGGGACCGGCCTCGATCGGCACCTCCAGCTAATGAACGCTGGGGTTAAAGGCTCCGGTTTTGCGGGGATTAGCTCGCTCGCACTCAGAGGCGGATGCAGGCAAAAGAGAGGTGGTCAGGGAGCGGATTACAGGCGGGCTGGAGTGAAGCGACGGCAGCTTATTTGCAGAAGCTTCTCTTTTTGCTTTCCTTTTTTACTATGCAGGCCAAATTCTTTGCCAAAGGGAAATGTCTGTCTTCCCCAAGGCAGGAATTGAAGAACATGACTCAGGCAGGGGAGCAATAAGGCTATTTCATACCCTATTTTATTCCTGGGGGCTGTGAGTTTCCTCATTGAATCTACTGCTGCTCCATCCCGATCGTGCAGTAGCTACGGGGACGGACACATTGGGAAGCCACAGCTGCTCCTGCAAGAGTAGTGGTGTGCTAGCTCCCGTCCTCTGGCTACTCTCTCACGTCCCACCCCTCCCTTAGGTCTGGCATGTCTCCTGCACAGCAAGGAGACAGCCAAGGGGCTTCTGGAGTGCAGGGCCCACATCCCACCCACCTGCAGTGCCAAGCCCTGGCCTCCGGTGGTGCCTAGCGTGCCAGAAGCATCCCTCGAATGCCTGCATCGCGGACTAACATGCAGAAGACCCTGCCCCACGGGCTCCCCCAACCCCCTCCCCCTAACCCATAATCTGATGCATGAGGTCTCACATGCCAGGCAGAAGCGGTGATGCCCTTGGGCCCCCTAATTTAACCCTGAAGCCGGGTCTAACTTCAAAGTTGGCCTTGCTCTGTGCAGGAGGTTGGGCAGTGACTTCCAAAGGTCCCTTCCAAACCAAATGGTTCCGTGATTCTCGGTGCTGCATAAGTACGATAAAACATCCTTATTCCCATTTCACACCGCAGAAGCAAAAGGTATAGACAGGTAAGTCAATTTTGACCAGATCATACAAGGATTAGAAAAGTTTCAGGTGGAGCCAGCCATAACAGGACCTGTAAGCTGACAGCCCCAGCAAACCACTGCCTTCCTCTCTACACTGTCCTGTTAACACTTCTTTTACAAACTCTGTAAACAGGGGGTGGGATAGGTTACATTAGGTTATAGATGGGTTACACTCCTGGATTCACTGTACATATGAACATCAACAACTTAATTGATGGTGTATATCCATCCCCTAGGAAAATATGGCATTCGCTGATGGGCCAACTAGAAAAATGTCTCATTTGAAATGATCAAGAAGTTTCTTTCAATGCTAGCAGGCAAAGGATTGTCACTTTTTGTCATCGCAGCTGCTCACTGGTGCGCGTCTGCTGGCTCACTCACTCCTTTAAGTTCCGACACCATAAATCCAGAATTGGTTTATTGAAGTCCCTGAGGCTTAATCAGCCTGCTTTTATTACAGCCTGGTAAGAGAACTTGCCTTTAGCTATCAATTTGATTTGATTGTATAGGTGTATTTTTTAAGAAGAACATTCTCCATGCTTAAACTTATTTTTAAACCATTATCAGTGTTACAAGGGGCCAAATTTAACTCACAAGTGGGTTAACATATAATAAACAAGGTTGCTTTTACTTTGTTCCTGCAACTGCTCTGATAATATGGTGAGAGGATAAGCTTGACCTAGTGGACGTTGCCGTGAACTTGCCCTTTGGACTTCCCAGGAGTCTCTGTACAGGCCACTTGCTCTGTGCCACACTTCGGTTTCCCGTCTGCAGAATGCAGCTAATACTTCCCTGCCTGGCAGGGGCAGTGGGAGTAAAACCCTGCTAGGATTGCAAGATGCTTGAAGACTGCATCAGTGAAGGCCATATAGGTGCCAAGAGCAGATATGTATCTACATATCCAGACAGCTACAGACTTATTGTGACTCAATCAAGTTTAAACATTTTAAGATAAAAGCTGCTATTTCAAGCTTCTTAGGCTCAAGGAAATCCATAATACAAACAAACCATCAGCACAGAAATAACTGGGATTATTCACACTCAGAAGAAATGAGAGAAATCACTTGTCAAGGTCACTTTTGAGACCTCGACAGACTGAGGAGAAAACCAAAAATCCAATTTATGAAATCCATGACAGGAAAAAGATGTGAGATTAAAGCCTCTTTCCCCATTACTTATTCAAATGGAGAAAAAAATCCAATGTTTTATGTCCAGCTGAATACTCCTGCAGGCTGAAACACTGAAAATGAAAATGAGTTTATACATAGCAGGCCAAATTTACCTTTTCTAAAATGCCTTGAGGAACAGGTCTGGGGCACAGATTTGGTCCAGAATATTCACTCTTCAGGGAAAAAATCAGTTCATCTTGAAAGCACCACAGCCCCTCCTTTGCCATACGTTGCTGGAGCGTCAGGAGACAACTGTCTCATGATTTACCCCCTCCTTCTCAGCTCTGAGACGCTGGCCTAGTCGAAACCGATAAATCGCAAGGTTGACTAGCTTTCAACCCACTGGCTGGAGATTTTCCTTCTAAGTGCTAGCACACAGGAAATTCTTGTTTTAAAATATGCTGGAGTGACACTAGCAGAGCCTTTCTATCAAAAAGAAATTCTGATCCAGCAAAAGCGCAAGACTGGTCCCATTGCCACCTTGGCTCTCTTGTTTCAAAGTCTTAGATACACGATCACCTGTGCCGACACCAGTGAGCACCACCATTCATCCACAGCCACAGAAACTCTTACAGTAGAGATGGGCCTGAGCTACAAAATTCTGGTCTGAATCCAAAGTCCACTCCACATCTCTTTAATTCTGGATTTAGAGTTTTGTTCAGCCCCAACTCTAATACAAAGAGTCACAATTACAGACACAGTCACAGAAACATAGACAGATGAACTTCCCTAAGTGGGAGCTTCCAAACATACACGGGCTTAATTGGATCCTTATCCCTGTAACTAATTACTAAAGGAGCATGAAACTCAGTGTTACGCACTACGTGGAAAATGAGCTCTTCGGTACTACCCTGGCCTTGCTAACTAGGATATATTTTGTATGCGTCTGTCCGACATGGACAAGCTGCACACTCAGTGTAATGGATTACTGGTGTAATGGATTACTGTTGTAATCGTGCACGAGTTGCTTGTTGCAGAGAAGGTCTGGGAACTTTCCTGTAGCGGATCGCTTGTTAACCCACTTCTGCATTTCAGTGACCCCCTTTGGTCTGAGGCTTCCCCCCCGTACCAGGTTGCTTCATCCCTCTGCGTCAGAGTGCATGTGTGTGTGTTACGTAAAGCACGTGGGAACATTAGTGTGGAGTATTTACGCAGCAGCAAAAGTGTCATATATCTGTTTTGCAAGATATGGAGTGTTTCATATGCAAGTTATTAGCAAGATATAGATACAGATAAAGACATAGATACAGACATGCATCTGTATAGTTTTGGAAAATGTTGACGCTTTCCTATGCACGGGGTAATGCAATTTAAATCCACTAATACCAGAGAAGAGGCAATACATTGTTCTCGGATGTTGTTTGAAGGATGAAAACATTTTGTGACCTCTTGGTTCGGTAGCCGGAGCAAAGCACCGCTATTCAAAGCAAAATGATAAAAATACAGTAGTAAGAACCTTCTAACCAACTATGGCAAAATAATTTCTCATACTATTTCTTTTGAACCTTGTATTTCACTCTTCATTTCTGCATTTGATTTCAAGTAACATCTTTTTCCTTCTTTCTTTCAAAGGAAATGGAGATCAAAGAGCATTGTAAATCCACAGAAGAGAAGTTACAGAGATTGCCAGTTACCTTTTGCTGCTGCTACCCTTCCACTGTAATAGAAACGTGAGAACACAGAACTGGAAAGGACCATCTGGAACCATCTGTGAGCCGTTCCTCGCACTGTAGGCTACTATGAATTAGATGTTTAATTGCAAACAGTGCATAGAACATCTACTCCACATGTCACAGGCCATAAAACAGTTCCCATGTAACACAATTAAGAAAGATGATGAATAAGAATGAGCACCCAGAACTGTAACGTGGCATAGAAAGAACACAGCATCAAGCATCATCAGCATCTCCGCACTGGGGGCTATCATCATTTTAGGGTAGAATGATTTTAAGAAATAAAGCATGAATTTTGCTGTAAGAAGGCAAAACAAAAAAATTGCCAGTATCCACTACTCTGACCCAGGGGAAGATTTCTTCTTTACCTCAAAACTTGCAATCCATTTAGCTTGGAGCGTGTGAATCAGATTCACCTCCCACTCACTTACAGGAGAGGAGTTCATGATGGAGGCATGTGTTATTGCCTGTAATTCATCTCCTTTTCATTTCCCCCAATCAATAGTACTACAGCCATTGTATTTCAGCCATCAGGCAGGTCTGAAAAAGCTAGAGAAGCCCATACAGGAGAAGCGCAACCCTGGGCCAACTCACATAACCTGAGTACGTACTACAAAGATTTAAGGGTATCATTGCAGTGCACTGCAAGGGTGTTTAAGGGTATCACTGCAGTGCACATTGCCAGTGGCTTTGTAAAGAAAATATAAGAAGCATTCGGGGCTATGTTAAAGGTATAGCTGAAAAAGACTGCATCAAAAATGCTGCTGTTTTGTGCGCTGGGCTGAAAGGCGGCCTTTCTTCCTATTCATTCCCAGTAAGTCTTCCTTACACAGTGTGACTGTTTCATCTAAAAGGAAAAGTAATGGCTAATGGACCCTTTAACTGGATGGCTTTAGGGTTTGGGAGGATGTTATCCTCTAGGGTTAAGGCCAGGCTGAATCGCAGCAGCTTCAGTTTGCCACAATCATAAAACAGAGCATAAAACAACTGTCCAGAAGTGAAAAAAAAAAAGCAGCCTACTACTTCTTTTTCTCTCCCCTGATCCTTATGGGCTGATCAAGAAAAATGTGATCTGTGTAAATGGAAGGTATTCCATAAATATATTGAGTGGAGCTTACAGCATCCCAAAGGAGCTATTCATCAAATCCAACAGGAATATGCACTGGGAGGCCTTCACTGAATTAAAAACAACAAAAAAAGAGCTATCCACTTATCTCATCATTTGGTTATCTCTGATTTCAAGGGGTGCATAGAGAAATGTTAAGCCCTCACTAGACTTTTAAAAAGAGCTCCTAAGCCCAATGTCTTTTTTTTCCCCTAAGTACAGGGGACATATCCAACAATCTCTCCATGCACTGTCTTGCATTAAAAGTACATTTTAATTACATTTACATTACATGGGATTTAAATAATATATTTTTACTGATTTAGAAAAAGCTATTAAAACCCAGATTGAGCAATTCAATACTCCATTGACAGACAGTTTTAAATACCATTGGCATGTACTAGTGTCCATTCTGCCTGAGCTTCAGCAGAATTTTTGTAATTAAATTTAAGATTCTTTAGGGACTGTAAAGTGGAGAAAAAAAAGTCGGTCAAGGTTCAATCTTACGAAATACTAAACATTTTCAAGACAGATTGAGTGTCCTCAGTTTTATCTTAATCCAAATGAAAGTTGATGGTGCTCAGTATCTATCAGAAGTGCTCAGCACTTTGCAGGGTTAAATCCCCCAAGAACAAGCAAACAATATGCTCCGAATACTGACAAGCCTTTAGAAAACACTCTAATAATGACCTCAACCGTGACCTGGAGGGACTATTTCTTGTGGGGCCAGAGATAATTCAGCCTCTGTGCGAGTTCACACTCGAGACTTTCCTGACCAGAAATGGTCAAGTTGTGCAAATTATGAGTTAGCGGTCTTAGGTTTCAAGATACAAATTACTGTCTGTCAGGAAGCAAGAGCTATAAATGAATTTTATTTAGGAGTTGAATAATGGTAAAAAGAAGGGTACTCTATCTGCTAAGCCGCTGTTCTCAGGAGACTTCCAGCTTCCATTCAGAAGGTCTGGAAAGAAGAACCTTGTTATATTGCACAACGTACTCAGTTCACAGTCAATAAGGCATGTTGACTCCACACTATGTAAGAACTTCTGCACTGTGTTGATCACTGATCTATGGAGCATGCAAAGAACAGACACATTTTAAATTTCACTGAAGTACACATACGTTTTTTTGCCTACAGCACAAAAAGTGAAACTAAGCAGACAAATGTTAGAAATCCACTCGGACTTGTGGAAGTTATTAAGACAGTTTTGAAGCCGGCTGATCCTTCTACGATCACAAATGAACCTGAGCATTATGCACTTCATTGACTGCACAATCTTTTTCCCACTAGTTGGCTACAATTAGCTCAGAAGTGAAGGGCGACAGCTTCTAAACATCACACCTTTGCTGTGCAGAAGGGCTTTGGGAAGGGTACCATGCAGGTAGAACTGTGATGGAAAGTTAGATCAGCGGGATGTAACTGTCAAGTAAGAACTAGTCAGAGGCAAGATTGAAGAGCATCATCTGTAGAAAGTGCCTTTAAGCTGGGAACCTTAATGACTGCAACTGAGCAGAAATGTGGCCTTGCTTATCTCCCAAAGACATTACCTTTATCCCAGTATTAATCCTTTCAGCTTCTGACATACTGGTACACGTTCTGCCAAGAGAAAGAACCTCTTTTTCATCAGCCTCCCCCATTCACACAGATACCTTTCATCTAATGCTGACCCCTCCGTATCACTTTAACTGGTTACAATACAGAATGGTGGGACTGCCAGAAGGCAAATTGATACACTTTTTATACCTTAGCTGGTACGATTAAATCCCTCAGAATCAGAATACTACAGCATATAATGAACTTGCATGTTGTCAAATGAAAGGGACAGCCAAGTGACAGAAGGTAGTGGCTTAATATGACACTGCATTATAATGCAGCTCTGGGGAATAAAACTCAGATGAAATTATTTGGATGGAAAATTTTCGATCATATGCAAGTTTTTTCCAGATAAAAACGTTGATTTGTCTAAACTGAAGCTTAGTAGAAAAGGGCAGTTTTCCTGAATTTCTTTATTGGGAAACAAAGACGGAAAACGTACCTGCAATTTCTGTCCCAGTAGAAGTGCCAATCATTCAGAAATTGACAAATGGGGTTTGAAACACTTTTCACATTACATTCTCAAATAATAAAACTATGAATATTTAGAAAAAAAAAATGGTTGAAGTAGATAGAAAATGCCATAAACTGAATACTTTATCCAGATCTTTATTTTTTTGAACTTTCAGTTTGATTTTTTTATTCTGTTGAAGCTTGGGAATTTTTTAAAAATTCTAACAGCTTTCATGCCTTACCCTTTTCTGCCAATTCTGAGGACTTCAATAGACACAAAACTTGCTTTTCTTTAACCGTGGACTTGTATTCCATAAAAGACAAAAAGACATCTGACAAAGGCTCCAGATCTAACTGGGTAGACAAGGACACCGGAAGAAAACTAGGATATATAAGGACGCTTTTAAAGAAAAGGAACTAAGTATGCAGGAATAAGACTGCATTTTGGAGGTCAAGAAGAATGAAAATTACCAAAAGTTATAGAGTCACACAGGCTTCATGGATTTCCTGACTTTTCTTAAAGCAAACAGCAAAAGGTCCTTTGTTCAATACAAATAATAAAATAACAAGAATTATTGTTGTGCAGAAAGGGTGGGATAGGACTGAAGATCATGCCAAAGTTCCAAAAACGAACTGAGTGTGTTGCCTCAGTTTTCAGCAAAGATGCAGCTGTTGAGCGTAAAGGGCTCAACAAGGTTATAGAGTGAATGCAAATGAGAATTTGTAATGGACACATCTGAAGTAAAAACAAAATTGAAACAGCTAAGCATGCTCAAATCACAAGGTAACTGCCACCCCATTTTTTTTTTTTTTTTAAATTGGCCTGTTAAACAGTAAGCCTGGTAACAATCTGTTAGTAAATCTGTCAAGCTGTGGGAGCACTGAATTACTGGCAAATTTTGAATGTGGCAGCCAGAGATAACGCCGGGAGGTGTGATCCAGGCAAAAAAGGGCATTTGACTGATCTCAGGAGTACTTTAAAAAAAAGAATAATTGAGGGCATACAGCTACATGCAGCTGAGTAGTAAATAGTTAAAAAGTGGACAGGGTTTCATCAGGTTTGTGCCAGAACATCCACAAATCTTTCTTTGATATTAACAGCAATTTCCTAGAAAAGTAAGACAGTTTGTATTTCAGTAAAACTTTTGGCATGATGCTACAATAGAAATTACTAGGAACTTCAAAAGGAATTGTGCTTTAAAGATCAGTGATGTCCCAGAACAGAGCATGGAGAACTTTTGGTATTTCCAAATTTTCTCCTCTATGATGAGAACTTCTTTCCCAGTAATTTTCTCAGGAACAAAATCTGCAAAACAAGACATTTTAATTAAAGTCTTCAGGAACTCCAGAAGAATATGATGCAACGATGGTTGAAAACAGGACCTGTGAATAGTTAGGACTAACAAAGGACTGCTAGAAAAAAAACTTTGAAAGGCAGCTACAAAGGCCAGAGATGATGGTTACAATGATATTTATATTACTGGCAATCTGAGCTGTCATCCGAAGAGACTTTAAATCTTAGACACAAAGAAGAAATATCCAAGAAAAAAGATGCCAGTCAGGAGTGATACGCAGCTTGGCAAGCATTACAAATGCACTGGAGTTAAAGAACTCTGCTCTGAAAGAGATGGGACTGAAATGGTCAGTTTAGCAGGTGAAGGAGTCATCTATCTATTACACAGTACCAAACATGCCACATCTGATGGCACTGAGCACACAACCACTGAAATGGAAATACGAGGTGTGTGACCACAGCTGGTGGATCTCACGGACCCATGGTGACAGCCATGCTTAGCACCAATGCCTCTGATAAACTCAGAAGTCCCTTGATCCCTTCTTGACTGGCATGAGGGATGGTGACCAGCATCTAGTCTTTCCAGTGGTCTGTGCACTTTCCTGCCTGAGGTGTCAGGAGTTGTAGCAGCCTGGATCGCCCTGTAAGCTCTAAGAAGCATGATGCTCCTACCGTGCAATCTCTGCCTTGTGGCACAGAAAGAGAGACTAGTTTCAAGAAGAGCAAGAAACCTGTTTTCAAAGAAGAATCTCAGGAGAAGACACTCCACAAGGGCTACTCCCTCAAAATGAAATCTTAAATGAATGTCACAGGCTGAAAGAGAAAGAAGATGGAAAGCCCTTGACAAGGGGGCTTTCACAAGAAAACATTTAGCAAGACAGCATACAAACTGATGGCTGCTGTACTGGCCTGCTGCACCTTAATGTGAAAAAAAAGGCAGTCTCAGTCATCTATAACTATATAAGAATTAATTTATAAATATATAAATTAAGTTAAGAAATCAACAGTGGGCCTCATCTACTTGAATGCTACAATGCAATGTTTCTTACTGCTCTGCCCTACTATCACAACCATTAGGTAGATGCAGAGCGCTGTTGGGGCAGACTCACTAACTCTGCCCTTGCTGTTTGGTCTGAAGAAATGAGATATGGCATCTGCAGTGCGTATACAGGCCAAAGAAACTGTGCTTAATAAGCATAAATTGACAGGCCACGCCAAAACCCACAGGACAATCCACGCAGACGTGCTTGAAAAGTCCACCTCATTTCTGTTACTTCCTAACACTCGGCTAGTGAAGCCCTTGGCTTCACACACAAAAAGAATCATACTCACCTATTCATGTGTATATGTATATATGTATGTAGATGTAATCATATATGAACGTATAGAAACTCACTTAATCAAGCAAATACTAGAGGAGATAAAATTTCTTACAACTTAAGTTATATAATGTTGCTTGGTGGTGCATTATATTTTGCAGCATGATGCTAATACACATTCAAGTATATTATCATGTGAAAGAATGCAAATACTGGAGGGAGGTCATACAGGGGCAAGATATCAAATCTAGGTACATTGCATTTTATGAATAAGCATGTTAAGTAATTCCAGCCACATTCTAAGCTGGGCAATTAACTTCTGACTGCCTATATTTTCCTTGAGATTTGAAATGGATACAGAATTCTTTCCTTCCTAGGCTAAACCTTTTTGGCTGTGAATTTAACGTTCATGGAAGGTGCCAGATTAATGGCCTGGAGACCAAAATCCTCTTTATGCACAGAACAAAGTACATTACAGGCAGAAGCAGTGCGAGTTCCCCGCATTCTTCCAGTAACACTGTCCAAACTTGACATGGACAACTGCCTTTTAGAGGTTATAGCATATTTCAAGACAGACTGCAGTAGAAAATTAGGCAAAATGGTATATATGACAAATAACATGATGTTAAATATGAACCAGACAGCCTTGAGAAGGACTGACATTTAAACATTATGGCAACTTATGGTTAACCTAAGCGGACTGGAAGATTAAGCATGATCTGCTGACATGAGGTTAAGTGGCCCTTATCTATAGTAATGTGTATTCCTCTAAATCGCCTTATTTTATAGGTGTTCTTTAGTGATATGATTTTCTTTTTTTTCCTAAAGCCCTTAGTACGTATTAAAACCATAGATTCTGCTGAAATATTGAACAGCATGCTATTTCAATGAATATAAATTAGACACGGAGGAATGCAAATAATTGATAAGGGAAGCTAAACGTATTAATGAAACTCCATGATCAATAGGTGTTAATTGCAAAAATAAATACTTCTTGTCCCAACTAGTTTATAAATCAGGCAGAAAAGGAACACCAGCAATACATCAGTTCAAATTCTATTTGGAATTTTTCTGTCAGCAATAATGACAGAAAAAGGGCAAACACGCATGATAAATATTTCTGTTCTGTATTTTTCTGTAAAAAAGAAAATGGGAGACTGCATGCACATTTTGTAATGGATTACTTTCTAGTTCAGCAATAACTACAGATGTTGTTCACCATAATGTATTCATGTTAACCATTCCCGGGTCAAATGCATTTTTCCAAGCAATTTTAAAGGAGTTGACTTCAGTGCTCTCTTAATCACCTGAGTGTTGGTTTTTAATATTTATAAAATAAAATTCAGATTATTAAAAAAAAGACTTAGGTTTTTTTTTAATAACACTCTATCTGATTCTTAAAGATTCAGCTAAGTCAAACTACCTTTTCCTAAGTTTAAAGTAGGTACATAGGATGAGAATCATTAATGCACATTGGGCACTTTGACACTGAACAGGGCAAAATAACTGATTCTGGATTCCTTCAGTTAAAAAATTAAAGAGTGACAACATAAATAAAACCAATCTGCATGGTTTCATGGAATACCGATGAGCATTTGGAATGCAAAATCAATGTGGTAAAATCAACATAGGAGTCATTAAGTGGGTTTGTATCTAACTAACAATTGGTTGATAAATTTAACTATTCATGAGGAACTGCATAGAATAGGGCACTTCATTTTAATTCCACCGAACCTTCCAGTGTCTCAGTGTTACTCAGTATAGCAATCTGAATACATAACATGGAATACAATATTAAATCATTACTGGCAACAGTTAAAGATAATGAAAGTTTGGTGCCACAGTAATAGTAATAATAGTAGATCACTTATGCAGAGTGCTCAGTTGACAGTGATCTATACAGGTGACCTGTCTTATGTGCTGACCCAACTTGGTAAGTTCTGCTCAAGTGCATTACAGGTGTCTTAGTACTGTGGAGAGCAATGTAATACATCTTTCAACAGAGAATACATGTCATACGGGATGTGGCATTTTACCCTAGGGGAAAAAATTAAGAGGTCACAGTAAATAAATGAAATGAGCAAAGCTCTTTGCATTGTGTTGCAAAGGAGTAAGAAACTGGTGTTTCCTCAGTCTGTGAAACTACACTTTAAAAAAAGAAAAAAAGAGGTTTTGAAGCAGGGGCACAAAATCAGAAAGGTTTCAGGAAAAATACAAGAATGACTTAACCTGGGAAGACTGTTCATGAGTGATAAACTTATGAAGCTCAAACAATTAACCTTCCAAAGAGAATGTTAAGATGTAATTTTAATGATGGTTTCCAAATCCCTACAGTGAGAGAAGGTATCAGGCAGTAAACGCATCTCTAACTAGCAAACACATGACAGTGTAGAGTGGCTGGAAGCTGATGTTTGCTAAATTAAAACTGGAACTAAGGTGCACTTGCCTACTAATAGTGGCAATTATTCACAAAAGTAATTTACCAAGGAATCTGTCTCATTCTCTATTTGTTTTATTCAGATTCAACAAATTATTTTGATAAGAATTTATGAACTTTTTATGCTGTTGAACCTGGTCCTTAGGATCTTTGTTATCAAGAGTGGACATATTTGTGAAAATCAGCACTTGGTCACATTGGAGAGATGGGAATGCAGGTATTAGTGAGTGAAATTTTACATCTTTTATCTTGTAGGAGGTGAGCCTGGATCATATGATGTTAAATCTATATTCTGCAATTATATCATGTTGTGATATTTTCCTGAGGAACTACCCAGCTTACTTGGAAAGGGAGAGAGACCATCACAATTATTTTGCAGAAGTTCAAACACCACAAAGTTGAAGAGCTAGAAATGACTGTTGACCATAGCAAGCACAACCCAAGACTTACTCCAGTTTAGCTGAAGTCAAAGAGAGTTTTGCTATTGATTGTAACAGAAATTAAATTAGATCTTTATAGAAAAAGGTATATATTTGTGACCGGTCTCTCCAATAATCTATTCTGTCCAAAAGGAAATGTACCCATTCTAACAGACAATATGGAAAAAACCCATCTCAGATTGCCAGGTGTTTTGCTGAAATTCATGTACCTGTATGTTTGACCTGTCTGCCTAGTCTTTCCCATTCATTCAGTCACGGCTACTTCTTTGCTCTTCTCCCTGACCCTTAACAGATGAAGGCTGTCTAACTCGAGGTCCTGCCTGTATTTCCTTCCCCGGTGTGAATGAATCACTTGCTCTAATGAAATAACCCTCCCTTACTGTCTAAATTACTCTTCTCAACTGCACTTCTTTTGAAGTAAGAAGGTATCTTTTGGCCTCAAAATGACTGAAATGTGGACTCTTCCTTGGTCTTAGGCAATAAGTCAGCAAGACTAGAAATATATTGGCTTCTTAGCAAATAACTAATTAAATATCCTTCAAAAAATCAACAATGAAAAAAATTGCCCTTGAAATTTGGCTTATTTGCCTTTTTGTATAGATAGATTTACAAGTAGACAAACATTTTATGTTATCCAAAACAAAAGCAGAGCAGAAAATACATAGTGGAATGTACCAATGCTGAAATCACATTCAGAGTATGATGACAGCCTGTATCTGAAGCACTTTAATATGTTGCACTATTGAAGATGATGTTCTCACTATAATAAATACCACTAGTGTTTTATATGGCAAATGACTTCATCCTATGAGGATCCCCTAGAATGTCCCAGCTTCCAGTTAAAGATATTCTTTTTCATCTCTAAATGGATTACACCTTCAGCAGGTGTTTGAAATAAGCAGAGGCCTGTAGCCTCATAAATAGGAAAAAAGGGGATGATTGGTCAGACACGGAAAGTGAAAGCTGGTAATTATTTTCATATGACACACGAGAGATGTTATAGCAAAGCTGACTAAAGCTGAGCATGAGTTAGCCAGTCCTCTTCAACAATGATGTCATCCAGTTCTTGCTTTCTACAAAGTTATGATTAATAAAAGGGAGGATTATTACAGTAACTTACTCTTAGTGGGCAAGGGGTGACATCAACAGCAGCTGAGCAAACTGACCAAACTTAGTTGTGTGCTGTTGAGGTTTTTTTCTCCAGCAATGACTAACAAGGGGCTAACAGCATCTGATGGCACAAAGGGCCCTTGAAACTAGGCCCTTCTACCAGAAGGACGCTTCTGGTAGAACTTTTGAATAGGAGCCACCATTTTAACTCTTCTGCTTCATTTTACAGTTGCGAGATGTTTCGATTGGCCTACAGCAAGCTCTTGCCCTCCTCTATTCATTAAATGCACACACACATAAACTCAAAACTGGTCAAAAACTACCCTGATGGCCTTTCCAACATAAAGCTGCACGATCCCCATTTTCTGCCTCATCTGCTGGTATTATATTAACTTTTTTCTTCATTGCTAATTCCAGAATATCTTTACAAAAGGAACTTACGCATCTTTGGAGCATGGATTTTAACAGCAACAACACAAAAAGGTTAGACATGGAACGTAGAATCCCGAGCCTCTACTTAATCTCTGGAAGAATGCTGTGTTTAATTACATTTTCTTTTTTCAAATTGATAGAGACTTACAGCAATCCTGCCTGCTATTTAACCTTTGCAAATTTGCCCTCCCTAAAATTAGACTTGGCCACCTGGAAATATTTACCAACTGAACTGAAATGCTCTTGTGAAAGCACCGCCAGTGTAAATTGAATTCTTACCCCTGTAGAGTAACAGCACTTGCATTGTGCAGCCCTGAATATAACTATGAGGTGCCCTGCGAGAAGGTCAGATACTTTGGACTCTTTCTATCAAGTTAGCTTTTTCATGTGAGGTGGACAGCATTTGCACTGGCAATAAAAAGGGCATATGACAGTACTTTCAACTTCTCTGTCCTGCAAGCACTAAGAAAACAGTTCCAAATGGGAGCTGCAGAGGTTTGACATTACATTACTAAAAAGTTCTCTGAGCTGGGACAATTCAAATGCCCTTTTTGAACATTAATTAAACAAAAGATAGTGTGCAAGCTAACCATTTACTTGTCCAAACACTAATAACATTGTGCTTCTCATTTTCACAAAGACATCTTGTGAGGGAAACAAAAAGAATTTTCTAAACTGAATCAGTGAATAATGGTCCCAATGGTAATATCTGGAAACTCAGCCAGAAAATGAGCTGAGGAGTACTACAGATACTGATATGTTCAACCACAGACCAGTTAACTGTATCCTAAACATTTTCTGTTGGAGGCTTTGTGCAGCTTGGAATGGTTTTACAGCTTATAAGTAGGCAGCACCATATTTTAACAAGTAGGGAGAAAAGCTTGGGAACCATGGCAGGTTCCCATTTCCATCCTGACCACAGACCTCTTTGGTAGCCCTGGACAGCTAATTAAGCACTGTGAGCAAGCTCCCACCTCGTATTTTCCAAGTTAAAAAACACATACCTATTTCAAAGGATGTAGTGGTGATTAATCAGTTGATTTCTGAAAAGATCTACATGCTATCTGAATACCAAGTATTCATGCTACCAGTGGTCAGTCATTTTATCCCTTATATTTAACTTCACAGTTAGAACACATTTAAAAGACAAGTTTAGATTCTGTGCATTTCTTACTGTATTTTATACTTTTCTTGAATCTCAGAATATTCTTGGGAACAATTTTTTTTTTTTTTTTCCTGGAGTGACCAGATTTTCAGCAGACACCTAAAAATGTCTCACAACATCTGTAACTCTAGTAATGTATGTCCAAAAATGTCCATATTTGCATGTCTAAATAGCTCATTGTACGGAGAGATCAGGTAATGAAATACCAAACTGTCACTTAAGCAGTTATTTCATTTCTATGAGCTGGAGTGCTCAAAGGAAGCTACTGGGATAGCGCTACACAGAAGAATCGCCTCCTGACTTTTCACCCTTCTTTGCGAGTCAGATGTCGTCCTGCAGCTCCAGCCTCACAGCCTGTTTCCGTTTCCAGACCGTGACATGCAGCAGGCTTCCCATAAACGTTAGGACATCCGGCCATACCTGGGCAATTCAGAACAGCTTCGCAGCTGGACAGCAGAGACAGTCTTTCCCAGTGATTCAGCTTCGAGACTATGAGAAATCAGTCCAATGTCTACAAAAGATGTTTTCTTAACTTTTCATCTTAACCAGAGCTTGACGTATTGCTTCAGCATCACTGGCTGAGGAAATGTTTCCAATTGCCTGTGATCAAAGTTAACCAATAATCATTATAATAATACTGAGCTCTGATACAGTGTTTTTGCTCTTAAAAACACTCGCCAAATTGACTGTGGGGGGTCTGGACTGAGTTTTTGTATATGACACTTTTTTCAGTTCTAGATCACCAGTTCAAACCCAACCTGTGTCAGTTGTGACTAACGTGGTTATTCACAAGACTAACTTTTGTCTAGGGTAGATTTCCTTTGAAATTGATAGCGAGAGAGAGGCTTTTCTGAGGGTGATTTAGGGCAGGAACAGTTAGGTCTTGCTCCGAATCACCTTCAGGAGCCGCCTTCTTCTTTCCACGGCACAGAGATGGGAGTGCCACATAAGGACACGAGAAACTCCCTGCAGGGTTCCGCTGGTGGTCCATCTAACCCCCTTTTCTCATTCCAACAGTGGAAACAGCAGATGCTATTTGGAGAGAGAATGTGAGCCTGGCTGCTTCCCGTGGGCCTGTTCCTTCAAACTCCCCAGAATCCACAATTGTTGTATTAAGGATGTTAAAGGATATGTCCTTGCCTATTCCCTCTGGTAGTTTTTTATGGACCTTTTTGAGTCTTCTGATACTGTCTGCCTCCACAGCCTCCTGCGGTAACAAATCCCAGAAGCTCAGTCTCCATTGTGTAAGCGCTGTATCTGTTTTAAATCTTCTCTTACTAGTTTCAACGAGTTCCCCCTGGTACTGCAGGATTTGGTGGATAACGGTTCGGCATTCACCTTATCTGCCATCTTCATGATTTTCTAAACCCCAAGCATATCTTCTCTCAGCCTTCTCTTCTCCAAGCTGAAGAGTCTCTGCCTTTCGATTTCTTTTTATTAAGCAGCTGCTCCACAACCTTAATCATTTTAGTGGTTCCTCTCTAACTCTACTATGTCCTTCTTGAGATGCGGAGACCAGAACTGCACACAACACCCACCTTGTGGGTGCACCAGGGCTTTATATAGTGGCAAAATGGTGCCCTCTGCCTTGCTCTCAGCACTCTTCCTGAAAACACCCAACATTCTGTTGGCTTTTTGGACTGCCACTGCACATTAAATTTATAAGTTTGGAGACCTCTAAATGATACCTCCAAGACCCCTCTCTCCCTAGGCTGCAGATACCCTTCAGGAATACTTCCCTGAATGTCACTTCTGGATTGGCTATTTGCTGATTTGTATGAAAGGATTCACTTTTTTCAGTTCAGCTCCCACTCAAAGCAAGACACTAGAGCAGGCAGCTCTGCTGAGCATCCCAAGAACTCGTTGGACCAAGGGCATGAGCTAGCCTCTGCGTACCCAAGAAGGCAGGTGAGGAAGGCTGTGCTGTGGCAGTCCCTGCTGTACCTCTCCTGTGAGCAAGCAGATTACATTATTGTTCAAAGCTGTCAATTTGGCTCTGATCACAGGAGCTAAATTCAGTTTAAGGGGGAAAAAATAAAGAACCAAAACCAACCCCCCCGAAAGAATCTGCTTCATGAGAAACACGTGAACACTTCTTTGTTGGTTTTATACTTCCTAGATGCTTGGTTACTGTCCCTGAATGGGCAGCTTCAAAGGAGCAATTAAAAAATGCGTGCATGGACACACAGATGAGCCCTGTTTGCACACAAAAACTTTATTCTGAGCTACCTTATGTCACCCCTTTTAGCAGGAGTCATCACGAGGGCATGACACCAATAAGCAGACAATGAATAAAGAAAATAACTGTTTATAAGTTCATAGTTGGCATACAAAAGTTATTGAAGGGGAACTGACATTCTAGGCAACTGGCCATCACTGCTGCCTATCAACCCTCTGTTCCCCCAACTGTTACAGGGTGTTATAAAGCTCATTTTAAAAGTACTTCTATGAGACCTCTAAGTTTGGCAGGTACAATTTTGTGCTCACCGATAAACAGGCTTAAACCTTATTGTTCATGCAGATTGTAGTCTGTAGGCAAAGACACCAGGCAAGTAGGTATTTAACCGTCTGCATGCTCCACGTCCCACCTGCACTGAACAACAAGTATAAAATTTCAACCATAAAATGTGAAGTCACATGAGAAAAATTAACGGAAGTGGATTAGTGAATTAAATCCAGATTTAAAGACCCCATATCCATACCAAAGGTTTAACCTCAGTACTACCAAGTCAAATCTCAAGTGTTATAACCCCAGATTTGAGGAAAATTCTGAGATAAATTCTCAAGACTTAGGCAGGTTTACATTTGAACCTGGAAACTCAGGGTCATCTCCAGTGCTTGTTAAAACTGTGTGTGTGTGTGTGTATGTAGGGAAGGGGGGCAGCTTCATTACATCAACAAATGATGACTTTATTTTACTCTCTTCACCTTCCTATATGTGAAATGCTCTCAGAAATTTCCTGTGTTTCCCTGAAAATAATCACTGAACCCCAGCCCGTCCCTCAGAGGTAACCTGTGTCTGTATTGGACATGAGCCCAAACATTATTTTAAATAACCAACATGAAAAACAGTGCTGGCAGTAAGAATACAGCATGGCGTTGTTCACTGTACTTTATGTGGTTTAGCTGGACACCATGTCAAGTCAAGGAGCTTCTGAATTGGGTGGTTAATAGCAAAAATGTTGGATTGAGATTTTCAGCGAAGACACAGATACTTGTTCGTGCTCGCTCCTGGGAAAGCACCAGCAGGTCCTCCTGTGTGATGCAGGGCTAGAAACAGCTTCTCCTAGAAGCTTACTGGTGCCTCAGAAAGCAGCACTGAAGGACAGCAAGGGAAGGTGGTGCCAAGATGTTACCAAGGTGGTACCAAGGAAAGACAGAACGCACGGGGAGCGCCAACACTCCACTCGATGTCAGACAAGCTCAGCTGGTGCCTGTGCCCTCACCTGCACCCTGCCTCCCCCTGTGGCTTCTTTCGTTCAGATCCCGAAGTGTCATAAGAAACCAAACAACAGCAAGGACTTGTTTGTCGTTTCTGACCCACAGGCCTCAGAACAGATCTTGATTCTTTCCATTTTACAGATGGGGAAATTAGGTACTTGTCTTCTTACCCAGCAGCCAAGGGCAGAGCCAGAGAATCCAGATTTCCTGGGTCCCCATCTAATACTCTATTCAGTAAACAGCTGTAAGCAGTCAGGCTTCCCCTTACCATTTTCACTGCAGGATGTATTTATTTTTCCACAGTGATTTGCTCCACAGGGGATTCACAATGGACAAAGCAGCAACGATGCACAAGATCGACATATCCTTTTTAAGCCGCTTGTTGGTGTCCTCAGTATTTCACTTATGCCAATTCTCTGCTGGCCACTCTCACAGAGGGGGAATGTCTGTTGATGTGTGACACTGCAGCTTTTCCCAATGGCCTGTGCATGATGACTACCTTGGAAGATTTGCCAGCGTAACCTCTTGTTGAGTTCAGCTCAACGAAAGTGGCAAGCTTATGAGCTTCATTCAATTCCCTCCCACACGTCAGCAGATTTAGAAGTAATCAAAACATAATAGGCAAAATGTATCCCCATCATCGAGGGAGCTAAACCAAGATGAAATCGGACCTTTCTTACAATACGAAAACTGGGATCTGTTTTTAAAAGGAAAAGCCAAAACCCAGACATCAATACGTAGAAGTTAAATAAAAAAAAAGACTTCAGATCAGATCTTCTACTCATGTAACCCAGTCTCTGAAGTCAGGAGAGCTACCCCAATTTACATTAACTAAGGGTCCAGCCCTCCTCTTGCAAACAGAGTTGTAAATCTTTCTAAAATCCACAGGCAATATTACTTTGGGAAGTACATCAGTGAATAATGAACAGCTTTTATCTAAGACCCGATTTCTCGTTTCTCTTTCCACCACCGATGGTTAATATTAACCTTCAGAGTCAAAGCTTGATTGAACTGACTTCTGCTCCCACAGTCAGCACTAACTTCAGTGGCATCGAGAATTGGCCCTAAAAGCTAAAAGATAACAGAAGTCTGTACTTACACCGTTGTGTGTGCTGTGATTTGACTAACTGTAGTAAAAGGAACACAGAACAGAGAATTCGGGGCTTGTCAGAGAAATAAAACCATTCCCCGTTATTTTGCAGCTGGCCCAAATATATCCTTGATAAAACTCCACTGATCAAAGTACAATTACATAAGGAATGATTTTGATGTATCTTTTGTGCAACAGCCGAAGTTTTCAACAGCATGCAAATTAATTTAGTGGAATCTACCTTTCAATAATAGCTTTAATTCACCTATAAATGTTAAATGCTGCTCTAACTTTAGCCATAAATTTTTCACCTTACTTGGAACCAAATAGGATCTGTCATCTGGGGCTCCCTCCCTGTGTGGTTCAAAACACTGATGTGACTCTAATCATAACCTCTGGAAATATCTTTGAAGACAGCATCACTCAAGACATTTTACACATTACAGAGCTGTTTCTCAAGAACAGAAATTACTTATCCAGTAATGTACTGAAAAATCGCCTGTCAAATGAACAAGCTGTGTGAACAACCTTAGTTCTTTGGACTACCCTCTACAGTTATAACTTAACTCCATACTCTCTATAAAGTCAAGAAAATTCTCTGTAAATAGGTTTTCCCCCAAATGCAAAGTTGTGAACAATCTCTGATTATAGAACACATTTGTGTCACTACATCACACTAATAACATCAGCTGTGTCACCTGGCTTACGTATTCATATCTCCTGGTTTTTATTTTTAAGTGTAAAAATGGCAACACGTATGCTAAAATAACATGGACATACAAATAACCCTGTTAAAGAAACAGCTCACTGTTCCGTAAGTTGGCAAGGAGAAAGATCAATGAATGACATGGCAGAAGACACAGGTATAGTTTAGAAAGAAAATTAACATACTTGCTTCTGTTATTCAGATTGACTTTATATAAGATTCTCTTAAAACGGAACATTTATACTTATTCTGCCCCCCTGCAAAAAGTGTCATCCGTTAATAATAATAAAAAAAAAAAGGCAAGAACTTGAACGCTATTCTTTACCTCACCCTCTAGACCGAGTTCTTATCCTCAGATGAACTTTATTTCTTGACCAGCTCACTAATTATGATTGAAATCACTGGCCCCTCTAAACAGCAAGTAAGCATTAGAGTTAGCAGCAACAGCAAGACTGGCCTTAATTGGTCCACTTACATAAAAGCAGAAACATAAAACTTCTAAATATAAGTTTCTGGCATATCTTTTCTTGCTATTACAGTAAAATAAGGGAGAACAGAGTGAGATTCCAGCTGATTTGCACAGAAATCTGTGCCAACGTGTTTTCTAGTG